>NW_016803819.1:736614-760821 GCF_001698545.2 Rhinopithecus bieti
ACCTCTCCTGAGGCAGAAATGATTGGCAGTGATGATCATAGCCTTGTTCGAGGAAAGATCATGGGACGGTCCCACTCTCTTCTTGGGCAGTGACATTATCTAGCAAGCTGGCACAATTTCTAAAGACAGATGTCTCACAGGAATTGCTTGTTATGTTTTTATGAAAATATGAAATTTATATTTTTAAAATTAAATTTATATTTTTAAATTTTATTTTAATTTATTTTATTATTTAAAAATGAAGTCTGGGCATGGTAGCTCATGCCTGTAATCCTAGCACTTTGGGAGGCCGAGGCAGGCAGATCACCTGAGGTCAGGAGTTCAAGACCAGCCTGGCCAACATGGTGAGACCCCGTCTCTATAAAAAGAATTAGCTGGGCATGGTGGTGCGTGCCTGTAATCCCAGTTACTTGGGAGGCTGAGACAGGAGAATCACTTGAATCCGGGAGGTGAAAGTTGCAGTGAGTCAAGATTGCACCACTGCACTCCAACCTGGGCAATAGAGTGAGACTTTGTCTCAAAATAATATATATATGTAGAAAAAAGTAAAAAGATAGGGTCTCACTATGTTGGCTAGGCTGGTCTTGAGCTCCTGGGCTCAATGATCCTCCCACCTTGACCTCCCAAAGTGCTGGAATTACAGGTGTGAGTCACCACAACTGGCTGAAATTTATCTTTTTAGGAAAAGTGCACACAGATCTTGAGAACATCTATTTAACAATTATAATTTGTTATTCATAGCACCCATGGAATGTGTTCACAATATTACAGAAATATGCTTATGTTTTCTGCATCAGAGCCGACTTGCCCTTTCCCAAGATGGCGTCGAAGATAGGTTCGAGACAGTGGATGTTGCAGCTGATCATGCAGTTGGGTTCGGTGCTGCTCACACGCTGCCCCTTTTGGGGCTGCTTCAGCCAGCTCATGCTCTACGCTGAGAGGGCTGAGGCACGCCGGAAGCCCGACATCCCAGTGCCTTACCTGTATTTCGACATGGGGGCGGCTGTGCTGCGCGCTAGTTTCATGTCTTTTGGCGTGAAGCGGCACTGGTTCGCGCTGGGGGCCGCACTCCAATTGGCCATTAGCACCTACGCCGCCTGCATCGGGGGCTAAGTCCACTACGGGGAATGGCTGAAGGTCCGTATGTACTCGCGCACAGTTGCCATCATCGGCGGCTTTCTTGTGTTGGCCAGCGGTGCTGGGGAGCTGTACCGTCGGAAACCTCGCAGCCGCTCCCTGCAGTCCACCGGCCAGGTGTTCCTGGGTATCTACCTCATCTGTATGGTTGTCTTTTTCTCCCCATTTGGAGCTGGTTCTTATGAAGACATCTTTGGTGAGAGCAGCTAGAGGGAGAGAACTGTGAAGTGTCCACTGTGAAGTAGAATATTTTACATTTTACACATGAAGGAAACGGAGGCTCAGAGAGGGATGGAGTCTTTCTCTGGCACCAGGCTGGAGTGCAGTGGCGCGATCTCAGCTCACTGCAATCTCTGCCTCCTGGGTTCAAGCAATTCTTCTGCCTCAGCCTCCCGAGTATCTGGGACTACAGGAGTCCTCTGATTTCCCCAGCCCTCAAGATCTTACTCCCAGCCTGTAATCCTAGCACTTTGGGAGACCAAGGAGGGAGGACTGCTTGAGCCCAGGAGTTTGAGACCAGCCTTGGCAACACAGTGAGCCCTCATCTCCAACAACAACAAAAAAGCCAGGTGTGACAGTGCGTGCCTGTGTTACCAGCTTACTTAGGAGGCTGACGGAGGACTGCTTGAGCCTGGGAGGTCGAGGCTGCAGTGAGCTGTGATTGCACCACTGTACTCCAGTCTTAGTAAAAGAGAAAGACCCTGTCTTAAAAAAAAAAAAAAATCTTGCTCCCACGGGGTCACTTCTAATTTTCTTTCAAGTGTGAGCTGACTCTCAGACAAGTATTTGCATTTTAATCAAGGCCTCCTGAAAAACTGCAAGACCCAAAAGAATTAAAATGAATGGTACAATATCAAAAAAAAAAAAAAGTTTTCTGCATCAAATGTAGCCCTTGATATAGGTTTCTGGCCCATGGACTTTACCGTTTTAAGAAATGTCTCATATATTAACTCAGAGTTTTTGACAAATAATAAGTAGATGATAAACATTATCAAATACTTTGTCTTCATCTATTAAGATAATAATGTGAGTTTTCTCTTTTTCTCATCAGTGTCCTAAATTACATCAATAAGTCTTCTGACGTTGAACTCTTTTGTATAACTGGACCAAACTCCTTTCTTATGATACATTATCCTTTTAAGACACTGTTGGATTCAGTTAGCTAATATTTTGTAGAAGTTTCTCAAATATGTCGATTAGTGAAATGGCTTTAATATTCCTTTTCTTGTCCCTTTTGGAATCAGGTCAAATGGACTTCACAAAATGAACTGGGCAGTTTTCCCTCTTTTTCTATTTCTGGAACAAGTTGCATAAGATGGGAATTATTTGTTCCTTGAGAGTTTGGTAAAACTCACCTATAAATTCTTTTCGGTCCTAGAGCCTTTGGTGTGGGGATGGTGCTTGATTGATTCCCATTTCTATTAAAGTGTTCTTTATTCTTGCACTAATTTTGACATCTGACATTTTTCCAGCAGTTTCATCTAGATTATCAAATATGTTATTATACAGCTATTTTTATTCTTGTTTTTTGAGACATAGTCTAGCTCTGTTGCCCAGACTGGAGTGCAGTGGCATAATCTCGGCTCACTGCAAGCTTCGCCTCCTGAATTCAAGTGATTCTCCTGCCTCAGCCTCCTAAGTAGCTGGGATTACAG
This sequence comes from Rhinopithecus bieti, assembly GCF_001698545.2. NCBI lineage: Eukaryota > Metazoa > Chordata > Mammalia > Primates > Cercopithecidae > Rhinopithecus > Rhinopithecus bieti. Next base: position 739,407 of record NW_016803819.1, read on the forward strand.
GCACCTGCCACCACACCCAGCTAATGTTTTTTATATTTTTAGTAGAGACGGGGTTTCACCATGTTGGCCAGGCTGGTCTCCAACTCCTGACTTCAAGTGATCCACCCACCTCGGCCTCCCAAAGTGCTGGGATTCCCAAAGTGGTGGGATTACAGGTGTGAGCCACCGCGCCCGACTACACAGTTATTTATAATATTGTACTATTTTATAAGTCTTTTCCATCTTCTCTCTCTCTTTCCCTTTCTCTATTTCTCTCTCTATCCTGTAAGTGGTCTTATCAAAGGTTCATCCATTTTATTACTTTTTCAAAACTTTGCTTTTGGTTTTGTTCATCTTCTTGGCTTTTTGTTCTATATTTCATAAATTTGTAGCCTTATCTTAATTGTTTCCTTCCTTAATTTCACTTTTTCATCAACATGGGCTTTATATAATCACATTTTGAAGGCTAATAGTGATACAGTCTCCTTTTTTACCCAATAACAATTGGCTTTCATATTAATGAGCTCTGAAGACAATTCTGAGAACTGGTCAAGTTCATTAATTGTTTGTTCATTGAGTGTGGAAAAATTTTTCACCTCATGATCTCAGGAAACATTTCCAAACTTTTTAATTTCGAGCCAGGAACAGTGCTGAGAACTTCACATGTATCGTCTCAATTAAGCCTTCTCATATTCTTGCAAGTTAGATATTATTACTATACCCACTTTACAGAGCAGGAAACTGAGGCTTAGCAGGATTATATGCCTTGCTGAAGGCCAAAAGTCCAGGGAATGATAAAGCTGGGATTTGAATCCAGGAAGTCAGATTCAAAAGTCTATACTACAGCTGGGTGCGGTGGCTCACGCCTGTAATCCTAGCATTTTGGGAGGCCGGGGTAGGCAGATCACTCGAGGTCAGGAGTTCAAGACCAGGCTGGCCAAGATGGCGAAACTCCCCCCTCTACTAAAAATACAAAAATTAGCTGGGTGTGGTGGCAGGCGCCTGTAATCCCAGCTACTTGGGAGGCTGAGGCAGGGAATTGCTTGAACCTGGGAGGCAGAGGTTGTAGTGAGCCGAGATTACACCACGGCACTCCAGCGTGGGTGACAGAGCGAGACTTTGTCTCAAAAAAAAAAAAAAAAAAAAAAAAGTCTATACTAGTAACCCCTAGGGTATAACACCTCCTTAGAAAGGGTGTTTGTTTCTTTTTAGGCCAAATACACTCATGTGCCTCATAACAATGTTTTGGTAAATGACAGACTGTGTATACAACAACGGTCCCATAAGATTATAATGTCAATTTTCACTTTATCTTTTCTATGTTTAGACATGTTTAGACACACAAATACTTACCGTTTGATAATCATGTGTACAATTGCCTGTGGTATTCAATACAGTAACATGCTGCATAGATTTGTAGCCTCAGCAACAGGCTATACCGTGCAACCTAGGTGTGTAGAAGGCCATACCATCTACGTCTGTGTACATACACTCTATGATGTTCACGCAGCAGCAAAATCACCTAATGACCAATACCTTTCTCAGAATGTATCCCTATTGTTAAGTGACTCATGGCTGTATGACGACCATTTTAAAGCAAATTCAGTTACAGTTATTATTTTAATTCCAGGTAAATACTACATAGCCACGATGGCCCTGATCACGGCCTCCACTGCCTTGACCATCATGGTGATGAATATCCACTTCTGTGGGGCCGAGGCCCGGCCGGTGCCACACTGGGCCAGGGTGGTCATCCTGAAATACATGTCCAGGGTCTTGTTTGTCTATGATGTGGGTGAAAGCTGCCTCAGCCCGCACCACAGTAGAGAGCGGGACCACCTCACGAAAGTTTATAGCCAACTCCCAGAGTCTAACCTGAAAACAGCCAGGAACAAAGACCTTTCCAGAAAGAAGGACATGAACAAATGCTTAAAGAACGACCTGGGCTGCCAGGGTGAGAACCCTCAGGAGGCCGAGAGTTACTGTGCACAGTACAAAGTGCTGACGAGGAATATTGAGTACATCGCCAAGTGCCTCAAAGACCACAAGGCCACCAATTCCAAAGGGAGTGAATGGAAGAAGGTGGCGAAAGTCATAGACCGATTCTTCATGTGGATTTTTTTCATTATGGTGCTTGTGATGACTATTTTGATCATAGCAAGAGCGGATTAGTCACAGATATTGGCTTTGCTATCTCGGTAGAAATTAATACAATTCCCTGTGATCTATTCCAGTGTTCTTCCAAGATTTTTGTTCATCTATGATTTAGGGGTTATGTCGTCTGTGCGTTTTATTTTTAACCTCAAATCAATGTCGAAGCTATCTGCCCTGTCAAATTAAGCAGGAGATCAACAATTTCAAGGGTAGGAAGATGGAAGAAATAGGGAAAGAGACCTTTTATAGCCCACCATAGCGGTGGGTGACTGGCCTCTAGTTTATACAATTATTCACCTCTTTGGCAATACAGATAACAAAATACACTTTACCGGTAAAATTTAAAACAAAAAGGCAAAACAAACTAAACTCATTTTCCCCTTAGTTCCCCTTAAACCATACTTTAAAAAATGAAATAGTCATATATATGTTAGTGTGATTTAAGTCCCAATGGTACCTTATTCAGGCATAGTGCATTTGAAGTCATATCTCAAATAGTGGAATAAAAGGTTTTGTCCCATGTGAAGAAAGTCTAAGCATCAGCTGTTTAACGGGGAAAGAGCTTGCTTCATAATGGTGATGTTGTATATGTTGGTTATGTTTTATATAAACCCAAAAGATAAAGTCATTCCTGCATTTACCCTTTGATTAAAATATGATAGATGAGGTTGTTCCTGTCTTGTATCAAAATAAGGTGATTAGCAAGCTGGGCTCATCCATTCATTCATTGAACTTTTCACCAAACATGGATCACGTTTTTTCTACATGTAATAAAAGCGACATGATTCACATTTTATTGGATGTCACAGCAATTCTTATGCACAAGTCTGATCACTTTGATCCTCATAACAGTTCTGTGAGTTGGGGAGGTGAGTATTACTATTCTTTCTCAGAGAAAGAAACTGTGGCTTAAAAGGTGGGTGTAAGTGACCTGTCTCCTCAACATCCAACAAGTTATCAGTGGAACTGGGACTCAGCCCTCAGCACTGGGACTCAGAGTTGGGCTACGTCTGCTAAAGTCACCCTGCTTTAGGCCATGACAAATTATGATTTAGCATAGGAGAGACTGAGAGATTCTTGTTCTTAATTCTGAACTTTCTGCCCTAATTTACTTCCTATATGTCTCAACTTCTTTCCTACTTTCAATAAAACGTGACTTCAAATCCACCCCCATTCCCACCTAGATTAAAATGATCCAAGGCTGGGTAGAGTGGCTCACATCTATAATCCCCGCCCCCCCTTTTTTTTTTTGAGAGGGAGTCTCACTATCACCCAGGCTGGAATGCAGTGGCATGATCTTGGCTCACTGCAATCTCTGCCTCCTAGGTTTAAGCAATTCTCTTGCTTCAGCCTCCCTAGTAGCTGGGACTACAGACGTGTGCCACCACACCTGGCTAATTTTTTTGGTATTTTTTGTAGAGATGGGGTTTTGCCATGTTGGCCAGGCTGGTATGGAACTTCTGGCCTCAAGAGATCTGCCCACCTTGGCCTCCCAAAGTGCTGGGATTATAGGCATGACACCATGCCCGGCCCTATAGTCTCAATATTTTGGGAGACTGAGGTGGAAGACTGCCTGAGCCCAGGAGTTCCAGAGCAGCCTGGGTAACATGCGGAGAACTTGTCTCTACAAAAAAGTTAAAAATTAGCTGGGCATGGTGACAGACAACTGTGGTACCAGCTACTTGGGAGGCTGAGGTGGGAGGATCACTTGAACCCAGGAGAGTGAGGCTGCAGTGAGCTGCAATTGCACCACTACACTCCAGCCTAGGTGACACTGTGAGACATTCCCTAACTTCCAACTTGTCAACTATTCTTTTTCCAGTTAAAAACAGACAAACAAACAGAGGTGAAGAGAAAACAGGAGTCAACCTAGGAAGGGGAGGACAATGTTTGGTTTAAACATATAGACATCTTTTTTTTTTTTTTTTTGAGACAGAGTCTCACTTTGTTGCCCAGGCTGGAGTGTAGTGGCATGATCTCGGCTCACTGCAACCTCTGCCTCCCAGATTCAAGCGATTCTCCTGCTTCAGGCTCCTGAGTAGCTGCGACTATAGATGCGCATCACCACACCCGGCTAATGTTTTGTATTTTTAGTAGACATGGGGTTTCACCATATTGGCCAGGCTGGTCTCGAACTCCTGACCTCGTGATCCACCCGCCTCAGCCTCCCAAAGTGCTGGGATTACAGGTGTGAGTCAACGCTTCCGGCAGGCATTGTTTTTTAATTCTTGTGTTTACTCATTCCAGAAAACATTTATTGTGCCCCTACTATATACTTAGTGGTATGCCAGCTGCCTTGAAGGGAGCAAGTATGAAACGTGGCTTCTACCCTCCAGTTGCTCACATGTTGTTCACAGTTCAGTGGAGGAGATACCAAGGAAATAGGCAAACATAGTCAAGTGTAAAACGTGCTATCACAGAATCACAGACAAAACACCATGGGCACAATGATGATGAATCTGTTTGAGGGAAAGTTTCAGAAAGACTTTGTAGAGTGTAACATCAATATTTGAGTTGAAGTTTTTTGTTGTTGTTGTTGTTGTTTGCTTTTAAGAGGGAGTCTCGCTCTGTCACCCAGGCTAGAGTACAATGGTGCAATCTTGGCTCACTGCAACCTCCACCTCTCAGGTTCAAGCGATTCTCCTGCCTCAGCCTCCTGAGTAGCTGGGACTACAGGCACATGCCACCTCTCCTGGCTGATTTTTGTATTTTTGTAGAGATGAGGTTTCACCCTGTTGCCCAGGCTGGTCTCGAACTCCTGACCTCAGATGATCTGTCCACCTTGGCCTGCCAAAGTGCTGGGATACAGGCGTGAGCCTCTGTTTCCGGTCTTAAGCGGACTTTTGAAGGTTGAGTAGTAGTTTGCTAGACAAAGAAAGAAAGGAGGGTAAGGATTAGAAAGGATTGGTGAAAGGAGAGTGTGAGCAGAGCTTAGAAGAACAGAAACCAGGCTGGGCGCAGTGGCTCAGGCCTGTAATCCCAGCACTTCGGGAGGCTAAGGTGGGTGGATCACCTGAGTTCAGGAGTTTGAGACCAGTCTGACCAACATGGAGAAACCCCATATGTACTAAAAATACAAAATTAGCTGGGAGAAGTGCTTGAATCTGGGAGGCGGAGGTTGCAGTGAGCCGAGATCACGTCATAGCACTCCAGCCTGGGCAACGAGAGCAAAAAAAAAAAAAAAAAAACAACAACAACGAAGAAACCTTGTTTAGTCACAGAATGGAATCAGACAAGTTTTCTTCTTTAATTTTATTTTGATTATAGAAGTAACATTATCAGTTAGAGTTGTATTTGGCTGTGAATAACAGAAAACCCAATGAGCCATAACTTAAGCAAACAGAGGTTACTCATCTCACACAAAAATAAATCCGGAGCTGCAAAGCCTGGGGATCTTTCCATCTTTCCTCTCCTTCATTTGGAAGTGAAGTCCAACAGCCTGAGGCTTGGTGCTTTGTGGTCACAGAAAGGCGGTTGCATCTGTAGGCTTTGCAGCCACATTCCAAATGAAGAAAAAAGTATGGAAGTCCAAAGGGACATATCAGCTGAACTTCCCTCTTAAAAAAAAATACAATAATAAAAATTTTAAAAAATTCTAGGCTGGGCGCAGTGGCTCATGCCTATAATCCCAGCAGCACTTCAGGAGGCCGAGGTGGGCAGATCAACTTTAGGTTGGGAGTTCGACACCAGCCTGGCCAACATGGCAAAACTCCGGCTCTACGAAAAATACAAAAATTAGCCAGGTGTGGTGGTGGGCGCCTGTAATTCCAGCTACTCGGGAGGCTGAGACATGAGAACTGCTTGAACCCAGGAGACAGAGGTTGCTGTGAGCTGAGATAACGCCACTGCATTCCACTCCAGCTTCTGTGACAGAGCAAGATTCTCTATCAAAATAAATAAATAAATATATAAAATAAATAAATAAAAATTCTAGAAGCAGAAGCATATCCATGACTTTCTTTTGTAGCTCATTACCTAGAAATGAATCACATACAAGAAAATCTTGGAATGGTTTTACCTTCCCAAAGACAATCAATGCTACCTTTATAGGAAGGAAGGAGAGAGTACATGTTGGGTAGATAGCGAGCAGTTCCCGCCTCAGTTATACAGCCACACTATAGTAAGCGCAGGATATAAAAGAATAACAGACCGGGCACGGTGGCTCACGCTTGTAATCCCAGCACTTTGGGGAGTCGTGGTGGGTGGGTCACCTGAGGTCAGGAGTTCGAGGCCAGCCTGACCAACATGGAGAAATCCCATCTCTACTAAAAATACAAAATTAACCAGGTGTGGTGGCACATGCCTGTAATCCCAGCTACGTGGGAGGCTGAGGCAGGAAAATCACTTGAACTCAGGAGGCAGAGGTTGTGATGAGCCGAGATTGCTCCATTGCACTCCAGCCTGGCCAATAAGAGCGAAACTCTGTCTCAAAACAAAAACAAAAAACAAAACAAAACAAAAGAATAACAATTACTCAAATTCCACAATCATAGCAATAACAACTATTCATTTACTATTATTTTCCTTAAATCATATTTATGTGTCTAGTTTATTTGCTATAATTATAATCATTATGTATTTACTATTTTGTCCTGCTATTTATATTTGTTTATTCATTTATTTATTTATTGACACAGAGTCCTGCTCTGTCGCGCAGGCTGGAGTGCAGTGGTTCTCTCTAGGCTTACTGCAAACTCCACCTCCCAGGTTCAAGCAATTCTCCTACCTCAGCCTCCCAAGTAGCTGGGATTACAGGCATGCACCACCACGCCCTGCTAATTTTGTATTTTTGGTAGAGATGGGGTTTCTCCATGTTGGTCAGACTGGTCTTGAACTCCTGACCTCAGGTGATCTGCCTGCCTTGGCCTCCCAAAGTGCTGGGATTACAGACGTGAGCCACCGTGCCCAGCCTTATTTTTATTTTTGAGTTGGGGTCTTGCTCTGTCATCCAGGCTGGAGTGCAGTAACGCAATCATGGCTCACAGAAGCCTGGACTTCCTGGACTCACGTCATCCTTCCATCTCAGCCTCCTGAGTAGCTGGGACTACATGCATGCACCACCATGCCTGGCTACTTTTTTAAAAAATTTTTTATAGAGATGGGGTTTTACTATGTTGCTTAGGTTGGTCTCAAACTCCTAGGCTCAAGCAGTCCTCCCACTCAGTCTCCCAAAGTGCTGGGATTACAGGTGTAAGCCACCTGCCCAGCCAGTATTCAATTTTTAAATAATTTTTTGTAGAGATGGGGGGGTCTCACTTTGTTGCCCTGGCTGGTCTTGAACTCCTGACCTCAAGTGATCCTTCCACCTTAGCCTCCCAAAGACTCTGGAATTACAAGTATGAGTTCTTCAATTTGTACTGAACCTGTGGTAGGCAGAATAGTGGTCCCCCAAAGATGTCCAAGTGCTAATGTGAAGGACTGGTGAGTGTGCTAAGTTACCAGGTAATGAGGAGTCAAGGTTGCTAATCAACTGACCTTGAGGTGGGGAGATAATTTTAAATTATCCAGGTGGATAAAGATCCTTTTAAGTAGGAAAGGGAGGCAGAAGAGAGAGAACCAAAGAGATGGTATTGTGAGAAGGACTCAACCAATGTTGCTGACTTCGAAAAATGGAGGAAAAAAGCTATGAACCAATAGTGTGGGAAGCAGCCTCTAGAAATTGGAAAAGTCAAAGAAACAGATTGTCCTCTAGAGCCTCCAAAAGGAAAGCAGCCCTGCTGAAATCTTAATTTGAGCCCAGTGAGATCCATTCCAGACTTCTGACCCTCCTGAACTCTAAGATAACAAACGTGGGTTAAGACACTAAGTGTATGGTAATTTGTTACAGCAGCAATAGCAAACCAATTCAGTATCCAATGTTTAAGAAATAAGACTGTGGTGGCAATTAAAAGACTGTAGAGAAAAGTGGTAAGGGGCAGGGAGATCTGTTGGGCCTTTTTTTTTTTTTCACCCATTTAGGGAAGTGATAATGAAGGCTTGACCCAAGACGGTGGGAATAAGAAAATGGAAAAAATTACAGATCACAAAATATTTAGGACCTAGAATAGACAGGCTAGTTGGATATGCACTTAGGGAGAGGACAGCATTGAGAATAATGCAGACAATTGAGGTGAAGAGTAAAAGAGAACCAGGTATTGGAGGAAAGAATTCTTTGTAGGGCAACTTGAGCTGGAAATTCTCACAGGAAATCTTGGCAGAGATAGCTAGTAAGTAGTCGACCATGCATTAGTCAACCATGCATTTGAAACTGGAGAAAAGTGAAAGCTAAAATAATTTTAAAATGAAAAGTATTAAAGAGATGTTATACTCATGTTAATTGTTAAAGTATTTTTAAGTGATTTCAGTGGGTAAGACATGGTGCTACAAACTGTGAGAAAGTCAATTGAATAAAAACACATTCCTTGCCAGAATTCTAGAAACTCACAATCAGCCTGTATCATTAACGCTTTATCTTGTTATGCGGTCATTTCTTTATTTTCATGTCTGCTTCCCCAAGTATATTCAGACCCTCTCCAGGCCTGGGACCCAGAAGCTCTGTCATTATTCTCGCAGTCATTGTGCACAATAACAGGCCTAGTACATGATCATTATCCAGTAAACAATTGTTAAGTGAATGACCAGGTGAAAGGAAGAGCTGTTAGAGGGTCCAACAAATCACTACAGAAATGCTGACCATGAAAAGGCTCCTATTTCACGCAACAGACTGCCTTCAAAATAACAGCAATTGAGTTGGCAACAGATTTCTCATCTGCAACTACAGAAGCCAAGAAACATGGAGTAACATCTTCAAAATGCCAAAGAAAAGTGACTGTTAACATAAAATTCAAACACCCAGCTGAACTATTCACAGTTGCAGAAAAAACGTAGACATACAAAAAAATAACAATACTTACCTTGCCCTCACCCTTGACGCTTAATTTAAATAACTTCAACAAGACAAAAGTGAACTTAACGGAAAGAAGAAAAATACAGAAAGCAACAATGAGAAAAACATCAATAAAGTATAATTTGTGGCAGGGCGCAGCGGCTCATGCCTGTAATCCCAGAACTTTGGGAGGCCAAGGCGGGTGGATCACCTGAGGTCAGGAGTTTGAGACCAGCCTGGCCATTATGATGAAACCTTGTCTCTACTAAAAATGCAAAAAATATCCAGGAGTGGTGGCACGCCCCTGTAATCCCAGCTACCCGAGAGGTTGAGGTGGGAGAACTGCTTGAACCCAGGAGGTGGAGGCTGCAATGAGCTGAGATTGTGCCACTGCACTCCAGCCTGGGTGACAGAGCAAGAACCCATCTCAAATATATATATATACACATATACCTACTATTGCAATAATTATACTACATATATACACACATATACATATATAGTGTAATTATTGCAATAGTATTATTAATAATAAAAAGACATGTTTCATATAAGGTAGAACAAAAACTACGTAATGATGTGGAAATTAAGAAGAGGAAGGTAAGATGGAACCTAAACCACACTAAGGTCTTTGTCTAGATAACAAATTACTTTTTTTTTTTTCTTTTTTGAGATAGGGTCTTACTCTGTCACCCAGGCTGGAGTACAGTAGCGCAATCTTGGCTCACTGCAACCTCCACCGCTTGGGTTCAAGAAATTCTCTTGCCTCAGCCTCCTGAGTAGCTGGGATTACAGGCGCCTGCCACTATGCCTGGCTAATTTTTGTGTTTTTCCTAGAGATGGGGTTTCGGCATGTTGGCCAGGCTGGTCTTGAACTCCTGACCTCAAGTGACCTGCCTGCCTCAGCCTCCCAATGTGCTGGGATTACAGACATGAGCCATCGTGTCCAGCCACAAGTTACTTTGAGTATCAGTAAAATATATCATATTTGAATAGATGCCAAAAATTTAAGGAATGTTCTTAAAAGTATAGAAATATTAGTTGTGTCTTCTAAATGGAAAAAGGAAATAAGAGGAAAAGTAAACTATTTCCAACACAAAAGAAGACAGAAAAGGGGGAAAATAAAAGAGATGCTTCATTCGACTGCTCTTAGCCATACTTTGGTATGGAGTTCCCTGGAGAAGCAATGCAAGTAAAAGTACAAAATACAAAATGCTACAGCAAAGCGGGAAGGTGAATGCTGTATAGCTATTGAGACAATCAGACTACTGTATACAAAAACACGTGTCAGACAGATAAAAGACATAGATGTCAAAACAAAAGAAACAACCATAAAAGGCTTGTAAGAAAATTAGACTCTTTTTTTTGAGATGGAGTTTCACTCTTGTCGCCCAGGCTGGAGTGTAACGGCACGATCTTGGTTCACTGCCACCTCTGCCTCCCGCTGGGTTCAAGCAATTCTCCTGCCTCAGTCTCCCAAGTAGCTGGGATTACAGGCATGTGCCACCAGGCCTGGCTAATTTTGTATTTTTAGTAGAGAGGGGATTGTTCCATGTTGGTCAGGCTGGTCTTGAACTCCCAACCTCAGGTGATCCACCCACCTCGGCCTCCCAAAGTGCTGGGATTACAGGTGTGAGCCACCACGTCTGGCTGAAAATTAGACTTTCTAAATAAAATTCTTCACCTCCATGCATTTTAAGAAGTGGTAGCCACTATGGAAGAGGAATCAGGGCGCTCTGGATATAAAGCAAGGAACTGCTTTGGGTTGGGTGGGCAGCCTGCCGAGAAAGTGGTGTTTCAGATGAGACCTGAGGATGAGAAGGAGCTGGCCGGGGTTAGAAGTGCGTGAAGTGCCAGGTTGCAGGTAGGAGCTCAGGCTCAAGGGCAGAACAGGGCTCCTGACATTGGAGAAAGGGAAAGGAGGCCCCTGAGGCAGAGCAGTGAAATCAAATTGGTGACACAGGGGACGTAGGAGTCGAGACTGGCAAGGTGAGTAGGGCTGGGTGATCCAGAGCCTTGCGAAGTTTAAGGAAACACCAGCTACTTTGTTTATTGTCTGACTGCCGCAGTGTGCTGAGGTGTGTCCGGGTTTGTTGAAGTCCTGACCTTTGTTCTTTCTCCTTCTTTACCCTCTGTGTCTCCTTTTCCGTCAGCTTAGGGCTCAGACCAACGCTTTACCAATGCAGCCAGGGGCAAACCTGGCAAATGGACTGTCTTGGACAAACTGGAAACACAAGTTCTAGAACATCTGAAGCAATTGTGGTGAGGCCACTTGTCAAGTCACCAACTCCAGAGAGCAAAGAGCTCTCTACCTATTTCTTCCTTCCTCTCAGATTACGCCTTTGAAATAGGACCTGACTGTTAAAACTTCATGAGCTTATCAATATATCCAAGCCACTCCAAGCCTTAAAAAATAAAACCCCATGACAAAACCTCTTTTGCCTTGGTGTGTTTCTGTCTCTCTACTCTTCTCAGTCAAGGTTCCCTCCTGGATCATTCAGGGTTCCAGCAGGAAACAGATGGTGTGTTCATATGAAGATAATTTGAGAAAGGTGTAATAAAGGACGGTCTGCAAAGGTGTGGGCAGGTTGCGGAGAAACACCACGGGTGGTAGAAAATCCCAGGCCTAGCAAAGCAGAGCTGTTACCACTCTAGGCCTGAGAGGAGATGGGAGGGAGTGGTTACCTGGACCCAGGAGGAGAGTCATGACCTCTGGCTGAGCAAATGTGGCAGACACCTTAGGGAAGGAGTTGAGGGATATATGCATATCCCCATCTCACCCTCCTTCCCTCCAGTCTCCTCCTAGGGCTCGCCGTTGGCCAAACTCAACAGCTATGGGAATCTGTTGGTGCTGCCTGTGTGCCCAGGACAGAGAGCAGAGCCCCAAAGCATTTAGTGTGAATCTGGAGGGACAAAAGGGAGACATCTGGCACATTCCCTCATTCTTTGTCCTCACTCTGTGTTTAAAACCTGATTTATTTTCCCCACAGTCAACTGGAACTGCTCTGACCAAGTTCACCATGGACTTGGTAACTGCATATCCACTGGGTACCTCTGAGGCCTCTCTGCTGCCTTCAGCACAGCCAACTGCTTTCTCTTTCCTGAAACACTTCTGTCTTATCTTCTGTGTTACCCTTTCCCCCGCTTTTTTTTGTTTGAGACAGAGTCTCACTCTGTCGCCCAGGCTAGAGTGCAGTGATGCGATCTTGGCTCACTGCAACCTCCGCCTCTTGGGTTCAAGCAATTATCCTGCCTCAGCCTCCCGAGTAGCTGGGATTACAGGTGCCCGCCACCAAGTCTGGCTAATTTTTGTATTTTTAGTAGAGATGGGGTTTCACCATGTTGGCCAGGATGGTCTCGAATTCTTGACCTCAAGTGTTCTACCCGCCTCCGCCACCGAGGAGGAACAGGCAGGAACCACTGCGCCTGGCCTCTGTTACCCCTTTCTGCTTCTTCAGTGGCACGTTCTCAGAACCCCTGGCTGGCTTCGACTCCTTCTCTTCTGGTCAAGATTGGTGTCCCTCTGTGTTGCATTCTCAGCTCTCCTGATGATTACGTATGTCCTGAAGGTTCTGAAAACCATTTGTCCAATCTTGAACTCCCCTTAGCACCAAACCCAATAGAATCTTCATGATCTCTGAGTATCTCCACTTGAATGTCTCACAGGCCTTCAAACCCAACACATTCCAAACTAAGTTTATTATCTATATTGCCACCCAGGTCTCCTCCTCCCCCTGTGTTTTCCGTGTCATTTAGCTGTATTACTGTCACCTCCATCAACCAGGTTAGAAATTGGGTAGTCTTCCTAGATTATTATCTAATCTAAAATCAAACCTCTCACCAATCCTGACAATTCTACTTGCTAAGAAGTTTTCAAATCTGTCCGCTTTTCTCTCTGACAATTGCCTTATTCTAGATCTTTACCCTCTTTGCCTGGCCTGTTGTAGCCCCCAGCCTAACTGGGCCTCCAGCTGCCTCCCCCTTGACTCCATCCTAGTCACCGTAGCCAAACTGATCTTGTGACTCTTTTGCCTAAAACTTTTAAATGGCTAAATACCTACAGGATAAAATCCAACTTCCTTAATATTATATAGCAGAGATTAAAAATGTGTGTGTGTGTTTTCTTTTCTGCTGTTCTAGGATGCCTTTCCGTATTTCACTCCCTGTTCACCCCAGGAGTATAAATCATGTTCTTGGCTTAGAGAGTAATTAACTTCAACCTCTTTCAGGTGAAGTAATCAGACCTGTTCTGTTGCAAGGGTCTGAGACGCCCCGAAAGCAGTCAGGGTCTTCAGCATGGAAGGGGGTATGGAAATAAGAACTTCGGTGTTTAATGGTTTAAAAAGGAGAAGCAAAGCTGACTTGCCTCTCTGGGCATGTGACTCAACTCCCGCTGAGCTGGACATGGACCTTCACCTGAGGCCCTAAGCCTTGAGGTTTATATGGAAAGATGAATACCAAATGCCAATAGCCAAGAAAAATATGCCAAAGAAGGCTGCGAGGGGTTCTTGCTTGAGAGGAAACTGGAAGTCATGGTAAGCGAATCAAGTTGGGACTGGGCTAGGAATAGACTCACCATCACCATCAAAATAAAAAAAAGAAAGAAAGAAAAGAAAAAAAGCAAAAAAAACAGTGGAAATGAATAGAGAAAATAGAGAATCCAGAAATGGCTCACAGCACATGTGAGAATTTAATGTATGGCCATGGGAGTAGCTGAAATCAGTGAGGAAAGGCTATCTATTACAAAATAAAATAATTTTAGAAGGCCAGGCGTGGTGGGCTCAAGCCTGTAATCCCCACTTTGGGAGGCCGAGACGGGCGGATCACGAGGTCAGGAGATCGAGACCATCCTGGCTAACACCGTGAAACCCCGTCTCTACTAAAAAATACAAAAAACTAGCCGGGCGAGGTGGCGGGCGCCTGCAGTCCCAGCTACTCGGGAGGCTGAGGCAGGAGAATGGCGTAAACCCAGGAGGCGGAGCTTGCAGTGAGCTGAGATCCGGCCACTGCACTCCAGCCTGGGCGATAGAGCGAGACTCCGTCTCAAAACAAAACAAAAAAAATTTAGGCCCCTGTTTTATATAAGATAGAAAAATTAATTCAAGATAGATCAAAACTTAAATGTAAAAAACAAAATAATAATACATAAATTCTATGAGAAAATCTAGGAGACTACATGTAAGAGGCAGAGGAGTTTCCCTTATCAAATACCAGAAACCAGACACTATTAAAAAAAGAGATATATTTGACTACATGAAACCCCAAAATGTCATGTGACAAAATATATAATTGAAAATGATCAGTTGGGTCTGGTGGCTCACACCTGTAATCCCAGCAATTTGGGAGGCTGAGGTGGGAGGATCATTTGGGGTCAGGAGTTTGAGACCAGCCTGGCCAACATGGTGAGACTCTGTCTCTTTAAAAAAAAAAAAAGTCAATGAAAAAGTCAAATGAAAACTGATTGACTGAAATATACCATAAATACTGGTAATATTCAAAACACTCCTACAAACTGACCCAAAAGAGTAAACAACCTCATCAAGAATAATTAGCAAACATTATAAAAAGGTAGTTCACAATGAGGCGAAGGTTCACGCCTGTAATCACGGCACTTTGGGAGGCTGAGGTGGAAGAATCACTTGAGGCCAGTAGTTCAAGACCAGTCTGGGCAACATAGTGAGACCTCGTCTCTACAAAAAAATTTTAAAAAGTTAGCTGGGCATGGTGGCACATGCCTGTAGTTCCAATCACTTGAGCCCAGGAGTTCAAGATTACAGTGAGCTATGACGGCACTACTGCTGCACTCCAGCCTGGGTGACAGAGTGAGACCGTGTTTCTAAAAAATAATAAAAAGAAAAAAAAGTAAAGAATTGGAAAAATTCATCTTTTGACTAGGCACGTTGGCTCATGCCTATAATTCCAGCACTTTGGGAGGCCGAGGTGGGTGGATCACCTGATGTCAGGAGTTCGAGACCAGCCTGGCCAACATGGCGAAACCCCAGGCTAGTAAAAATACAAAAATTAGTTGGGCGTGGTGGCGTACTCCTGTAGTCCCAGCTACTCAGGAGGCTGAGGCAGGAGAACCTCTTGAACCTGGGAGGTAGAGGTTGCAGTGAGCCAAGATTGGGTTATTGCAGTCCAGCCTGGGTGACAGTGAGACTCTGTCTTTAAAAAAAAAAAGAATTATCTTTTTCCACAAAGCTTCTCCTGTATACTTCCAGTGCGTTAGTTACCCCCTCCTTTGCATTGTCTCTCAAGTGTGGACAGAGTTGTATATTCACACTTATGACACACTAAAAATCTGTAATTTAAAAATGTCCACAGCTGTGCCTTGTAGATTGTGGCCACTGTGATGACAGGAATTGTGTCTTATTTATCTTCACATTCCATCATCATGGTGGACATTGTCCAAGGGCTGCAGCAACCAAGTACCACAAACAAAGTGGCTTGAAACAACTGAAACATATTGCCTCACCGTTCTAGAGGCTAGAAATCCAAAATGAAGTTGTTAGGAGGGACGTGTTCTCTCTAAAGGTTCTAGGGGAGAATCCCTCCTTGCCTTTTCCAGCTTCCAGGGGACGCCTGAAATCCTTGGTGTTCCTCCACATTCTAATCTCTGCCTCTGTCTCCACATGGGGTTTCCCTGTGTGTATCTCTCTATGTGTTCAAATTTCTCTCTTCTCATAAGTCTGTATATTTCTACCAGTCAAGACTGACTAAGCTTCATTTCCTGCAGTTTGGTTAATGAAAACAATCGCCATGTGGAATATTACTTTTTGAGCCGAAGGTGCTTCTCTGGTCTGCTGGGTCCCCTAGACGTAGTGCCTCTTCCCTGATTTGAGAATGTGTGTTCTAGTCCTGAATAATCCTAATTAGGATTGAATAAGGCCCACCCTAATACAGCATGACCTCATTTTCACTTGAATACACCTGCAAATGTAAGGTCAGGCACGGTGGCTCATACGTGTAATTGCAGCAGTCTGAGAGGCCGAGGTGGGTGGATTGCTTGAGCCCAGGGGTGTGAGACCAGTCTGGGCAACATGGCAAAACCCTGTCTCTACAAAAAATACAAAGGCCGGGCGTGGTGGCTCACACCTGTAATCCCAACACTTTGGGAGACTGAGGCGGGCGGATCATGAGGTCAGGAGTTCGAGACCATCCTGGCTAACATGGTGAAACCCCATCTCTACTAAAAGTACAAAAAAAAAAAAAAAAAAATTAGCCGGGCATGGAGAATGCCGTGAACCCGGGAGGAGGAGCTTGCAGTGAGCCGAGATCTCGCCACTGCACTCCAACCTGGGCGACAGAGCCAGACTCCGTCTCAAAAAAAAAACAAAAAACAAAAATCAGCGGGACGTGATGGCACGTGCCTGTAGTCAGTCCCAGCCACTTGGGGCGCTGAGGTGGGAGGATCCCCTGAGTCTGGGGAGGATGATGCTGCAATGAGCCATGATTGTGCCACTGCACTCCAGCATGAGTGACAGAGGGAGACCCTGTCTCAAAAAAAAAAAAGAAAAAAGAAAAATTTATAGAACTTGTAACAAGCTATAAAATTTTAGTGATCTAAGAGAAAGTATACTAAAAGCAAAATGTACACCGATTATGTAGCCAACAATTCATGTCAATTACAGGGAGTGAAGTAATAATAATAAAATAAGTAGGCTGGGCCCAGTGGCTCACACCTGTAATCCTAGCACTTTGGGAGGCCGAGGCAGGTGAATCACCTGAGGTCAGGAGTTTGCGACCAGCCTGGACAACATGGTGAAACCCCGTCTCTCCTAAAAATACAAAAAATTAGCTGGGCATGGTGGTGGGCACCTGTAATCCCAGCTACTTGGGAGGCTGAGGCAGGAGAATTGCTTGAACCCAGGAGGTGGAGGTTGAGGTGAGCTGAGATCGCGCCACTGCACTCCAGGCTGGGTGACAGACTGAGACTCTGTCTCGAAAAATATATATATAAAATAAAATAAGTAAATATGGGGGTTATGAGAGATGAAATAGAAGATCTCATTTCTTTTTACATTTCCTTATCCAGGTTACGGAAACTCAAATAAAATAAAATTCCTGCTTTACACAGTTTGTACCTTAATTGCAGTTAGAAATAAATGACGCACCACAGGTTGAAAGTGCAAAGATTAGGATTATTCAGGACTAGAACACACATTCTCAAATCACGGAAGGGTCACTATGTCTAGGGGACCCAGCAGACCAGAGAAGTGCCTTTGATTCAAAAAATAAATTCTACATTCACCAAACTGCAGGAAATGAAGCTGCATGAATCTTGACTGGTAGGAATATATAGGCTTCAGTGTGAGAAAGCTTTGAAGGGGACTTGAGTTTTTAAAAATTGAGAAACACTAGTCAAGAAGAAGAGACAATGGTGTAATTCAGAAAGGTGAACTGCAAAAACAATTCAATATTTTCATAGAAAGAATGAAAGCCTGATACTTCTTTGGGTCTGAAAAAAAGCATTTTGACAAATACTGGCTGTGGGGTGGGAGGGTCCCCTTTCTGGCTACAAACCAAAGAAGGGTTGTCTTCACTCCATCTCTGGCCTAAAGACTATGGTTAGAGGCTTCTGGGTTTGGTCATTTACAGAATAGTGACTATTCTTGCAGGCCCCAAGGTTCAAAGGTTGATACATAAACCCAAAGTGAGTAAATGGCCTTGGTTTCTGATCTTGGAGATTTGAAGCAGGGCTCTCTGTCTCTACCCCTGAGAGTCTTGGGCCAGGTTGAAATGAATTCCAGACCAAAGTTGATGCTATCATCTATGTTTTTGTTAATTAATTCAATTAATAAGTGGTACATGACTGGTAATAATTGGACAGTTGCAAAGGCTCAGATACAGCCCACAGGTGTCCCTGTAACCCAGAAAATCCCTACTTACAGAAAGGGATTTGTCTTGTTCTGCACCAGCTATATTGAATTCTGAATGGGTGGTTTTGCAGGAAGTAATTTAAGCTGTAAGACTATCTGAGACTTCGTAGGTAATATAGCTGTAGAACATATAGCAATTGAGATTCTCACATTAGATAACTGGGCCAAGGTCCAGAGATCAGCTCGTAGGGGAGAGATGGCTGATATCCAGGTGTTCTTTCCCCAAGAATGGACTCTGAGCATTCCAATTCTGGCCCCATCTTGGGCAACTGCTATAGGGTTAAAGTTACAGGAGTTTTTTCTTTTCATGGAGACAGTTCTAACGTTTATTTCAATCATTTCTAGAAGAATTAGGTAGTAACTTATAGTATCCTGAACAATGTTCTGCAAAAGAAACCAGTGCTGGCCGGGCGCGGTGGCTCAAGCCTTTAATCCCAGCACTTTGGGAGGCCGAGACGGGCGGATCACAAGGTCAGGAGATCGAGACCATCCTGGCTAACACGGTGAAACCTCGTCTCTACTAAAAAATACAAAAAACTAGCTGGGCGAGGTGGCGGGCGCCTGTAGTCCCAGCTACTCGGGAGGCTGAGGCAGGAGAATGGCATAAATCCGGGAGGCGGAGCTTGCAGTGAGCTGAGATCTGGCCACTGCACTCCAGCCTGGGCGACAGAGCTAGACTCCGTCTCAAAAAAAAAAAAAAAAAAAAAAACCAGTGCTATAAAAAAAGATCAGCAATAAGGAAGAATTAAGAAGTAGATTAAACTTCTGTTACTTTTATCAGGGCGCAAAATCTTCCCCAGAGGCCCCAGTAGTATTCCTTCTGTATCTCATTGGCCAGAGTTTGGTCACATGTGCACTCGTAGATCAATCACTGACAAAGGTGTAGACTACCATGACTCACTTGAGAACAATCAAATTGATTCCCTGGAGTTGGGGAAGGGTTCTGCTTTCCCTTATCACATTGCTGCACTCCCAATACCTGAATAACAGCAGGGCTCTGTAGGCAAGGAAGAGTTTGGATGGGTAGCAACAGAATGGACCGCAACAACACTGAAAAAAAAAAAAAAAGCAGAAAATAGGGGACAATTTAATTCAGGTATCTGTACCTGACTCTTTGTGTAACAGGACAAATACAAATTTGTCCCCATCTTGCCAAAGTAGACATCAACCTTGATTGGGGAGTAAAAACTCTTCTCTAGGTCCATGTATGCTGCAAGTAGCAGGCCCCATCATCAACTCTGAGGTCAAGTGGCCAACAGTAACATAAGGTTGGTTCCTAGAGCTGGCTGAAAGTCTCAAGCTTAAATCCTTTACTGGTTTTTCTCAGAATTTGTCTGGTTTGACAAATTGTAAAACAACACAGAAGGCAGAAAAAGAACTTTAGAAATTAAGAAGATGTTGGCCAGTGCAGTGGCTCACGCCTGTAATCCTAGCACTTTGGGAAGCTGAGGTGGGCAGATTGCTTGAGGCCAGGAGTTTGAGACCTGCCTGGCCAACATGGTGAACCTCCGCCTTTACAAAAAATACAAAAATTAGCTGGGCGTGGTGGTGGTGGGCGCCTATAATTCCAGCTTCTTGGGAGGCTGAGGCATGAGAATTTCTTGAACCCAGGAGGCAGACGTTGCAATGAGCCGAGATCGCGCCACTACACTCGAGCCTGGGAGGCAGGGAGAGAATCTGTCTAAAAGAAAGAAGAAGAAAAAAAAAAGTCAAGGTGCTATTACACCAACATCAGAATCAGAAAGGACAAAGCAAACTTAGTAAATGTTGAACAAAACTTTGAAACTTAATGACCGTGAATGGCCAAATGCTACTCAACTATGAGTGACAGAAATAAAATAAAGCAAAAGACACTGCTACAGAGGCTAAAAAGTTAGGCTATGTTGAGTGCTGGTGATTAGTTCTATTTTCTTTTTATAACAGACAGGGTCTCACTATGTTGCCCAGGCTGGCCTCAAACTCCTGGGCTCAAGCATTCCTGCCCCCAGCTCATTCTATTTTTGAACATAAAGATATATGTGTGAGATATATAATTTTGTTAACAGAAATTCAATTTCTCTTGCCTCCACTAAAATAACAACAAATATTTACTGAACATTGCTTTAAAGAAGTGCCCTATTACTACCCTGCCTAGAGCACCTGGTCTCGTTCTATCAGTGTGGCAGTGGGGTGCAAGAGACGGGCTTTGGCACTCAGGAAGCTGGCCTGGAATACAGGCTGTGAACTTGAACGAGTCCTCAGTCTTGTTAATTCTCAAATCTTCAGTTGCAAAATGGAAGCAGCCTCTCTCAGAGTCCTTCTGTTCTAGATTTGCAGTAGGTCCTCAAGACATGGTAGTTATCTTTAAGTATGTCGGGAGCAGTGGTTTTGAATGTGTGGTCCCCGGACCAGCAACATCGGCATAGCTAGGATGCTCTGCTGCACATTCTGGGGCTCCACCCCAGACCACTGAATCAGAGACCCCAGAAGGGAGGGTTTTCACAGGCCCTCCTGGGATTCTGACATGTACTCAGGTTTGAGAACTACTGGTGAGGAACATGGGCAATAAACCAGACCACCAAGGGTTCAAATCATCTTGCCTTCCCACTCTCTGGGTGAACTTGAGCAAGTTAACCAACTTCCCCATGCCTCAATTTCCCCATCTGCCCAATGAGGGTAATAGTTACATTTAACTCATAGCGCTGCTATGAGGATTGAATAAGATAATACACATAATGGACTTTAAATGGGACCTAGCACACAGAAGGTGTTTAATAGATGACAGCTGGTATAATTAATCACTAGTAGTTTCATTGTCGTTCTTGTTCTGCTATAAACATTTCCAGGGCAAAGGCTAGTGGGTTGAGGTGGCGGGCACACCTGGAACAATGTTTTGACATCCCTAAACCTTCCTCCTCTTCTCTAGCTTCTGCTCTACTCCCACCCAAATTGGTTTGAGGAAACTTGGGAATGCTAAGATGTACAAAAGTCAGTCTTTGCCAAGACATTGCTAAGTCTTGTCATGTTGAGACATCCAGTGTGCTGCTTAAATCACATCTGAACAGTTTATTGTTGTGCATCATAGGATTTAACAAGGCTGAACTGGTTCTCATTAGTTTAATCTTATTTTTTAAATACTAATGGTTTTTTTTTTTTTTAATTTAAGAGATCATTCATTGAAAGGATAAATACTGCATGATTCCACTTACGTGTGGTACCTAGAGTAAACTTCACAGAGACAGAAAGTAAAATGGTTGTTGCTGGGGTTTGGGGGAATAGAGGATGGGGAGTTATTGCTTAATGGGTGCAGAGTTTCAGCTTGAGAAGATGAAAACAGTTCTGGAGATGGATGGTGGTGACAGTTGCACAACCATGTGAATGTACCTAATGCCACTGAATTGTACCCTTAAAAATGGTTAAAATGGGCCAGGTGTGGTGGCTTACGCCAGTAATATCAGCATTTTGGGAGGCTGAGGTGGGTGGACCACCTGAGGTCAGGGGTTCGAGACCAGCCTGGCCAACATGGAGAAACCCTGTCTCTACTAAAATAACAAAAAAA
>NW_016803819.1:762207-777857 GCF_001698545.2 Rhinopithecus bieti
GCCCGGGCGACAGAGTGAGACTCCGTCTCAAAAAAAAAAAAAAAAAAAAGAACTTTAAAGAGGTAATTAAGACTAAATGAAGGCCTGGCATGGGCTCATGCCTGTAATACCAGCACTTTGGGGGCAGAGGCAGGCGGATCACTTGAGGTGAGGAGTTTGAGACCAGCCTGGCCAACATGGCAAAACCCTGCTTCTACTAAAAATAAAAAATAAAAAATAAAAAAAAAAATAGCCGGATGTGGTGGCAGACACCTGTAGTCCCAGCTACTCAGCAGGCTGAGGCAGGAGAATCGCTTGAACCCTGGAGGCGGAAGTAGCAATGAGCCAAGATTGTGCCATTGCACTCCAGTCTGGGTGACAGAGTAAGATTCTGTCTTAAAAAAAAAAAAAGAAAAGAAAAGAAAAGAAAAAAAATTAAATGAGGTCCAAGCAGTTGGGCCCTAATCCAATAGGACTTATGTCCTTATAAGAAGAGGGAGGGACACCAGGGACTCTTGTGCACTCAGAAAGGCCACTCAAGGGCAGAGCAAGGAGGCAAATGGAGTCTGCAGGTCAAAGAGAGAGGCCTCAGAAGAAATGGACCCTTCTGACACCTTCATCTTAGACTTCAGAACTGCGAGAAAATACATTTCTGTTGTTTAAGCCACCCAGCATGTGATATTTTGTTACGGCAGCCAGAGCAAACTAATACATTAGATTACACCATCCTCTCTCAAAAACCCTCAGTGGCTTCCCATTTTATTCCTTGCTAAACTTGAAGTTCTTTAATAAGTTCTTCGAAGTTAAAGTTGAATGACCTTCAGGGTGCTAGGCCATCTAGCCCCACTCCCTTCCCCTAACCTTATCTCCTGCTGTTCTGGATCATTCGGTTCTAGCCATGCAACTGTGAAAGGAAAATAAAACTTAGGACGCCAACTCATTCTACCAAAAGAAAAAAATTAAGCTGAAAGTTGAATCATGCAAGAAGCTGCCTTTCCTGTTGTTCCTAAGCAGATAGCGACAGATAAAAGGCCAGGTATCTCCACAGGTCTGCTCACTTTACCTTGAAGTGCCAACTTACTGAGGGTGAGATGAATACACAATTGGCCATTCCCCTGCCTGCTCCTTTTCTCTTGCGACAGGTGGATTCAGTAACGTGACCATACCCATCCTCTTTCCCCTCCAGCCTACTTTTCCCCTTTAAATATGAAGCCCTCAAAATCATCTCTGGAAAAAGGCATGGAGCACAGACTGTGCCTGTGATTTTGTATTCCTTTTTTTCAGGCATGTCCTTAATCCTGGCAAAATAAATCTCTAAATGGACTGAGACCTGTCTGACACTTTTTGGTTTACACAACTTCCACATGTTTGCCTCAGAGCCTTTGTGCTGGCATCTCTGCTGAGAAGCCCTTTTCCCAAATACCCACCTGGCTCACTCTCTCACCTCTTTCAGGCACTCACTCATTCCTGGGCACCCTATCTAAAAGAGCACTCCCACTCCCCAACCCTAATGCCTTCCTCTCTCTGGCTTTTTTTTTTTTTTTTTTTTTTTGGCAAGGTCTCACTTTGTTGCCCAGGCTTGACTGTGCCGAGTGGCACAATCATGGTTCACTGCAGCCTTGACCTTTTGGGCTCAAGTGATCTTCCCACCTCAGCCCCCAAGTAGCTGAGACTACAGGCCTGTGCCACCATGCCTGGCTAATTCTTTTTTGTAGAGATGGGGTTTCACTATGTTGCCCAGGCTGGTTATTATTATTATTTTTTTTTAGCACTTATCATCCATCTAACATACAATGTATCTTACTATTTATTTTTCACTGTCTGCCTCTTGCACTAGAATGACTTTTCCAAGAGGGTGGGATTTGTGTCTGCTTTTTCACTGTAGATGCCCCAGGGTCTGAATAGTGTCTTGCACAAAGTACATAAAGTCTGCAGGTCAAAGAGAGAGGCCTCAGAAGAAATGGACCCTTCTAAAACCTTGATTTCAGAACGGTGAAAAAATAAATATCTGTTGTTTAAGCCACCTAGCATGTGGTATTTTGTTATGGAAGCCAGAGCAAACCAATGCATGAGATTACACCATCGTCTCTCAAAAACCCTCAGTGGCTTCCCACTTCACTCCTTGTTAATGCTGAAGTTCTTTAATCAATTCTTTGAACTTTCTTTTTGCATAAATGAATACATGACTTGACCGGTAAATTTGTTTTAAAATTTAAATGTATTTAGTCATCAATGATGCAGACCATTTTTTCCAAAAATGTTTTAGTAATTTTACTCTGGGCTTTGTCTATTCATGTTCTTCAGTTATTTTAAAAGTTAGGGTCCAGGCCAGGCATGGTGGTTCACACCTGTAATCCTAGCATTTTGGGAGACTGAGATGGGAGCATTGCTTGAGTGGTGGCAAGTGTGTGGCACATGCCGTTAATCCTATTTGGGAGGCTGAGATGGGAGCATTGCTTGAGTCCAGGAGTTCAATTGCACCACTGCACTCCAGCCTGGGTAGCAGAGCAAGGCCTTGTCTCTTAAAAAAAAAAAAAAAGTTAGGGTCCAAAGATAATGCTTTCTCTATATTGCTACTGCCTCTCCTTCAAACATTACTAACTAGCATTAGTTATATATTAAAAAGATTAAACCCTCTCTCTGCTATATTTTATAACATAGTATTTTTAGTTTGTGGTTAGCCTTTGTATGATTTTTTTACAACAAAATAATTTATATTTTTTATGTATTTAAATTTACTGTGAGTACTTTTTCTGAGGTGAGGTTGGTCTTAAAGCAGCAGCTTTTAATAATTCTGTCAATTTCCCAGGAAATCTCCCGGTATTTTATTTCCAGAGACCCCTCTGATACTCATTCATCTGAAACTCACTCACTTGGGACAGGGGACAGTAAGCTGTTTCTCTATAAGGAGTGCAATTTATTTATTTATTTGTTTTTAAAGAATTTTGGGGGGGCTTTCTGGTAAAAACAGGAAAGACTGCCAGACAAATTCTAGAAGAGCTGTAACACAAGGAGTGTGAGTTTTTATAGCGGTAACTACACGTGGATTCTACCCTCATGAAATTGTAGTTGTCAGCAAACAGTCATGTGCGTTTAGGATTTTTTTATTGGTGTCATCCAGGGCCCAGTCCCACTGGATTGGCCTTGGGTTATATGGCTGATGGTCTATTGCAGCAGCAATGTACTCATTTCCTATGCTGCCTCCCATCCATCCTGCTATGCCAGTAACCAAATTAGTAGCCTCTTCTACTCCAATCCCATAGGGCCTCCTGCCCTCTGGCAGCAAGATAAGGAAACTCAAGCACAAAAATGTTTAAGCAATGTTCTAAAATTTACATGCTGAGTAAGACAGCAATATTCAAAACATTTAAAACTAGCAAGATGTTGCTAGGAAACAGAATAGATACACACACATACACACAGAGAAAAGAAAAAAAGCCTGACCAATCAGAACAGACACCAGTATGAGCTCTAACCAGTCAGAAGAGAGGCCAACTGTGAATGACCAGTATGGTCTCATTACCAAGAACAGGCTTTATTCCAGAAGCCTGGCAGCCTCTATTCTTGAATGCATCCCACTATACTGTCTCATCACTAGCCTTCACAGCAGAGAAGCCTAGTAGCCAATTTCAAGTCCTCCTGTGCCATTCAGGAATCTCTTCCTGTTCCACCTAAGCCTTCAGCAAAGCTGAAATAAATGACTCACCACAGGTTGAAAGGTTGATACTCACCTCTGTGTATAGCAGAGTCATGAAGGTGAGAGGGAAGAGTGAGGCTGGGCACCCATTGAAAAGATGCAGTGTTAGGGGCATTTAGGGTAATCCACCACCTGGAGAAAAGTTATGAGAAGGCACGACCAATCCACGAAGCAACTGGGAACAGCCATTTATACAAGGAGTCACAGTAATTCAGCATTCCCCAAGAGCTTGATAAATCTTTGTTAGGGAAATAGATTTCCGGCAAATATATAGAATGTGGTTTCGAGATATTATCATTATTATGATGTTATTAAAGGAATGGGTGAGCCTGGAAGAGTAAAATGTTAGGAATGCTTAGCACAAACACATTGAAAAGCCAGGGGAAGGTTTAAGAACATCATCTTCGGCAGGGCACAGTGGCTCAAGCCTGTAATCCCAGCACTTTGGGAGGCCGAGGTGGGAGGATCATGAGGTCAGGAGATCGAGACCATCCTGGCTAACACGGTGAAACCCCGTCTCTACTGAAAATACAAAAAATTAACCGGACGTGGTGGCAGGTGCCTGTAGTCCCAGCTACTCGGGAGGCTGAGGCAGGAGAATGGCATGAGCCTGGGAGGCGGAGCTTACAGTGAGCCGAGATTGCACCACCGCACTCCAGCCTGGGTGGCAGAGCGAGACTCCGTCTCAAAAAAAAAAAAAAACAAAACAAAAATCATCTTCAGAGTCAGACAGACCTCTAGCTGTGGCTCTGACATTTACAAATTAAGTGACCCAAATCAAGCCTCCTCCCCTAAATCTCCTTAATCTGTACAATGGGTATAATAGTGGTGTCTGCTGCCATTTAGGCTAGCTGTGAGGGCTAACAAGAATAACACGTATGTCCAGTGGCTGGGCACAGTGAATGGAATGTTCAGTCAATGTTGGGCACTGCTGCACAGAGCAATGACATCACTACCGTCATCATCATCATGATCTCTGAAGCATTCTTAAGTGCCTAAAAATGTACTTACAAAATGAACCTTGCAGCAAGGTGGCCAAAAAGAAGCTTCCAGTGATCATCCTGTTGGCAGGAACACCAAAGTGAACAACTATCCATACAAAAAAGTACCTTCCTAAGAACCAAAAATCAGATGAGCAATCATATGTTAAGGAAATCACATCATGTTAAGGAAAGAGGCACTGAAAAGGCTAATACAGACAATCTTGAACCATTTACACCACCCACCCCCATCCGCTGGCAGCAGCTGCTTGGTACAGGGAATCTGTGCTTGGGGGAGGACAGAGCAGTAATTATGGGACTTTGCATTGGCACTCACTGCTGCCCTGTCACAGCAAAAATAAACAAGGGTTGACAGACTGGATTAAGAAAATGTGGCACATATACACCATGGAATATTAGGAAAGTATTAGCAGCCTAAAAAAAAGGATGAGCTTTGCCGTCCTTTGTAGGGACATGGATGAGCTGGAAACCATCATTCTTAGCCAACTATCACAGGAACAGAAAACAAACACCGCATGTTCTCAGCTCATAGGTGGGAATCTGAACATGACATCACTTGGACTCGGAAGGCGGAACATCACACTCGGGGGGCCTATCTATTGGGGAGGGGGGAGGGGGGAGGATTTGCATGGCGAGTTTCAACCTGATATAAATGCGACTTGGATTGGGTGCTGATGGTTGATGGGTGCCCGCACACCAACATGGCCACAAGCCGTAATACCTGTACACAACCTGCCACGTTTATGCACATGTACCCTAGAACTTAAAGTATAAAAAAAAAAAAAAAGAAACAAGGGGCAGAACTCTGCTGGTGCCCACAGGGGAGCATTTAGACCAGCCCTAGGCAGAGGCAAGTCATCTATCCCAGTGGTAGGAACCTGAGCTCCAGCAAACCCTGCCACCCCAGGCTAAAGTGCCCTGGGGTCCTAAATAAACTTGCAGTGCAGGCCACAGGGCCTGGGCAAGTCCTCCTGCTGTGCAGGGCTCGGAGTCAGTGAACTTGGGATGCACATGACCTAGTGAGACACCAGCTGGGGCAGCCAAGGCAGCGCTTCCATTACCCCTCCCACAACCCCAGCAGCACAGCTCACAGATTCAAGACGGATCCTTCCCCCTGCTTGAGGAGAGGGGAGAGTAAAGAGGACTTAGTCTTGCAACATGGATACCAGCTCAGCCGCAGTCCAGAGGACACCAGACAGAGTACTGAGGACCCCATTCCAGGCCCTAGCCCCCAGACAACATTTCTAGACACACCCTGGACCAGAAGGGAACCCACAACCTTGAATGGAAGGACTCAGTTCTGGCAGAATTCATCACCTGCTGGCTATAGAGCCCTTGGACCCTGAGTAATCAGCAGTGGTAGCCAGACAGGTCTCATCACAGGCCTGCAGGGAGACTCAGAGCCATTCTGGCTTCAGGTGAGACCCAGCTCATTCCCAATTGTGGTAGCCACAGGGAGAGACCCCTTCTGCTTCAGGAAAGGAGAGGGAAACGTAAAAGTGACTTTGTCTTGAAACTTAAGTACCAGCTCAGTCACAGTAGGATAGAGCACCAAGTAGGTGCTTCCAGGCACCCAATTCCAGGCCTTGGCTCCTGGGTGGCACTTACGGACCTGCCTTGGGCCAGAGGGGAACCCACTGAACTGAAAGGAGAGACTCAGGACTGGCAGCGTTCACCACAAGCTGCCTAAAGAACCCTTGGGGCGGCTGGGCACGGTGGCTCACGCCTGTAATCCCAGCACTTTGGGAGGCCGAGGCAGGCAGATCGCCTGAGGTCAGGAGTTCAAGACTAGCCTGGCCAACATGGTGAAACCCCGTCTCTACTAAAAATACAAAAATTAGCTGGGTGTGGTGATGCAAGCTTGTAGTCCCAGCTACTCGGGAGGCTGAGGCAGGAGAATTGCTTGAACCTGGGAGGCAGAGGCTGCAGTGAGCTGAGATCACGTCACTACACTCCAGCCTGGGTGACAGAGCAAGACTTCATCTCACAAAAAAAAAAAAAAAAAAAAGAACCCTTGGGCTTTGAGTGAACATTGGTGGTAGCCAGGCAGTACTTGCCATGGGTCTGGGGAGGTGGCAGCCATGGGGAGACACTCCTCTGCTTGAGGAAAGGGAAGGGAAGAGTGAGAAGGACTTTGTTCTGTGGCTTGGTTACTACCTCAGCTGCAGTAGAATAGAGTACCAGGTAGATTCCTCAGGTTCCCAACTTCAAGCCCTGGCTCTTGGATAGCATCTCTGGATCCACCTGGGGCCGAGGGGAACTCGCCACCTTGAAGGGAAGAACACAAGCCTTGCTGGATTTGCCATATTCTGATTGTAGAGCTCTTGGGCTTTGAGGAACAGAGGCAGTAGCCAGGCAGTGGTCACTGTGGGCCTTGGGCAAGACCCAGTGCTGTGCTGGCTTTGAGTCTGACCCAGCACAGCCCCAGTGGTGGTGGCCAGAGGGGTGCTTGTATCACACCTCCCCCATCTCCAGGAAACTCAACACAGAGAAAAAGACTCCATTTTTTTTGGAGGAAGGTAAGAGAAAAGAACAAGAATATCTGCCTAGTAATCCAGGAAATTCTCTCAGATCTTACCCAAGACCACCAAGGTGGTACCTCAACCAGTCTGCAAGAGCCATAGCATTACTGAGTGTGGACTGCCCACTAAAGTAGATATGACTGCAGTGGCCAAAGACTTGGACCACAGCACCTAAGACCCTTCAAATACCTGGAAAGCCTTCTGAAGAAGGATGGGTACAAATAAGCCCAGACTGTGAAGACTACAATACATACCTTACTCTTCAATGCCCCGACATCAATGAACATTCACAAGCATCAAGATCATCCAGGAAAACATGACTTTACCAAATGAACTAAATAAGACACCAGAGATTAATCCCGGAGACAGAGATGTGTGACCTTTTAGACAGAGAATTCAGAAGAGCCGTGTTGAGGAAGCTCAACTAAATCCAAGATAGTACAGAGAACAAATTCACAGTCCTATCAGATAAGTTTAACAAAGAAGTTAACATAATTGGAAAGAGTCAAGCAGAAATTCTGGAGCTGAAAAATGCAATTGACATGTGGAAGAATGCATCAGAGACTCTTAACAGCAGAATTTATCAAGCAGAAGAAAGAATTAGTCAGCCTGAAGACAGGCTATTTGAAAATACAGTCAGAGGAAACAAAAGAAAAAAGAATAAAAAACAATGAAGCATGCTCACAAGAACTAGAAAATAGGCCCAAAGGGGCAAAACTAAGTTATTGGCCTTAAAGAGGAAGTAGAGAGAGAGATTAGGGTAGAAAATTTATTCAAATAATTAACAAAACAGAATGTCCCAAACCTAGAGGAAAATATCAATATTCAAGTACAAGAAGGTCACAGAATACCAAGCAGATTTAACAACAAGAAGCCTACCTCAAGGCATCTAATAATCAAATTCCTGAAGGTTAAGGATAAAGAAAGGATCCAAAATGCAGCAAGAGAAAATAAATAATAATATACAAAGGAACTCCAATACATCTGGCTATAGACTCTCAGTGGAAGCTTCATAAGCCAGGAGTGGCATGACACATTTAAAGTGCTGAAGGAGGGCCAGGCGCAGTGGCTCACACCTGTAATCCCAGCATTTTGGGAGGCTAAGGCCGGTGGAACACTCAAGGTCAGGAGTTCGAGGCTAGCCTGGCCAACATGGTGAAACCCTGGTTCTATTAAAAATACAAAAATTAACCAGGTGTGGTGTGCATATTTGTAATACCAGATACTTGGGAGGCTGAGGCAGGAGAATCACTTGAACCCAGGAGGCAGAGATTACAGTGAATGAGATGGTGCCACTGCACTCCAGCCTGGGTGACAGAGTGAGACTCTGTCTCAAAAAATAAAAATAAAAATAAAAAAGTAAATAAAGTGCTGAAGGAAAACAAAATCAAAAACTTTTATCCTAGAATAATATATCCAGAAAAAAATATCCTTTAAACATGAAGAATAAAGATTTTCTAAGACAACAAAAGCTGAGGAATTTCATCAATACCAAACCTGTCCTACAAGACATGCTACAAGAAATTCTTCAATATGAAAGGAAAGGATGATGTTAATGAGTAATAAGAAATCATCTAAAATTAGAAAACTCACTGGTAATAGTAAGTTCACAGAAAAACACAGTATAACACTATAATTGTGGTGTGTAAAAACTACTCCTATCTTGAGTAGAAAGACTGAAAGGTGAACCCATCAAAACTAATAACTACAACTTTTCAAGAATTAGAAAGTATAACAAGATATAAATAAAAGCAACAAAAGTTAAAAGTGGGGATAAAGTTAAAGTATAGCATCTTTATTAGTATTATCTTTGTTTATACAATCAGTGTTAAGTTGTCATCAGTTTAAAATAATGGGTTATAAGATATAATTTATTTGCAAGTCTCATGGTAACCTCAAATCAAAAAGCATACAATAAAAAAAAAAAAAATAGGCCTGGAGCATTGGCTCATGCCTGTAATCCCAGCACTTTGGGAGGCTGAGACAGGTGGATCACTTGAGGTCAGAAGTTCAAGACCAGCCTGGCCAACATGGTGAAATCCCATCTCTACTGAAAATACAAAAATTAGCCAGGCATGGTGGTAGGTGCCTATAATCCCAGCTACTTGGGAGGCTGAGGCACAAGAATTGCTTGAACCTGGGAGGTGGAGGTTGCAGTGAGCTGAGACTGTGCCACTGCACTCCAGCCCGAGCAACAGAGTGAGACTCAGTCTCAAAACAAAACAAAACAAAACAAAAAAACAAAACCCAATAAATTAAAACATACCATTTGAGAAAATCACCTTCACTAAAAAGTAGACAGGAAGAATGGAAATAAGGAAGAAAAAAAAAAAAACCACAAAACAACCAGAAAACAAGTAACAAAATGACAAGAGTAAGTCCTTACTTATCAATAATAACATCGACAGTAAACGGACTAAACTCTTTAATCAAAAGACAAAGAATGGCTGCAGAGATTAAAACAAAAACAAGACCCAAAGATGTGTTGCCTACAAGAAACACACTTCACCTATAATGACACATGTAGACTGAAAATAAAGGAATGTAAAAAGATAGTCTATGCAAATGAAAATCAAAAAGAGCAGGAGTAGCTACGCTTACATCAGACAAAATAGATTTCAAGACAAAACTATTCAAAGAGACAAGTTTGTTATATAATGATAAAAGGGTCAATTCAGCAAGAGGATATAATAATTATAAATATATATGCACTCAAAACTGGAGCACTCAGATATAAAGCAAATTATTATCAGACCTAAAGAGAGAAATAGGTCCCAATACGATAATAGCTGGAGACTTCAGCACTCTAGTTAAAGCATTGGACAGATCATCCAGACAGAAAAATCCACAAAAAAAAATCAGGGCTGGGCATGGTGGCTCACACCTGTAATCCCAGCACTTTGGGAGGCCAAGGTGGGCAGATCACAAGGTCAGGAGATCGAGACCATCCTGGCTAACACGGTGAAACCCCGTCTCTATTAAAAATACAAAAATTTAGTTGGGCATGGTGGCGGGCACCTATAATCCCAGCTACTCAGGAGGCTGAGGCAGGAGAATAGTTTGAACCTGGGAGGCAGAGTTGCAGTGAGCCAAGATCACGCCACTGCACTCTAGCCTGGGTAACAGAACAAGACTCTGCCTCAAAAAAAAAAAAAAAAAAACTAAACTAAAACAATTGAACTCAGGGAGAGAAAGAATAGAGTGATGATTTCCAGAGGCTAGGAAGGGTAGTGAGGATAGAGGGGAGAGGGAATGGGGTGGTTAATGGGTATACAAATATAGTTACATAGAATGAATAAGATCTAATGTTTGATAATACATCAAGTTATTATACATTCAAAAACAGCCAAAAGAGTATAATTGGATTGCTTGTAACACAAAGAAAGGATAAATGCTTGAGGTGATGGATATTCTATTTACCCTGATGTGATTGTTACAAATTGTATGTCTGTATCAAAATATTTCAGGTACCCTCATAAATATATATGCCTACTATGTACCCACAAAAATAAAAAAATTAAAATTAAAAATAATTTTAAAATATTCACATATACAGAATAAAAACCTACGTAAGACAGGGTGCAGTGGCTCAGACCCGTAATTCCAGTATTTTGGGAGGCCAAGGTGGGAGAATCACTTGAGGCCACGAGTTCAAAAGCAACCTGAGGAACATAACAAAATCCCCATCTCTAAAAAAATTTAAAAGAAAATTAGCCAGGAGTAGTGGCATGAGACTCTAATCCCAGCTACTCAGAACACTGAGGGAGTAAGATCACTTGAGCCCAGGAGGTTGAGGCTGCAGTGAGCTATGATTACACTACTGCACTCCAGCCTGGGCAACAGAGCAAGACCCTCTCTCAAACAAAACAAAACAAAACACACAAGTAGGGATGCTTGCATATTTCCTCTTAACTTCCAAATGACAGAGGAATAGAAAGCAATGCTAAAGTAGCCAGGCATGGTGGTGTGTGCCTGTGGTTCTAGCTACTCAGGAGGATGAGGCAGGAGGATGACTTGAGCCCAGGAGGAGGAGGTTGCATGAGCCGAGATCATGCCACCGCACACCAGCCGGGGCAACAGAGTGAGGCTCTGTCTGAAATAAAGAAGGAAAGAAAAAGAAAGGAAGGAAGGAAAAACGGGAGGAAGGAAGGAAGGGAGGGAGGGAGGGAGGGAAGAAAGAAATGCTGCCAATCAGGAGTGGGAGAGGCCAAATCAGTGAGTGATGAGAGAGTTGCTGTGGGCAGGGAAATGGGCTGTGAGCTCAGGAGATTCCCAAGTAGCTAACTAGGGAAATTCCAAAAAAGGGGGAGATTGTTAATGTGGTTTGAGGGAAGAAGAGAAGAGAAGCCTTTGGGGCAGGGGTTTGATTGTCCACAGATCTGATAAGAGAATTGGGGAGCAGGTAAGTAGTGGTCATAAAACAAGGCAGGTAATGAGAAATGCACTGTATAGACTAAGAAGGCACCTCCATCGGTCAGATTTTATCCTTTGCTTTTTCATTGTCTCTCTGGGAAGCGTAAGGTGGTCACTGAATAGGACCAGTTGATTTCATCCTTTTACATAGTAACTTGATTAACATGTTTCTGTGTAAATTTTGTCAGCATTGGTGAGGGGAGGGGAGGGCAGGAGAGTTGGGGGAGAGAAGGGAAGGGAGGCTCAGTGGGGCTCAGTAAGGTACATATTCTAATGCCTTGTTGCAGGAAATGTAAATTAGTACAACCTCTTTGGCAAGCAACTTGGCAATATGTCTCAAAACAGCTTAAAAATGGCCATCCAGTTGGGTGCAAACTTTGAAGCAGTATCTTACAGAAATAAATGATCAGAAATGTGACTAATGAAAGAGAGGCCATCAGTTTTGTATATATGAGTAACAAAAAGCATAACATATTAAAAAGAAGCCTGTAAAGAAACTCATAAAATTTTGAGCAGTTGTTATATCTAAGGAGGGGGATTATGAGAAATTATTATTATTATTATTATTATTATTGAGACGGAGTTTCACTCTTGTTGTCCAGGCTGGAGTGCAGTGGTGCGATCTCGGCTCACTGCAACCTCCACCTCCCAGGTTCAAATGATTCTCCTGCCTCAGCCTTGTGAGTATCTGGGATTACAGGCATGTGCCACCATGCCTGGCTAATTTTGTATTTTTAGTACAGATAGGGTTTCTCCATGTTGGTCAGGCTGATCTTGAACTCCCGACCTCAGGTAATCCACCCGCCTAGGCCTCCCAAAGTGCTAGGATTATAGGCGTGAGCCACTGTGCCCGGCCTAAGAAATTATTGACTTCATTTTATTATTATTATTATTTTTTGAGATGAAGTCTTGCTCTGTCGCCCAGGCTGGAGTGCAATGGCGCGATCTTGGCTCACTGCAACATCCGTCTCCCAGGTTCAAGCCATTCTCCTGCCTCAGGCTCCCAACTAGCTGGGACTACAGGCATGCACCACCATGCCCAGCTAATTTTTGGTATTTTTAGTAGAGACACGGTTTCATCATGCTGGCCAGGCTGGTGTCGAACTCCTGACCTCAAGTGATCCGCCCACCTTGGCCTCCCAAAGTGCTGGGATTACAGGTGTGAGCCACCATGCCCACCCTTCATTTTACTTTTAAGATGTTCCTGTTCTGTGAGTTATCAGAAGTAATAAAATTTTTTAAATGTTTTCTAAATTTCTCCAATATGTTACTTATAAGAAAAATGTATTTATTTATTTATTTGTTGGTTTGTTTAGAGACAGGGTCTTGCTCTGTCCCCAGCTAGAATGCAGTGGCACAATCACGGCTCACTGCAGCCTCAGCCTCCAAGGCTTAAGAGATCCTCCTGCCTCAGCCTCTCAAGTAGATGGGACCACAGGTGTGTGCCACTACCTCTGGCTAATTAATTTTTTTTTTTTTTTTTTGGTAGAAATAGGGTCTCCCTATGTTGCCACAGGCTAATCTCGAACTCCTGGGCTTGAGCGATCCCCCTGTCTCGGCCTCCCAAAGTGCTGGGATTATAGGCATTAGCAACTGCCTGACCGAGAAAAATAAATTTAAAAATAAATGGATTTTTAGGGCAGTGAAATATTCTGTATGATACTGTAATGGTGGATACATGCTATTATACATTTGCCCAAACCCACAGAATGTACACCACCAAGAGTGAACTCTGATGTAAACTGCAGGCTTTGGTTGACGATGATCTATCAATGTAGGTTTATGCATTGTAACAGACGGACCCCTCTGGAAGGAGATGTTGATATAGTAGGGACTATGCATGTGTGTGGGGAGGGGCTATGTGGGAACTCTCTGTAGCTTCCTTTCAATTTTGCTGTGAGTGTAAAACTGCTCTTAAAAAATCAGACCTCGCTGGGAGCGGTGGCTCATGCCTGTAATCCCAGCATTTTGAGAGGCTGAGGCAGGCACATTGTTTGAGGCCAGGAGTTTGAGATCAGCCTGGCCAATATGGCGAAACTCTGTCTCTACTAAAATTACAAAAAGTAGCTGGGCATGGTGGCACACAACTGTAGTCCCAGCTATCTCAAGAAGCTGAGGAAGAAGAATCACTTGAACCCGGGACATGGAGGTTGGCATTGCATCACTGCACTCCAACCTGGGTGACAGAGCAAGCTCTGTCTCAAAAAAACAAAATAAAATAAAATAAATTTTATTAAAAATGCATTAAATAGGCCAGGTGTGGTGACTCATGCCCGTAATGCCAGCACTTTGGGAGCTGAGGTAGGCAGATCACCTGAGGTCAGGGGTTTCAGAACAGCCTGGCCAAAATGGCAAAACCCCATCTCCACTAAAAATACAAAAAATAGCCAGGTGTGGTGGTGGCACCTGTAGTCCCAGCTTCTTGGGAGGCTGAGGCAGGAGGATCCCTTGAACCTGGGAGGCGGAGGTTGCAGTGAGCCAAGATCACACCACTGCACTCCAGCCTGGGTGACAAAGTGAGACTCTGTCTCAAAAAAAAAAAACAGAAAAGAAAAAAAGAAAAGAAAAAGTGTCCTAGTGCCCTCAGTTGCATTTATTTTGATTGATGAAAACCTGTTTAGTCTTCCAGACCCAGAAGAGAAGGTGTTTGAACCAACATTTTCTCAGGAAGGTTTCATTCATTGCCAGCTCCTCCTCTGTGTGAAGCACTGTTTTAGGCACTGGGGATGCACCTATGAACAAATCAGGAAACCTCTCTGCCAGGATGGAGCTTATGTTCTGCGGGGGATGAGACTCAATAGTCAATAGAGCAATGAAGAACAATGAAGCAGGGCCGTGGAGAAAGAGAGTGATGGGGAGAGGTGTGTGTGCTTCTTTAGACAGAGTGCTTGGGAAAGGACTCTTAATGAAGAGCTATGTGAACAGAGACCCGAAGGGGGTGGGGGAGTGAGCCATGTGGCTGTCTTGAGGAAAGGCTTTCTAAGCAGAGGGAACAGCAGACGTGAAGACCCCAATGACAAGCTTGCTGCATGTGATTGAGGCATAGAGAGGAGGCCAGTGTGACTGGAGAT
The DNA here is from genome assembly GCF_001698545.2 of Rhinopithecus bieti. Classification (NCBI taxonomy): domain Eukaryota; kingdom Metazoa; phylum Chordata; class Mammalia; order Primates; family Cercopithecidae; genus Rhinopithecus; species Rhinopithecus bieti. The sequence continues at coordinate 776,891 of NW_016803819.1, forward strand.
GAGGTTGGAGAGCTAGGGGAGGGCTGGACCATGTGCAGTTCTACAGGTCTTTTTTTTCTTTTCTTTTTTTTTAACTGAAAAACAAAACAACAGCAAAAGTGAAAAGAGTATTGAACTTGGAGTCAGAAATCCTAGCTTTGAGTCCCTGTTCCATCACTGACTAGCTGTGTAATAATCTCAAAAAAGGCATTCTGCTATTCTGAGCCTCCATTTTCCCAACTGCAAAATGCCAGTGGGCAAGGGAAGACTGTAAATGCTGTAATAGCTGTGAAAGTTTTCACAGCTGGAAAATGCTCTCTTTCTGTAAGGGATTGCAACCACTGTGAAAGGATGCAAAATAACCTTTCGTAGTCAGTGAACCAAAGCGCGAGTCAGTAGAACTCCAAACTTCAATCTCTAGGACCTTTCATCAACGGAGAGACTACCAAAGGAAAACAATAAAGCAGCCAAATGCATGATGACTCTTCGAGGCTGCCCGGTTGCCAGTCTCTCCGGTTCCTTTTCTGTGATGAACTGTTCTGAAAGTAGTGTTCAGTGGCGTTGTTCCCTTTTGCAGATCAGAGGAGCAGCTTTGGTATCAAAGAGCAGGCACAAGAACTGGGAGGAGAAAGACGGTTAAGTGCATTCAATCATACAGTAAGAGTGATTACTAGATTTAAATTGTGTTGGAACCTGTTTTGTTCAATTGTTTCAAAAGAATTTGATTACCCTCAAATACGACCATTCGGAAAACAGGGTGGAAAAAAACACAAACACTGGAAAAAAACACTTAGCATACCTGCTAAAGAAGCCCATGTGATATTGGGATACAGAATCATAAATATTTTAATTTTGTGAACACCATGTTTTTCCATATTTACTTCATTTGACTTTGTTTCTGATAACTCTAACTTTGCCAGTGTCCTCACAATCCGACTCCCCATCTTGCATTTCATTCTTCTTCTTCTTTTTTTTTTTTTTTTTTTTT
>NW_016803819.1:778279-809103 GCF_001698545.2 Rhinopithecus bieti
TTTCACCGTGTTAGCCAGGATGGTCTCGATCTCCTGACCTCGTGATCCGCCCGTCTCGGCCTCCCAAAGTGCTGGGATTACAGGCTTGAGCCAACATTTCACTCTTCTAAGAAGAGGTCTCAGTCAGCCTGGCCAACATGGTGAAACCCCATCTCTACTAAAAATACAAAAATTAGCTGGACGTGGTGGCAGGCGCATGTAATCTCAGCTACTCGGGAGGCTGAGGCAGCAGAATCGCTTGGACCTGGGAGATGGAGGTTGCAGTGAGCAGAGATTGTGCCACTGCTCTCCAGCCCAGGCAAAAGAGTGAGACTCCGTCTCAAAAAAAAAAGTCTCAAGGTCTCAGGCTCTATTCAGGCTCTGTCTTGTTTTCCTGTCTAGCATGTCTCGTTTTTCTGAGCATTGAGGTCCTACCTTAGTCCTCTCCTTACAGGTTTGCAGGGTGTGGCACCAGACGCTGACTGCTGATCTCACATCTGAGTGCCCTCTTCCTGTCTGGCTCTCCTCAGCTGCTTGCCTGAGTGGAAAGATAGTGTGTACTGTAATTCTAAAGTGCACAGACTTAGGCCGGGCACGGTGGCTCACGCCTGTAATCCCAGCACTTTGGGAGGCCAAGGTGGGTGGATCATGAGGTCAGGAGTTCCAGACCAGCTTGACCAACATGGAGAAACCCCGCCTCTGCTAAAAGTACAAAAATTAGCTGGGCTTGGTGGCACACGCCTGTAATCACAGCTACTCAGGAGGCTGAGACTGGAGAATCGCTTGAACTCAGGAGGCGGAGGTTGCGGTGAGCCAAGATCACACCACTGCACTCCAGCCTGGGCGACAGAGCGAGACTGTCTCAAAAAATAAAATTAAATTAAAAAGTGTGCAGACTTTAGAATTAAAGAGCAAAAGACAGAACTTCTCAGATTTACAAAACAACAAAAATGACAACGATAGCAATAAAACCATCTTTCCCAATTCCATCCAGTAATGTGTAATCTACAAGAGATGTATTTAAAACAAAAGGGTATGGAAAATTTGAAAATAAGGAATGAAATATCACAAGTGAGGTAAACCAGAATAAAGCTAGGGTAGCAATTTCAATAACAGATAAAATAGAATTTAAGATGAAAAATGATCGTAAGGGACACAGGGCACTTTAAATGTTGGTGAAAAGAACTGTAGATCAAGAATCATGAACAAATATGCACCTAAGATAGCCTTGGAACACATAAAGCAATAATTCACAGAATGGTAGGCATTTAAACGTCTCCCAAAGAGACAGATAAATCAAGCAGGCTTTGGTGATCATCAAGCTGACCTGAGCTCATATCCCTTTTCCAGCACTTACTGGCTATGTGACTTCATTGTGTTATTTAGGTTCTGCAAAGCTCAATATTTTCATGTGAATAACAGGAATGATAACATCAGCCTCCCATGACTGCTTTAAGTGAGATAATATATATACGTTATCTAGTACAATTTCTGGACAATAGTTGATATTTAATAAATGACTTCAGTAAAAATTATCCTTCAAATCCCTCACCCAACCCCACTCAATCACCAGCTATGTCCCTATTAGGCCTCTTTGATTTTGAATATAGGCTATATCCTGTATCCCTGGCTTTTCCACCATCAAAATTCCAGGGATACAGCAGAAAGCTGAGACAGAGTCTGGAGAAACACAACATCTTTGTACAACTCAGGAGTGATACTCAACTAAAACGCACCCAGTAAGGGTGGGTGTCCCAGTTGTTTCTACCTACGTCCGTACTGACCGATCAGCGCCTGTGCCACTTGTCACTATGTTGCCTCTCAGTTCCAATTTACATGGCCTTGTATTAGCAGAGCCAGAGCCTGTAAACATTTCTCATCAGCTGTCATCCCAGCTACTCAGGAGGCAGAATGTTAGGTTTCATCAACGAGGCACTGGAGTGACACTGAGAGGACATAGCTGCAGAAAGATCATTGCCTTCTAGGTTCTGGCCCTTTATTACTACTATTTAGCCTGAGAGTCCAACAACCGAAGTGGACAAAGTTTCTGCTGCACTCTCACACCTTGCTCTTCCTACTGTGACTTTTTTTTTTTTAAATGAAATCTCACTCTGTCGCCCAGGCTGGAGTGCAGTGGTGCGATCTTGACTCACTGCAACCTCCACCTCCTGAGTTCAAGTGATTCTCCAACCTCAGCCTCCCAAGTAGCTGAGATTACAGGTTTGTGCCATCACGCCTGGCTAGTTTTTGTATTTTTAGTAGAGACAGGGTTTCACCATGTTATCCAGGCTGGTCTTGAACTCCTGATCTCAAGTGATCCACCTGCCTCAGCCTCCCAAAGTGCTGGGATTACAGGTGTGAGCCACTGTACTTGGCCACTACTGTGACTTTGAAGCAGCTCTGGTCTGCTCACCCCCTCTGACAACAGAGGGCTGCTTCTAGAGACCAGCTCTAGTCTGTGCTGTCTTGTCAGTTTCTACCAGTGACAGATGTGTGTGTTCTTATAGTAGTCAAACCCTCTTAAAGAGATGTCCTAAGTCCTGAATTCCTTCTCTGTCTCCTCTTGTCAGCCTACGGGTAGAAGCTTCTTTTTATTGCACTGGCTACTTTTGAACCCCTTAGAGGCCTCTCTTACTCCTTTTGGTAGTTAATCACCTTCTACTAGTGAACAATTTTTTATATTAAAGTTTCTCTATTCAAATAACTGGTGTGGCTTCCTTCTCCTTGCTGGAGATGGATCTGATACATTTCTCCACTAAACTGCAACTGTTATCAATAAGTTACTGTATTGATTAAAATTCCTTAATGTAACTACCTCCCTTTCCCACTGAAGAAGAACCATTGACAGCTCAGTTTGGTAGATCTTTTGTGACCAGAGAGAATAAGGAGAATAGGTAGAAATAGACAAGATCTGAGAAGTGAGAAGAAAGGGAAGGAGACTTAACAAAAGAAGCTAAGTTGATCCATATGATAAAGAGCTAGGGGAGAGGGAGAAAGATGGAAGGACGAAGAAAAGCGTCATGGCAGTGTGTGGGAGGAAATTTAGATTTTAGAAATTCGGTGGGGCTTATGAGTTGCATTTATATTTCTATTTATGTTCTTAACGAGATATGAGTAAAGATTGAAATTTGGGTTTCATTACTTTTGGTTGCAGGAATATGCCTCCTTATCTGTGCCTCCGTGCAAAGGCTTGGCCACATAAGCACTTGGCTCTTACTAGATTTTGACTGGTTTCTCTTTCATGTTAGGGAAACGCCTAATTTGTCCATGCTTTTGTTTGCTGATTTCCAAGCTCTAATACTATGACTGCAGTCACCTGAAAAGATATCTAGCAGGTTCTAGGCAATGTTAAAAAGTCCTCATGTGGGCCGGGCGCCGTGGCTTACACCTGTAATCCTTGCACTTTGGGAGGCCGAGGTGGGTGGATCACCTGAGGTCAGGAGTTCGAGACCAGCCTGGCCAATATGGCGAAACCCCGTCTCCACTAACAATACAGAAAAATTAGCCAGGCATGGTGGCGCGTGCCTATAGTCCCAGCCACTCAGGAGGCTAAGGCAGGACAATCACTTGAACCCGGGAAGCAGAGGTTGCAGTGAGCTAAGATCATGCCACTTCACTCCAGCCTAGGCGAAAGAGCCAAACTCCGTCTCAAACAAGCAACAACAACAAAAAAGTCCTCATGCCGGGCGCGGAGGCTCACGCCTGTAATCCCAGCACTTTGGGAGGCCGAGACGGGCGGATCACGAGGTCAGGAGATCGAGGCCATCCTGGCTAACACGGTGAAACCCCGTCTCTACTAAAAAATACAAAAAAAAAAAAAAAAAAAAAAAACGAGCCGGGCAAGGTGGCGGGCGCCTGTAGTCCCAGCTACTTCGGAGGCTGAGGCCGGAGAATGGCGTAAAACCCGGGGGGCGGAGCTTGCAGTGGGCTGAGACCCGCCCCCCCCCCCCCAGCCTGGGCGACAGAGCGGGACTCAGTCTCAAAAAAAAAAAAAAAAAGTCCTCATGTGTCTGTTTCCAACTATCTAAAGAGGCACTCAGGTCCTACAAGTACTTTCTCATTTGGCTCTGGAAAACCCTTCGACTAAATTGATTTCAAAAAATAAAAAGACAGAGTAGGTGTTGAACTGGACATGGCACAGTATAGAGCGCCAGCTTTAATCATTGTGTGTGTGTGTATGTGTGTTCGCAAAAAGAGACACAAGACAGATAAACCAGAAATTAATAGAAATTATTACCTATAGGGGTAGAAGGGATGAGAAGAGAGAACAAGGATGGAAGTGAGCATTATACAAATTTAAATTAAATGAAAAAGAGCAGCAGATATTGAGTCAGATAGACATGGGTTCGAATTTCAGTTCTGCAGCTAACCACCATCTGACCTTGGAAAATTACTCTTTTGGCCTCAGTTCCGTTAATAAACTGCACAGGGTTGTTGGGAATATAAAATGAGATGACGCCTCCCGAAACACTTAGTCCAGTGCCTGGTAAAGAGTAAGTGCCTGGTAAATGATAGCTATACTTAGTATTGTCTTGGCTCAGCATGCAAGAACCGTGTAAGATTTTTAAGCCTTGGCCAGGCATGGTGGCTTATTCCTGTAACCTCAGCAGTTTGGGAGGCCGAGGCGGGCGGATCACTTGAGCTCAGGAGTTTGAGACCAACCTGGACAACATGGTGAGACCCTGTCTCTAACAAAAACACAAAAAATTAGCCGGGTGTGGTGGTACGTAACTGTAATCCTAGCTACTTGGGGGGCTGAGGTGGGAGGATTGCTTGAGCCCAGGAGGTCGAGGGTGCAGTGAGCCAAGATTGGGCCACTGCACTCCAGCCTGGGTTACAAAGTGAGACCCTATTTCAAAAAAAAAAAGATTCTTAAGCACGTTGCAACTACATCCTTTATGTACTTTTTGTCCCTGTTTGTTTTTCTGGAGTTTTAAATAAGAGAATCCTTAAATATTAAAGATGTATATTTGTCTTTGAGAGTAGCTAGAATGAGATCTTACTCTGTCGCCATTTTGGAGTAGGAATAAGAACTCAAGGGGGCTGGGTGCGGTGGCTCATACCTGTAATCCCAGCACTTTGGGAGGCCAAGGCGGGTGGATCACTCGAGGTCAGGAGTTTGACACCAGCCTGGCCAACATGGTGAAACCCCGTCTCTACTAGAAATACAAAAATTAGCTGGGCGTGGTGGCGGGTGCCTGTAGACCCAGCTACTCGGGAGGCTGAGACAGGAGAACCATTTGAACCTGGGAGGTGAAGTGTGCAATGAGTCGAGATCACGCTGCTGCACTCCAGCTTGGGCAACAGGGCAAGACTCTGTCTCAAAAAACAAATAAAAACAAACAAACAAACAAACAGAAAAGAACTCCAGGGAACTGAGTGAGTGGGAGCAGCTTTAGAGAGGACATAGAAATAGGATGAGTCCCTAGGGCTTGTTGCAAAGAAGGAAAGGGGGGCCCAGGGCCTAGCCATAGAAAATGGGAACCTAGGGCCGGGCACAGTGGCTCATGCCTGTAATACTAGCACTTTGGGAGGCTGAGGAGGGTGGATCACCTGGGGTCAGGAGTTTGAGGCCAGCCTGGCCAACATGGTGAAACCCCGTGTCTACTAAAATACCACAATTAGGCGGACATGGTGGTGGGCGTCTGTCATCCTAGCTACTAGGGAGGCTGAGGCAGAAAATTGCTCGAACCAGGAGGCAGAGGTTTCAGTGACCCGAGATCACGCCATTGCAGTCCAGTCTGGATGACAAGAGTGAGAAAATAGGAACCTAGAAGAAGATCAAAGGGTATTTCCCCGCATTCACCATGTGTACTTCCCTTCGTCCTCTGTGTACATCAGCAGAGGAAAGCAGGGAGAGAGAAGGGCTGTCAGACTTTCTCAGTGTGGCTCACCAATTCCAGGGTTGCCTTCCTTTTCCAATCAGGAAGCAGCTCTCAAACTCCTTCTCTCTTTCAGTCAGTGCTTCATTGTTTTGGAGCTGTGGACACCCTCACGGCCAATTTTATAATCCACGCCAGACTTTTAGCCTCTGTCTCTTTTAAAGGGAACCAAAGCCCCATTTCTCCTTGATATTTCAAAGCCCAAGTGAATCCAGCTGCTTCCAAGCATTCTGCCACTTGGCTACCTGTGTGACCCTGGGCAAGTTCCTAAACCCCTGCCCTGAAACATGGGTCTGTCCCTAATGGAGAGCAGCAGCAGCAAGACTATGGCCTGTCGTGCCAAATCTCTCTCCCAGTATCGTAGGAGGCAAGTAAGACAAGTGGTTTTCTCTTCTTTTTTTTTTTTTTTTTTAATCTGAGTTTCACTCATATTGCCCAGGCTGGAGTACAATGGCATGATCCTGGCTCACTGCAACCTCTGCCTCCCAGGTTCAAGTGATTCTCCTGCCTTAGCCTCCCGAGTAGCTGGGATTACAGGCATGTGCCACTACGCCCGGCTAATTTTTGTATTTTTAGTAGAGACGGGGTTTCACCATGTTGGCCAGGCTGGTCTCGAAACTCTGACCTCAGGTGATCCACCCACCTCGGCCTCCCAAGGTGCTGGGATTACAGGCATGAGCCACTGCGCCCAGTCGACAGGTGGTTTTTCAAATGTGTTTCCCAGCATATGCTCTGTTGTGAACTTTAAAGAAAAATCTTCCATGGTGTGGGTTCTTACATCTTCTACCTTAGTAAGATTCACAATCAAGCTGAGTGCTGGCCTCTAAAACTCCTCAGCTTTTCCTGTTACAGGTGAGGAATGGTGCCGGTATTAGCCAGAAATCTGTTGGATGCTAGCCAGCAATGGTACAGGGGGAATTTACTGAAAGTTTGATCACAGAGTAAGTAAGAAGGCATGAGAGACAGGCTCAGAAGCTAGTGGACACAATGCAGCCAGGATGCTGCCACCATGACCAACTGTGGCCACCATCCTTGGACACCGATCTTAATGCTTGACCACTTCAGCTGCCACCATGGATTCAATATCACTATGTCTATGATTTTGCAAGGTGCGAAGTCCTGGGTGGTGGTCTCCTGGGACCCATGTGATCTCTTTGGCAGTCATGGACAAGAAGGGAAAGAATTTCTGCCTTTTTAGCTTCTGTGCTGTGCATGTGTTCGCTAACAAGCAGAAGATGAGGCATCATTACACTGGGTTCCCGAACTTCTGGTTAACTCTTGAGATCTTGGTGCCAGAAGAATGCTCTCACTCACAGTGGGAGATTCCTCAAAATTAAGAAGGGGGATTTAGATCCTAGGTAGCAAGGAAAAAAAAAAAATCCCTTGACATGCCAGAAACGGACTGTGCTTACAATCCCAGTGAGTTTTTCCAGTCAAGCCCTCTTGCTTTGCCCTCTCCAGTGTCTCTCCTTTGGGGGTAGGGCCTGGCCAAGTCCCATCATGCTTCAGTACCTAAGCAGGTGCATTCGCTCCCTTCCTGTGCCTGGAGTCCTGCCATCCATTGCTCAACTCGAATCTCTTGTTGTTTTAACATTTGGCCTTCATCCCCAGGGCTTCTCCTGGCTGCAGTTCTTGGAGTCAAGTTTCCTTTCATGAAGCTGCAGTTTGCCAGCTAAGCCAATCACAGATCTTGGGACTTGGATAGAAATGACCTTCTCCCCACCCCCATTTTCTTGACTCTTCCCTCTAAGGGTCTTCTCTCAAATCCCTAGATATGAAAAGAGTGATACATTGAAGCTAACAGGCCCAGATTTGTTAACTGTGGATGTGCGCAAGTAATCTGACCTTAGGAGCCTCAGATTCCTCACCTGGGAAGAGAAAGGAAATCTTTTGACTACAAAGATTTCTTGAGCTGCTGAAGCACAGTGATCATGATTCTAACCAGAGTGTCTTTTTTCTAAAACTCTACTTCTCAGGTTCTGGACTTCCCTGGCTCTCCTGCTCCTGATTCTGGTCTGCAGTATTTCTATCCCGTTTGTCCATTTTGACATGTTTGTTAGAAAGCCACAATAAAAATGGAAATTTTCTATTTTTTGCTCTACCCGGAGTCCTCCCACTCGTTATCACGCATGCATTGCCTTAAATCACTCAGCATCAGGAGTTTGACTTTTCTGGGGTCACAGGAGCACAGTAGAGGGGCCGGGCTTTCAACATTTGACCCTTACCATACTGTATGGAAGTCAAATGTCCTTGTCATTTGCTCAGTAAAACTCAGATGATCCTGGTTACATTATGTTCCTTTTCAACAATATGGACTGCAACTTTAGAATCATATCTTTGCTCCTTGGTTTTACCTTGAAGGAGGAAAAAAGCCATACAAAGCAATCTTTATTTTATTTTATTTATTTATTTATTTTTTGAGATGGAGTCTTGCTCCATTGCCAAGGCTGGAGTGCAGTGGCATGATCTCGGCTCACTGCAACCTCCGCCTCCCGGGTTCAAGCGATTCTCCTACCTCAGCTTCCTGAGTAGCTGGGACTACAGGCGCCCACCACCACGCCCAGCTAATTTTTTGTATTTTTAGTAGAGACAGGGTTTCACCGTGTTAGCCAGGAGGGTCTCGATCTCCTGACCCCGTGATCCGCCTGCCTCAGGCTCCCAAAGTGCCTAGCTATTTTTTGTGTTTTTAGTAGAGACAGGGTTTTACCGTGTTGGCAAAGCTGGTCTCGAACTCCTGACCTCAAGTGATCCACCCTTCTCGGCCTCCCAAAGTGCTGGGATTATAGGCGTGAGACACCACGCCCGGCCTGATCTTTTGTTTATTTTATATACCAGAGGATCTTCTTGCAGGTTTTCCCACTCTGCCTTCCCTGTACTTTCTTTTCTCTTCTTCTTTTTTTTTGAGATGGGTCTTACTCTGCCACCCAGGTTGGAGTGCAGTGGCACCATCTTGGCTTACTGCAACCTCTGGCCCCCAGGCTCAAGTTATCTCCTGCCTCAGTCTCCTGAGTAGTTGGGACTACAGGCGCAGGCCACTAGGCCTGGGTTTTTTTTTTTTTTTTTTTTTGTATTTTTGGTAGAGATGAGGTTTCACTGTGTTGCCCAGGCTGATCTCGAACTCCTAAGCTCAGGGGCTGATCTCGAACTCCTAAGCTCAGGTGATTCACCTTCCTCGGCCTCCCATAATGCTGGGATTATGGGTGTGAGCCACTGCCTGGCAACCCTGTACTATTTCTTTTGGGTTTTATTTTTTAAGTATGAATTTAGAGCTATCCGATTTTTTTTTTTTTTTTTTAGAGACAGGGTCCCACTTTGTTGCCCAGGTCGGAGTACAGTGGCACAACCATGGCTCACTGCAGCCTCGACTTCCTGGGCTCAAGCAATCCTCCCACCTCAGCCTCCCGAGTGCCTGGGACTACAGGCACACACATCCACATCTGGCTAATTTTTGTATTTTTGGTAGAGAGGGCGTCTCGCCATGTTGTTCAGGCTGGTCTCGAACTCCTGGGCTCAAGCGATCCTCCGCCTTCTAAAGTGCTGGGATTACAGGTGTGAGCCATGGTGCCAGGCCTTTTTTGGGTTTTCCTTAAAAATGATGGCAGTCGTAAAAACAGCTGCCATTTACTCACAACTTGCTATATATCGGGCCATATGTTAGGTGCTGGATCTATGTTATTTCATGTAACCCTCACAATAAACATAAGAGGTAGGTAAAAAAAAAAACTGAGGCCTGTAGAAACCAAGTGATCTTTTCCTCAGGAACCCTGTCTGTCATCTCCTCTGATGGGCTTGGTTCACTCTTCCTAAAGGCCCCTCAGCTTCTGTGGCTTCCTCGTCTCCAGGGATAGAGAAATCTCTGCTGCCTTCCGAATTTCCTTCTTCCTAGAAAGCTCCACGTTTCCCAAAGCTAACCAAGCTTCAGTAGCCTTGCTGAAAAGGATTGCACAGACATCCTGTAGAGCCAAAGATTCTTGCCCCCATAATGTTCTGGTTCTCACAGAAACCACAATGCTGGGAATGGCCCTGAAGGAACACAGGTTCATGAGCCCCTTTGACCATATGCATACACTGGACTCCACAAAGATAGCTCTAATAGCATCTCTGGGCCTTCTTGCAGTTAGGAGATCAGGAGGGTGACCTAGAAGAGATTTGTAAGTCTCTGACTTCATCGCTTTACCTTTGGCACAATTAAGCTTTCTTTCTTTTTTTTGTGAGAAGGAGTCCCACACTGTCACCCAGGCTGGAGTGCAGGGATGCCATCTGGGCTCACTGCAAGCCCCACCTCCCGGGTTCACGCCATTCTCCTGCCTCAGCCTCCTGAGTAGCTGGGACTACAGGCGCCCGCCACCACACCCAGCTAATTTTTTTGTATTTTTAGTAAAGATGGGGTTTCACCGTGTTAGCCAGGATGGTCTCGATCTGACCTCGTGAACTGCCCGCCTCGGGCTCCCAAAGTACTGGGATTACAGGCGTGAGCCACTGTACCCAGCCTTTTTATGTATTTTTTTTTTTTTTTTTTTTTTTTTTTTTTTTGAGGAGTAGGCATGAAATTAGCAGCACAAAATGAAAGACGGAATAAAAACTGAAACGTGATCCCTGAAAATTTATCACAGTACAAGATGAGAAGAGAAAACTACAGGACGTTTGTCATTTAGCAGAGTCCTTCCAGCTGGGAGAGTGACAGAAACTCTGTGACTTGTCAGCCAAAGTCCTGGGGTCTTGGGAAAGTTCCTAATAAGCGGTGCTTTCTACCAGCTGCAAGCCAGCTGCTTAACTGACATCTGGAAATGACTAATGGAAATTAGGGGAGGCCACAAAAGAAATCAGGCTCGGGGAAAACACAGATTATAGAAACCCTACACATTTCTAGGATCATTACATTCTAGAAATACATATAATATACATATACATATAATACATTATATGTATTTCATATGTGTATGTATATGTATTTCATGTATATGTATTACATTACATATAATCCTGGATTTTACTATTTTTTTTTTTTTTAGTTTTAGTTTTTTGAGACAACATCTCACCCTGTTACCCAGGCTAAAGTACAGTGGTGCAATCTTGGCTCACTGCAGCCTTCACCTTAGGGTTCAAGTGATTCTTGTGCCTCAGTCTTCCAAGTAGCTAGGAATACAGGCACGCACCACCACACCTGGGTAATTTTTGTAATTTTAGTAGAGATGGGGTTTTGCCATGTTGGCCAGGCTGGTCTCGAACTCCTGGCCTCAAGAGATCTGCCCACCTCAGCCTCTCAAAGATCTGGGAATACAGGCATGAGGACCACACCTGATGAGTTTTACTATTTTTTAAAACAAGGGTTTCTTAAAATAATAAATCAGTTGACCCAAGATATTCTGGGAATGAGCCAGATTGCTTATCCCTTGGATTGCTCAGCATCCTGCACCAGGGATCCAGGTATGGGAAAGCTTTTCCCTCTGCTTATGTTCAAGGTACTCAATCCTTATCCCATGATGTGCCTGAGTTCAGGATTAGGACAGCCCAAAATATTAGGCAAAGCTAAGAACATCAATAGGGTTCCACTTGCCTTCAACGTACCCCTCCATGCCCTCCAACCAGGAAACACAAGCATTGACTTCATCCACCCATCTCTCTCCCTTACTTTATGATAATCATGCACAGGGCCTAATTTGGAGGGAAAAGTTTTTGCCTCATTCAACCAGAGTCCAGAGAGGAATTTTCTTCTCAAAGTGGAGATCCGTCTTATCTCCCCCACCTCTTGCCTTGGGGTTAGAGTCCCAGGAGATGGTCCGGGGACCCTGAGCAAGTGGTGGCATGCCTGTTGTGACCTTAGCCCACATCATATCTATTCCCTGCTCTAGGCAGTTTGCAACACACCCAGGTCCTGCTGCCCAGCACACTCACCTCCTTTCTAATCCTGTGTTTAGAGAAACACTCCAGTTTGCTCCTTGTCCCACAGCCTCAGAACTTGATTCAAGGGGAGGGAGTGAACAAACCTTCTCAGTTGTCAAAGGTCTTTGCTATCTGAGCATTGCAACAGCAAAAGCAAATGGCCTAATCTCTTACTTAGATAGGCAGGGCCAGAGCTAAGGCAAAGAATCTTGTTTGTTGTAGAATAATAGAATGCAGAACGGGTAGTTGCCTCTGAGATCATCTGGCCCACAGTGCACAAATGAGGAAACTAAGACCCAGAAAGATGAAATAACTTGCCCAAGGTCACTCAGGCAGTATGAATAACACCAGTCGCCCCAACTTATTAAGCTCCTACTATATTACCTACTATAGGGCAAAGCTTTTACCTGTCTTATGTCTCCTCACCACAACCTTGCAGGATAGGTACTATAATCTCTGATTCACAGGAAGGAAATGGAAGCCCAGAGAAGGCAGGTGACTTGCCCAGGGGAGTCCCCCTTGCTTAACACAAAGTCAGGTTTGCTTTTCTTTTATTTGTTTGTTTGTTTTTGAGACAGAGTTTTACTCTTGTCACCCAAGCTGGAGTGCAGTGGTGTGATCTTGGCTTACTGCAACCTCCACCTCCTGGGTTCAAGTGATTCTCCTGCCTCAGCCTCCCAAGTAGCTGGGATTGCAGGCTCCTGCCACCACACCCGGCTAATTTTCATTTATTTATTTATTTATTTATTTATTTATTTATTTGTATTTTTACTAGAGACAGGGTTTCAGCATGTTGGCCAGGCTGGTCTCGAACTCCTGACCTCAGGTGATCAGCCTGGCTGGGTCTCCCAAAGTGCTGGGATTACAGGCGCGAGCCACCGCGCCCAGCCAAAGCCAGGTTTTCACTCCCTCGGCCACCACTCTCTAAATTGAGACCCTGTTTTGTCAGTGGGGTTGTCAGAATGCTGGATTTTCCACATCTAAGACATGATATGACATGATTGGCAGGTTGCAAGTGCCATTTCGTAAGAGACCAGTACAACAGGGAGAAGAAACTACCTGGCCTCTGCAGAACGGAAGAATTAAGCTCTCAGCTTGGCTTTCCATAGACCTCTCCAAAAAGGCTATGAAATGTTGACAAACGAGTTAAATTGGATCAAATGCCAGCCACTGTGCACTTACTTCCTGATTAGTGGTATCCATGGCCCTTGTCGTTGAGGACACGGAAAGCAAAGAGGACGTTAGCTTTCTCACGGGGTGGTGTGAAATCAGAGGTTCCTCGCAGCCCTGGGAGGGGGGCCGAGCTGGGTTTGTGTCTCTTCTTGCCCCATCCCTCTCCTGCTGCTTGGTGTCTTTTCCTTCCTTCATGTCCCAACCTCCCCTGCAAGGCCCTATTCCACACCAGACCTCTGCCCCAGTCCTCCTTCCCTCCATCCCATAAACACTACCTGTCCCATGTGCCTTTCCTCTGGGGCCTGCTCTCTGTCCTCTGGGCTGACTGATAAGCTGATCCATGTGATGTGCTCAAGAGAAACTTGCTCCATTTAGGTAACACATTTGAGATTTAAAAGGTGGAGTTGTCAAGTCTCTGAGCCATCTGTCAGGGGTACATCTGGGGAGCCAGGAAGGCGTTGGAGGGGCCATACAAACACAGGCTGAGTCACTCATTTCTAGGGTTGTCACAAGCCTGATGCTCTCTCTGTGCCCTCTTCTCAAACTTCGGGGGACAAGGTTTCCAGAGATCTGTCCATGCAAAGTATATAGTAAGCGAAACTTCTATGCATCTGTTTCCTCACACAAATGCCACACTTAATGAGAGACGTGGTAATTCCCAACTGTACCACTGGTCACTCCCAATTATCTTTCTGTGTATCAAGAAAAATTAAAGCTGTGCTTAAATAATCTTAATAGCAAAATAAGATTATTCTGGTAATTTTGAACCCTTATTATGGATCAGTCTCTGCATATCGATCTCTAATCTTTATCACAACCTCAAGAGGTTAATATTATCACCCATTTTATTGATAAAGAAACTGAGATTCAGTGACTGGCCCAGGTTCTCTTAAGAAGAAAGTCTGAGAAAGGTCTGTCTGACCCCATGGTCCTTACTCTTCCTTTTGTGCAAGGATGTGTCCCTTAGCTCAAAGTGTGCCGGTAGCTCAGGCTGGAGTTGGCTTGTGCTGGTTCCTGAGAGTTGATTGTTAAATTTTCAGAAATTAGGCAAACCAGTGGTTAAACACAGCCATTACCAAAAGTAAAATATATAAACCTTATGATGTTAGTTGTGGGTTAGTAAATACAAAAAAAAAAAAAAAGAAAGAAAAAATATATAAACTTTGATATGTCTTTATGAGCAGTGTGAAAACAGACTAATACAGTAAATTGGTACCAGTAGAGTGGGGCACTGCTGAAAAGATACCTGAAAATGTGGAAGCGACTTTGGAACTCACAGGCAGAGGTTGGACAGTTTGGAGGGCTCAGAAGAAGACGGGACAATGTGGGAAAGACTGGAACTCCTTAGAGACTTGTTGAACGGCTTTGACCAAAATGCTGATAATGATATGGACAATAAAGTCCAGGCTGAGGTGGTCTCAGATGGAGATGAGGAACTTGTTGGGAACTGGAGCAAAGGTGACTCTTGTTGTGTTTTGGCAAAGAGACTGGCAGCATTTTGCCCCTGCCCTAGAGATTTGTGGAACTTTGAACTTGAGAGAGATGATTTAGGGTATCTGGCAGAAGAAATTTCTAAGCAGCAAAGCATTCAATAGGTGACTTGGGTGCTGTTAAAGGCATTCAGTTTTTTTGTTTTTGGTTTTTGAGATGGAGTTTCACTCTTGTTGCCCAGGCTGTAATGCAATGGTGCAATCTCAGCTCACCGCAACCTCTGCCTCCCAGGTTCAAGCAATTCTCCTGCCTCAGCCTCCCAAGTAGCTGGGATTGCAGGCATGCACCACCACACCTGGCTAATTTTTTGTATTTTTAGTAGAGACAGGGTTTCACCATATTGGGTAGACTGGTTTTGAACTCCTGACCTCAGGTCATCCACCCGCCTGGCCTCCCAAAGTGCTAGGATTACAGGCGTGAGCCACCATGCCTGGCTCAGGCATTCAGTTTTATAAGGGAAGCAGAGCATAAAAGTTTGGAAAATTTGCAACCTGACAATGTGACAGAAAAGAAAGTCCCATTTTCTGGGGAAAAATTCAAGCTGGCCACAGAAATTTGCCTAAGTGATGAGGAGCCAAATGTTAATCACCAAGACAATAGGGAAAATGTCTCCTGGGCATATCAGAGACCTTTGGGGCAGCCCCTCCCATCACAGGCCCAGAGGCCTAGGAGAAAAAAATGGTTTTGTGGGCCAGGCCCAGGGTCCCCGTGCTGTGTGCAGTCTAGTGACTTGTTGCCCTGCGTCTCAGCCACTCCTCCACTATGGCTGAAAGGGACCAGCGTAGAACTTGAGCCCTGGCTTCAGAGGGTGCAAGCCCTAAGCCTTGGCCACTTCCGTACGGTGTTGAGCCTGCGGGTGCACAGAAGTCAAGACCTGGGGTTTTGGGAACCTCCACCTAGATTTCAGAGAATGTATGGAAACACCTGGATGCCCAGGCATAAGTTTGCTGCAGGGCGGGGGGCCCTCATGGAGAATCTCTGCTAAGGTAGTGTGGAAAGGAAATGTGGGGTCAGAGCCCCTACACAGGGTCCCTACTGGGGCACTGCCTAGTGGAGCCATGAGAAGAGGACCGCCATCCTCCAGACTCCAGAATGGTAGATCCACTGACAGCTTGCACGGCTGCCTGAAAGTGACGGGCACTCAACACCAGCTTGTGAAAGCAGCTGGGAGGGAGGCTGTACCTTGCAAAGCCATAGGGGTGGAGCTGCCCAAGACCATAGGAACCCCCCTTTTGCATCGGTGTGGCCTGGATGTGAGACATGGAAGAAAGGAGGCCATTTTGGAGCTTTAAGATTGACTGCTCTGCTGGATTTCAGACTTGCCTGGGGCCTGTAGCCCCTTGTTTTGTCCCATTTCTCCCATTTGTAATGGCTGTATTTGCCTAATGCCTGTACCCCATTGTAACTAAGAAGTAACTAATTTGCTTTCAGTTTTACAGGCTTACAGGCAGAAGGGGCTTGCCTTGTCTTGAATGAGACTTTGAACTGTGCACTTTTGAGTTAAAGTTGAAATGAGTTAAGACTTTGAGGGACTGCTGGGAAGGCGTTTCGAAATGTGAGGACATGAGACTTGGGAGGGGCCGGGGCAGAATGATATGGTCTGGCTGGGTCCCTACCCAAATCTCATCTTGAACTCCCATGCGTTGTGGGAGGGACCTGGTGGGAGGTAATTGAATCATGGGGCAGGTCTTTCCCGTTCTGTTCTCGTAGTAGTGAATAAGTCTCATGAGATCTGATGATTTTATAAGGGGAGTTTTCCAGCGTCAGCCCGCTCTTTAACTCCCACCATCCATGTAAGACGTATCTTGTTCCTCCTTGCCTTCCACCATGATTGTGAGGCCTCCCCAGCCATGTGGAACTGTCAGTCCATTAAACCTCTTTGTTTTGTAAATTGCCCAGTCTTGGATATGTCTTTATCAGCAGCTTGAAAAAAGACTAATCCAACCTCTTGCTTCTCTGACTGTGGCTTCTCAGAAACATGCATGGGCTCCTTTTTTTCTAACTGCCCTGTAACTGTTGATGTTCCTCAAAATTCTATTTGCATCCTGCCTCCTTTGTCATTGTGCATGTTATTCCCGTCTGATCTTCATCCCATGACCTTGGCTGCCAAATGGATGTATATCAAGTATTGGTTTCTGAAAGAATCGTAGAAAACAGCACTTCTTTTCCCCTTCCGTACTCTGAATAAACTGAGAAATGAAACAATAACTAAAATGGGTGCTAAAACCACACAAAATCCGATGTAATTCTATATACTAGAAATAATCCAAAATGAAATTAACAATTCCATTTACAACAGCATCAAAAGAATAAAATACTTTGGAATAAATTTAACTAAGATATAGGAGACTCGTACACTGACGCTGGGCACAGTGGCTCACACCTGTAATCTCAGCACTTTGGGAGGCCGAGGCAGGAGGATTACTTGAGCCTAGGAGTTTGCAACCACCCTGGGTAACACAGTGAGACCCTATCTCTAAAAAAAAAGGATAAAAGAGAAACAAGCAAAAGACTTTACACTAAAACTATAAAACATTGCTAAAATAAATTAAAGAACACCTAAATAGGAAAACATCTTGTATTCATGAATTGGATCATTTAATTTTGTTAAGAGAGCAGTACTTCCCTAAGTGATCTACAGATTCAATGCAATACTTACTTATCAAAATCCCAACAGTCTTTTTTGAAGAAATGGAAAACTGGTCCTAAAATTTATATAAAATTACAAGGGACCCTGATAGCCAAAATAATCTTGAAAAGAAGAATAAATTTAGAGGACTCACTCTTTCCAATTTGATTTTATTTTACTTATTTATTTATTTATTTTATTTTATTTATTTCTTTATTTTGAGATGGAGTTTTGCTCTTGTTGCCCAGGCTGTAGTGCAATGAGGCAATCTTGGCTTACTGCAACCTCTGTCTCCCAGGTTCAAGTGATTCTCCTGCTTCAGCCTCCCTAGTAGCTGGGATTACAGGCGCACATCACCACACCTGGCTAACTTTTGTATTTTAGTAGAGACAGGGTTTAACCATGTTGGTCAGGCTGGTCTCAAACTCCCGACCTCAGGTGATCCACCCACCTAAGCCTCCCAAAGTGCTGGGATTACAGGCGTGAGCTACCGTGCCCGGCCTTATTTTATTTTGAAGGTACATTAGCATCTTCCCAATTTTAAAACTTACTACAAAGCTATGGTAATCAAGATGGTGTGGTATCAGCATAAGGGTAGACATACAGACCAATGAAATACAATTGAGAATCTAGAAACACACCCATACATCTCTGGTCGATTGATTTATGATAAGGGTGCCAAGACTGCTCAATAGGGAAATAATAGTCTTCAACAAATTGTGGTGGGACAATGAAATATCCAAAAGAATGAAGTTGGACCCCTATATCACACCATAAGCAAAGATTAACTCAGAATGAATCAAAGATCTAACTATAAACTATAAAATTCTTCAAATAAAACAAGGGAGCCGNTTGCCCTGCGTCTCAGCCACTCCTCCACTATGGCTGAAAGGGACCAGCGTAGAACTTGAGCCCTGGCTTCAGAGGGTGCAAGCCCTAAGCCTTGGCCACTTCCGTACGGTGTTGAGCCTGCGGGTGCACAGAAGTCAAGACCTGGGGTTTTGGGAACCTCCACCTAGATTTCAGAGAATGTATGGAAACACCTGGATGCCCAGGCATAAGTTTGCTGCAGGGCGGGGGGCCCTCATGGAGAATCTCTGCTAAGGTAGTGTGGAAAGGAAATGTGGGGTCAGAGCCCCTACACAGGGTCCCTACTGGGGCACTGCCTAGTGGAGCCATGAGAAGAGGACCGCCATCCTCCAGACTCCAGAATGGTAGATCCACTGACAGCTTGCACGGCTGCCTGAAAGTGACGGGCACTCAACACCAGCTTGTGAAAGCAGCTGGGAGGGAGGCTGTACCTTGCAAAGCCATAGGGGTGGAGCTGCCCAAGACCATAGGAACCCCCCTTTTGCATCGGTGTGGCCTGGATGTGAGACATGGAAGAAAGGAGGCCATTTTGGAGCTTTAAGATTGACTGCTCTGCTGGATTTCAGACTTGCCTGGGGCCTGTAGCCCCTTGTTTTGTCCCATTTCTCCCATTTGTAATGGCTGTATTTGCCTAATGCCTGTACCCCCATTGTAACTAAGAAGTAACTAATTTGCTTTCAGTTTTACAGGCTTACAGGCAGAAGGGGCTTGCCTTGTCTTGAATGAGACTTTGAACTGTGCACTTTTGAGTTAAAGTTGAAATGAGTTAAGACTTTGAGGGACTGCTGGGAAGGCGTTTCGAAATGTGAGGACATGAGACTTGGGAGGGGCCGGGGCAGAATGATATGGTCTGGCTGGGTCCCTACCCAAATCTCATCTTGAACTCCCATGCGTTGTGGGAGGGACCTGGTGGGAGGTAATTGAATCATGGGGGCAGGTCTTTCCCGTTCTGTTCTCGTAGTAGTGAATAAGTCTCATGAGATCTGATGATTTTATAAGGGGGAGTTTTCCAGCGTCAGCCCGCTCTTTAACTCCCACCATCCATGTAAGACGTATCTTGTTCCTCCTTGCCTTCCACCATGATTGTGAGGCCTCCCCAGCCATGTGGAACTGTCAGTCCATTAAACCTCTTTGTTTTGTAAATTGCCCAGTCTTGGATATGTCTTTATCAGCAGCTTGAAAAAAGACTAATCCAACCTCTTGCTTCTCTGACTGTGGCTTCTCAGAAACATGCATGGGCTCCTTTTTTTCTAACTGCCCTGTAACTGTTGATGTTCCTCAAAATTCTATTTGCATCCTGCCTCCTTTGTCATTGTGCATGTTATTCCCGTCTGATCTTCATCCCATGACCTTGGCTGCCAAATGGATGTATATCAAGTATTGGTTTCTGAAAGAATCGTAGAAAACAGCACTTCTTTTCCCCTTCCGTACTCTGAATAAACTGAGAAATGAAACAATAACTAAAATGGGTGCTAAAACCACACAAAAATCCGATGTAATTCTATATACTAGAAATAATCCAAAAATGAAATTAACAATTCCATTTACAACAGCATCAAAAAGAATAAAATACTTTGGAATAAATTTAACTAAGATATAGGAGACTCGTACACTGACGCTGGGCACAGTGGCTCACACCTGTAATCTCAGCACTTTGGGAGGCCGAGGCAGGAGGATTACTTGAGCCTAGGAGTTTGCAACCACCCTGGGTAACACAGTGAGACCCTATCTCTAAAAAAAAAGGATAAAAGAGAAACAAGCAAAAGACTTTACACTAAAAACTATAAAACATTGCTAAAATAAATTAAAGAACACCTAAATAGGAAAAACATCTTGTATTCATGAATTGGATCATTTAATTTTGTTAAGAGAGCAGTACTTCCCTAAGTGATCTACAGATTCAATGCAATACTTACTTATCAAAATCCCAACAGTCTTTTTTGAAGAAATGGAAAAACTGGTCCTAAAATTTATATAAAATTACAAGGGACCCTGATAGCCAAAATAATCTTGAAAAAGAAGAATAAATTTAGAGGACTCACTCTTTCCAATTTGATTTTATTTTACTTATTTATTTATTTATTTTATTTTTATTTATTTCTTTATTTTGAGATGGAGTTTTGCTCTTGTTGCCCAGGCTGTAGTGCAATGAGGCAATCTTGGCTTACTGCAACCTCTGTCTCCCAGGTTCAAGTGATTCTCCTGCTTCAGCCTCCCTAGTAGCTGGGATTACAGGCGCACATCACCACACCTGGCTAACTTTTTGTATTTTTAGTAGAGACAGGGTTTAACCATGTTGGTCAGGCTGGTCTCAAACTCCCGACCTCAGGTGATCCACCCACCTAAGCCTCCCAAAGTGCTGGGATTACAGGCGTGAGCTACCGTGCCCGGCCTTATTTTTATTTTTGAAGGTACATTAGCATCTTCCCAATTTTAAAACTTACTACAAAGCTATGGTAATCAAGATGGTGTGGTATCAGCATAAGGGTAGACATACAGACCAATGAAATACAATTGAGAATCTAGAAACACACCCATACATCTCTGGTCGATTGATTTATGATAAGGGTGCCAAGACTGCTCAATAGGGAAATAATAGTCTTCAACAAATTGTGGTGGGACAATGAAATATCCAAAAGAATGAAGTTGGACCCCTATATCACACCATAAGCAAAGATTAACTCAGAATGAATCAAAGATCTAACTATAAACTATAAAATTCTTCAAATAAAACAAGGGAGCCGAGATCATACCACTGCACTCAAACCTGGGTGACAGAGTGAGACCCTGTCTCAAAAAAAAAAAAAAAAAAAAAAAAAAAACCACAGGGGAAAATCTGCATGACCTTGGATTTGACAATGGAATCTTAGACGTGACAACAAAAGTACAAGAAGCAAAAAAAGACTGGGTGTGGTGGCTTATGCCTGTAATCCCAGCACTTCGGGAAGCTGAGGTAGGTAGATTGCTTAAGTCCAGGAGTTTGACACCAGCTGGGGCAACATGGCATAACCCTGTCTCTACAAAAAAAAAAAGCCAGGTGTGGTGGTATGTTCCTGTAGTCCCAGCTACTCAGGAGGCTGATGTGGGAGGATCGCCTGAGCCTGGGAGGTGGAGGTTGCAGTGAGCTGAGATCGTGCCACTGTACTCCAGCCTGGGTGACAGAGTGAGACACTGTCTCAAAAAAAACAAAAAACAAAAAACAAAAAAACCAACCAAACAAGCAAACAAACAAAAGGAACAACAACAACAACAAAAATGATAAATTGGACTGCATAAAAATTAAAAACTTTTGTGTATCAAAGGACATAATCAAGAAAATGAAGACACAACACATGGATGGGAGAAAATATTTGCAAATCATGTATCTGACATGGGTTTGGTATCCGGACAACCCAAACCAAGTAACCAAATAACAAGCAGACATTTCTCCAAAGAATATGTACGATGGCCAGTAGGCACATAAGAACATTCTCAATAGCATTAGTCATTAGGGGAATGCAAATCAAAACACAATGAGATACTATTTCATACTCACTAGGTTGGCTAAACTTTGTTTTAATGGAAAATTACAAGTGTAGGAAAAAAAAGTATACTTTTTTTTCCAATTTCTCCTATACCACTGATAGGAAGGTAAAATGGTGCAGAAGCTGTGAAAAACACTTTGATAGTTCCTTGAAAGTTAAACA
Source organism: Rhinopithecus bieti (assembly GCF_001698545.2). Classification (NCBI taxonomy): domain Eukaryota; kingdom Metazoa; phylum Chordata; class Mammalia; order Primates; family Cercopithecidae; genus Rhinopithecus; species Rhinopithecus bieti. The sequence goes on from NW_016803819.1 coordinate 799,873, forward strand.
GAATTACCATAGGGCCTAGCAATTGTATACTTCCATATATGTCTAAGAGAAACGAAAGCAGGTGTTCATTATTCATAATAGCTATGAATAATGTGGAAAAGAAGTCACTTCTTTTTTGAGACAGTCTGGCTCTGTCACCCAGGCTGGAGTGCAGTGGCATGATCTCAGCTCACTGCAGCCTCCCGAGCTCAAGGGATCCTCCCACGTCAGCCCCCCAAGTAGCTGGGACAACAGTGTATGACACCCCTTCTGGCTAATTTTGGCATTGTTTGAGGAGATGGGATCTCACTATGCCCAGCTGGTCTCAAACTCCTTGGCTCAAGTGATTCACCCACCTTAGCTTCCCAAAGTGCTGGGATTACAGGCATGAGCCATTGTGCCTGGCCAAATTACATATTTTTTGTAAAAAAATTATTTTTTACAAAAAGTGGAAACAATACAAATATTTATCAACTGTGGAACTGAGAAACAAAATGTGGCATGTCCATGCAGTGGATATTATTCACACATAACAAGAAATGAAGTACTGATACCTGCAACAATATTGATGAAACTTGAAAACATGACACTAAATGAAAGAAGCTAGTCATGAATGGCCACATATTGTATGATTCTATTTACTTGAAACATCCAGAATAGGCAACTCCATTGAGACAGAAGGCAGATTCATGATTTCCAGGAGCTGGGAATAGAAGATATGGGGAGTGACTGCTTAATGAGTTTGGTTTTGGTGTTTTGTTTGTTTTGCAGGCAGGTGATAAAACGGTCTTGAATTATGTAGTGATGATAGTTACACAACAGTGTAAATATAATAAAAACCACTGAATTGTATACTGTAAAATGATTAAAATGGCAAATTTTATGTCATGTTAATTTTACCTCAATTAAAAAAATAAATGGGCCAGGTGCAGTGGCTCACCCCTGTAATCCCAGCACTTTGGGAGGCCGAGGTGGGTGAATTGCTTGAGCCCAGGAGTTCTAGACCAGCCTGGGCAACATGGCGAAACCCCATCTCTACATAAAAAATAAATAATTAAAAATGGGTAATGTATCATGTTTCTTACTGATGGAGGAGATTGGAGGGGGTTGGAGGACTTAGCTTATATTGGAGCAAAACGGATCTGCTAGAAGAGACCCCAAATTAAGCAGATTTGCCCCATTCAGTCAGAACCCTGGGCTTGAGAGGATTAGGAGAGGGAAAAACAGAGGGGAACCCATCTATTGTTAGACTTTCTCCCAAGAAGAAGAGGGACTTGCATAACCAAGAACGTCCAGACATTCTCAGATTTTTCAATCGGATATGAAAGTCTATCGGTCCAGGAGTGAAAAGAAAAAGGGGGCAGAAGAAGGGTCAGAGTTGTATTAATTAAACTCCTTACTCTACCAATGAAAGGAAATGTCAGAAGGGATGGCGTTTTCCTTACTATAATAGAATCAGAAATATGCACTCAATATTGAAAATGAATATAGTTTCCTTTGTTTAATATAACAGTTTACATCTTTGTTTTCCTGGATAGCCAGAATAATAGCAACACCTGGTCTTGCCGTTGAAGGTACCTAGGGCTCTTTTAGTCTATAATAATCTCTTTCAGATTAAAAAGTTTCCTTCCAGTAAATGTTCAATCAATTTAGTTCACCTCCCTGCCAGAGCTCTTCCTCCCCTCTTGCTCCTCCTCCTCAAGATGGTGCCGTGTTTGCAGGGAGCTTAGATAGCATGGTGGCAGGAGGTGAGGAGCTCTGCATCTTCAGGCTGGTCCATGAGTCTGCTGGTTTCTGATGTAGTGAGATGATTTAATCCAGTTCCTGGGTGCTTTGGTCTTAGTGCCTTTCAATGAAGTCTATGGCCAGTGAAGCTGCACTAAGTTTTCTTAGCCCGGCATGGGGAGTTTGGCCCCATCTTTCTATCAGATTGGTGCAAAAATAATTGCGGCTTTTGCCTCTAAAAGTATGAGCTTAAAATCCTGATTCTGCCACTTACTAGCTGTGTAACTTGGGCAACCTGCTTAAACTCTCTGTGCCTCAAGTTCCTAGTCTGTAAAATGGAGTTAAGATTATTGTCAACTCATGGAATTGTTAAGAGGATTAAATGGGTCAATTCATGTAAACTACCTAGCACAGAGTTATGCACTGTCAGCTGCATAAAACTGCACCATATCCGCCTAATTACCCAGGTGAGAAACTCAGGAGTCATTCTTCATCTACCCATTTGCCTTTAAGTAATGGCAAAAACCACAACTACTTTTGCACCAACATAAGAGATTACCAGGGCATTTGGTGGTGTTGGAACTAAAGACCTTTGGTGTCTGTCACATCCTCCACCAGGCCCCTGCCTTGGATGTCCATGACAACCTATGCTGTGGGTCACCCTGGTTACCCTTCCTTCCCCTCTGGTTTGGGTGTTGTGGGGAGAGGGGCAGAGAACACTTGGGAACACATCATGATAAGGCCTTGGAGATCCAGGAACCAGCAGCACTATCTCAGGAGAACATCTATCCAGCCACCTGCCTTCAACACATCATTTTGCCTCTCTGGGTCATATTACATGTGAGAGGAATGTCGCACTGGCTGTAATGTTCTTTGACTCTTCTTGAACGAAGGATATTAGATGATCTCATCCTGCTGCTCTGCACCGAAACATTAAAAAAATCCACGCTCATTCACTAGTCAAGCTTTTTTGACTCTGGACCAGAACTTTTGTCACTGACTACCTGTCCTTTCTCCTATATTTTGCCTTCTCTTCCTTTCTTCCTGTTAGATGGGCAGGTTTCTTTAGTCATATCCTGGGTTCTCTCTGTGTGTGTGTGTGTGTGTGTGTGTGTGTGTGTGCGCACAAACATGTGTGTGATATTAAAAATATTTAACTACCAGTATGACACAGAATCCACCAATCAGAATAGATGCTGATCAATCAGCCTAGCTGTTGGCTGATGCCCATATGCTGTCTACTGACCAATGGTGAGAATGTTCAATGGTCTGAGTTGACAGGACTGGCCCTTGAAAAGGGAACTGTCATAATGCAGAAACTCCTCTTCTCCTTAGATAAGACCTGACTCTCAGGACTATTGTCTCACTACGAAATGAACAGAAACTGACTTGATGGTCAATGCTGAGGGCTGACAGACATCTGGCTGGCAGCCACCCTTCCCTGAATCCCACTGATGTCATGTGTGGGGAGTCTCAGAGCACCATGATTTAAGGCAAATGAAAAATATATCCTTTTATATTTTCCAAAAATGATATACTGTCTTATGTTAAAATGGGTCCTACTTTAAAATTCATAGTTTTACTCCACCTCCTTATATCCAACTACCTTCTAGACTTTGCCTGGATCTTCCACAGGCATCTCAAGCTCAACATGTCTCAATATGTCCCAGTATGACTGGACTTGTCATATGCTCAACCAAATTTGCCACTCTTTCTGTACTCCCCATTTAAGTAAATTGCAATCCAGTGGTGGGGTTTAAGAAATGAATTCTGGGTCGGGCGCAGTGGCTCACGTGTGTAATCCTAGCACTTTGGGAGGCCAAGGTTGGTGGATCACTTGAGGTCAGGAATTCAAGACCAGCTTGGCCAATATGGTGAAACTCCATCTCTACTAAAACTACAAAAATTAGCCAGGTATGGTGGCATGTGCTTGTAATCCCAGCTACTTGGGAGGCTGAGTCAGGAGAATCGCTTGAACCCAGAAGGTGGAGGTTGCAGTGAGCTAAGATCATGCCACTGTACTCCAGCGTAGGCGACAGAGCAAGACTCTGTCTCAAAAAGAATAGAAAAGACGAGAAAAGAAAAGGATGAATTCTGTAGTCAGATTATATGAGTCTAAATCCTGATTCTGCCACTTACTAGCTGTGTAACCTTGGGTAACCTACTTAAACTCTCTGTGCCTCAGGTTCGTAGTCTGTAAAATGGAGTTAAGAAAATTGTCAATTCATGGAGTTGTTAAGAGGATTAAATGGATCAATTCACGTAAACTGCCTAGTGCAGGTTATGTACTGTCAGCTCCATAAAACTGCACCATATCCACCCAGTTACCCAGGTGAGAAACTCAGGAGTCATTCTTCATCCACCTCCCTTTGCCCTATCACTTATTAGTCATCGACTTTAACTTAGCACCTCCTGAGTCCATTTCCTGTCCCTTTGCTATCACCTTAGTCCAGCCCACCATCATTTCTCACCTGCTTTCTGCAACAGCCGCCTAACTGGTCCCCTCCCTTCAACACTTTCCCCCTCCAGTCTAGTCTCATGCTCTGGCCAGAACATTCTCTCTCAAATGCAATTCTGATCAAGCCACTCTTCTGCTGAAAATCAATTATTTGCTGGGCACAGTGGTTCATGCCTGTAATCCCAGCACTTTGGGAGGCAGAGGCAGGCGGATCACCTGAGGTCAGGAGTTTGAGACCAGCCTGGCCAACGTGGCGAAACCTACTCTCTACTAAAAATACAAAAATTAGCCAGGCATGGTGGCACGCACCTCTAATACCAGCTACTTGGGAGGCTGAGGCAGGAGAATCGTTTGAACCCAAGAGGTGGAGTTTGCAGTGAGGGAAAATCATGCCACTGCACTCCAGCCTGGGTGACAGGAGAGAAATGTTGTCTCAAAAAAAAAAAAAAAAAATCAATCATTGACTCCTCACTGTGGTCAAGACAGAATGTTACACCTGAGTGACCAACTGGGCGCAGCGTGCACCAGCTCCCTCCCACACGCACCATCCAACAGCTCTCTTCAGCCTCATATCACTAGCCTCACCTCCCATTCTAGGCTTCGCTTATTTTGTGTTCTTTACGGATCTGTTGCTCCCTTTATCAAGATTCCTTCTGCCCAGTCTGAGCCTTCAGAATTCAACTTAGATGTCCCCGATCCAGGAGCAGCTCCCTGAACCCCAAGTCTGGGGTTAAGTATTGCTTCTCTGTGTTCCCCAAGCACCAGGAGTTATCTCTGCCCTAACACTTCTCCCACTAGTTTATAATGATCTTTTAACTTGTCTGTGTTCTTACTAGACCCGTACCTTCTTGAGGACAGAACTTTTAGCTCTCTTTCTTCAATGCCTAGCCCAGGTATATATCTAGTAGGTGCTCAATAAATACTTGATGAATAAGTGGGAGTTGTTGGGTGGACACTGCTAGAGGCAAGGGAGCTTTTTAAAAAGGAACTGCAAATATTAATAGTTCGGAATAATGGGAGAGAATGGTAAGCAGGTGAAAGGAACAAAATCAAAGTTTTCAGTAACCAGGACCGGCACTGGTCAGTCAGAGGAACACGGGCAGTAAGTGACCAAAATGGCCATACCAGTGCCTAGTGGGTGAGTATCAGTTCTGCCCATATGCAACTGGCAGGATATAATTCTGAAGACATGCACAGAGGCCAGTTTATAAAGGGTCTTGTGTGTTTTAAGCTAAAGTGTCTGGACTTGGTACAGTCAGCAGTGGGATACCGCTAAAGATATGTGATATGATTGACACTCAGATTTGATTTTAGAAAGATCACTGTGGCCTCAGTGTGGAAGGCAAATTAAAGAGAAGCAAGAGGCTAGGCGCAGCGGCTCACGCCTGTAATCCCAGCATTTTGGGAGGCTGAGGAGGGTGGATCATGAGGTCAGGAGTCCCAGACCAGCCTGGCCAACATAGTGAAACTCTGTCTCTACTAAAAATGCAGAAAATTAGCTGGGTGTAGTGGCACAGGCCTGTATTTCCAGCTACTTGTGAGGCTGAGGCAGGAGAATTGCTGGAACCCTGGTGGCAGAGGTTGGAGTGAGCACTGCACTCCAGCCTGGGAGACAAAGTGTGACTGTCTCAAAAAAAAAAAAAAAGAAAAAATTGAATTGAATTTTGAGTATCATTGTAATCTTGAGCAAGTAATTTATCCTTTTTAGGCCTCAATTTCTCCCTTGATAAAATGGAGATCATGTTCACCATTTTGTCTTTAGGCTCCATCACAAAGCCTGGCACATAAATGCTTGAAAAACAAAATACTTGTTGAATGAATGGGAAGGGGAGAAGAATGTCTTCTGTAACTATCTTATAGGATTGTCATGCAGATCAAGGAAGATAGAGCTTTAGAAAGCTTTACTCTACATAAGATTGAGAAAGGGTCAAATGGCCATATTTGAGTTGGGTTAGAGGAGTGAGGCTGTTGAGGTCGATGGAAATAAAACTATCTCATAGTGCTACCAGTCTGGAATAAAGGTCCTGAAAAAGGAGAGGAAAAATCCCAGCAAAACCAGACTGGCATGGCCCAGTGTTATCACAATACCATGAAGCACAAATGTTTTGACCCAGCACACCCCCAACAAGGTCATCTCAGAAACAACTGGGCTTCAGTGACATCTCTTAGCTGCCTCAGAATGACTAAGTAGTTATTTAAATCTCATGGTTGGTTAATCATTAATGAAGATTTTTGACAAACAAAGTAGAACAAGCCAAGAAAGAAGGGTGGCTAAAAATTAGCCTAGCAAAGGTCATATTTCTTGCATATGCAGGGTTTAGTGTTGCTTTTGTTTCTGGTAACTGGACAGAGTGGAGTTTCATGGAAATATGATCTTGTTGGGGAAGTCAATGTGTCTCTGAAGATTTTACTTGGGACTCTCCTCCACTGTATTAGTCCATTCTCATGCTACTAATAGAGACATACCTGTGGCTGGGTAATTTATAAAGGAAAGAGATTCAATGGACTCACAGCTCCACATGGCCAGGGAGGCCTCACAATCATGGCGGAAGGTGAAGGAGGAGCAAAGGCACGTCTTACATGGCAGCAGGCAGGGCAGCGTGTGCAGGGGAACTGTCCTTTATAAAACCATCAGATCTCGTGAGACTTACTATCATGAGAACAGCATGGGAAAAACCTGCCCCTGAGATTCAATTACCTCCCACTGGGTCCCTCCCACAACACATGGGGATTATGAGAGCTACAATTCAAGATAAGACTTGGGTAGGGACACAGCCAAATCATATCATCCACCCTCAGTCATCTGGAGGACTATAGGCCTCCATCACCTTTGCTGAGAAGCCTGCATTCCTGTCCTGTGGGGGGTTTACGTAGGGACAGTGGGGAAACCCACAAGCAGCTGCTGCATGACTGGAGAGGAAAGGGTGAAGGCCCCAGAGGCTGCAACCTGGACCTGCACAAGAAACAGGTGGGCAGCCCTAAAAGCTTTGATTGCTGCTACAAACTGCTGGACAAGCTCAGAGATGGCAGACATCCCCCCTGGGGCCAGGAAGGCAGCAGGAAGGGAGTTTTTCACTAGGGGCAGCTCTAGCTTTAGCAGTGTAGATAAATGCAGGGCTCCATCATTTCCTGAAAGCCCTAAGGAGGAATGATGATTGACGGGTTCTTTCTACGTGATTACTGGCTCCCCCAGCTTCCTTGTCATAGGGACCAAATCTCTTCCTTTCACAGCTAAGGCAGGGCCATGAACAATATTTAATGTTAAACAGTGCAAAGGTTGGATTTCTTCACACTTTCTCCTTCTCCTTTAAGGCAGCCACCCTGAACTGCTTTCGTGGACTTGATGATACCGTGTTCTTTCCTCCTGGCCCAGGCATTTCCCACTCCCTTTTCCCCCTACTCATCTGTCTAACTCCTATTCATCTTGTAGGTCTCTGGCTCGAGCCTGGATGTGTCCCCTTCCCATAAAACAGTCTTATCATGCCTGGGAGTTTGCAGGAGGCAGAAGGTCAATTTTGACTTATTTCTCTGGTGAATCCTGCATAGTTGGCACTCCAGCAATGAATGTTTATGGAATAAACAGGTGAATAAAAGAATAAAAAATTTCAGTGAATGAAAGAGTTAAAAAAATAATAAAAGGATTTAAAATGGAAAGGCTTGATAGAATTAACAAAGAGGAATGCAGTCGCACTAGAGTTTAAAAAGGAGATGGGAAAGGAAATAACTGTCTATAAGAGCGCCAACAATGTACCAGGCTTTTTTAGATGAACTCTTCTCTTGTTTTTTTTTTTTTTTTTTTTTTGAGATGGAATCTTGCTCTGTCACCCAGGCTGGAGTACAGTGGCACCATCTTGGCTCACGGCAACCTCTGCCTCCAGGTTCAAGCGATTCTCCTGCCTCAGCCTCCCGAGTAGCAGGGATTACAGGCACACACCACCATGCCCAGCTGATTTTTTGTATTTTTAGTAAAGATGGGGTTTCATCATGATGGCCAAGCTGGTTTTGAACTCCTGACCTCAAGTGATCCATCAGCCTCAGCCTCCCAAAGTTCTAAGATTACAGGCATGAGCTACCGCACCCAGCCAACTAATCTCATTTTTATAATAACCTTATGAGGTCAGGATTATTATCCCTATTTTACCAGTTAAGAAACTGGTGCTCAGAGAGGTAAGGCATCTTTTTCAAAGTCTCATGACTTGCAAGTAGCAAAGCTTGGTTTCACCCCTAGGTGTTCTGACCACAAACCCAGCCTATTTTAGTAGGCCATGGCACTTGCTCATATAGGTAAGCATTTGGGTAATCACATTTGTCCCCCAAGTTTATTGGCATGAAGAGTTAGAAACAGGAATGCTGGGTACTAATAAGTGAAAAGAGGAAACAGGAGAAAAGGCTGTATCCAGTCCAGTAGCTTAGACCTTGGAACTGAAGTAAAACATTTTCGTAGAAGTCTCCTGAGTCTCTTTCTATATTTAAACCTAATCCTCCCTTTGACCTTGGGGGTTCAGAAATGGTGAATGTGTCAAGGAAAAGGTAGGATAAAGTGAGAACATCTGTGTCATCCTACTTAGTAGTTTTGTAAAAAGCTGAAGATGGATTTTGTTTTTAGGGTCATGGTGTCAAAACGTTATTTCATCAAAACAGCCATGCCAAAATGTCACTTCCTATGACTTAAAAAGGCCCGGCATGGTGGCTCATGCCTGTAATCCCAGCACTTTGGGAGGCTGAGGTGGGCAGATCATGAGGTCAGGAGATTGAGACCATCCTGGCTAACATGGTAAAACCCCGTCTCTACTAAAATACAAAAAGTTAGCCAGGCATGGTGGTGGGCACCTGTAGTCCCAGCTACTTGGGAGGCTGAGGTAGAAGAATGGTGTGAACCTGGGAGGTGGAGCTTGCAGTGAGCCGAGATCGCACCACTGCACTCCAATCTGGGTGACAGAGCCAGACTCCCTCTCAAAAAAAAAAAAAAAAAAAAAAAAATCAAATCCAAACAAAGCAAAACAAAAAACTCAAATATAAAGCCTTAGTGCCCAGAAGGCTTTATAATAAAGAAATCATATAAAATTGAA
>NW_016803819.1:809490-847930 GCF_001698545.2 Rhinopithecus bieti
ATAAAGAAATCATATAAAATTGAATACACAAGAAAATCAGAAGACATTTTCTGACTCTTCAATGAAGTGCTTTGTATGTTGTCATGACAGACATTTTTGGAATTAAAAAAATGGGCATTTATAACCTGGCGCAGGGTCTTTAGCCCGTTGAATTTTTTTTTTTTTTTTTAATGACAAGGTCTCACTCTGTCAACCAGGCTGTAGTGCAGTGGCATGATCTCGGCTCATTGCAACTCCTGCCCTTCTGGGTTCAACTGATTCTCCTGCCTCAGCCTCCTGAGTAGCTGGGACTACAGGTGCCACCACCATGCCCAGCTAATTTTTATATTTTTAGTAGAGATGGGGTTTCACCATGTTGAACTCCTGACCTCAAGTGATCCACCTGCCTTGGCCTGCTAAAATGCTGGGATTACAGGCGGCAGCCACTGCGGTAGGCCTTGAGTGTAGATTTGAGTTCTGTTACCAGCTGTGTGATCACATATCTGTATCTGTCCTGCCTATTTCACTGAGTTCTTGTGAGCTCCACCTGAGGTTATGGAAGCCTAAGAGCCCAGTGAATCACATGATCATAGTCATTATCCTCATTTGACACGCTATTGGCCTCATTTTGATTGTTAATTCTTTTTCTAAAGAGATCAATCTAGCCTGAATGTGATCCTGCAACTTGAAGAGCTTTTGTACTTATTTCCTAGAACAAGAAGATCAGTAGATCTTGTTGCCCCTAAAAATACTGCCTAATAAGCTGTCATCTTGGGATGTTTTGCCCAACATGCTGGTCTGTTCTGCCTCTAAAAAGGCCTTTATCCATTTAAGAGGAAGCAGAAGTTTAGAATTCCAAGAAATGCAGGTTGGGAGGTCATAGTCCAGGTTCAAAGCTAAGAAGGTAAAATTCTTAATCACTGGCAAATCCAAGTGGAACTTTATTCTATTGACAATCCACCACCTTCCCTCCTGTCATCTGATTGACTTTGATGATAGATACTGTCTGAAGTTAGTGATGATCTCTAGAGAAAAGCAAAGTGTCCTGTTAACCTCACTATGCACTATGAAAAGGAGAAACAAGAAGGTTTTGGTTTCAAATGCAATGACCAACATCAAGGTCATCCCAGCACTTTCATGAGACCATCAAAAAACTCAATGTCCATCAACTCTCTCCATTTAAAATTCTGTGTGTAAAGCCGTTGGGATTATAAATGAACTTTGGCACTGAGGGTGGTGACAGGCTTTGTCACATCCTATTCCAATGCAGATTTGAATATTATTTGAGTGTTCAATCTCCTACCTCCTGAGCCAAAATTTGAGGATACTCATAATTCACGATTCAGCTATGTAACACATTTTTTTTTTTTTTTTTTTTTTTTTAGATGGAGTTTTGCTCTTGTCCAGATTGGAGTGCAAAGGCACGATCTCGACTCACTGCAACCTCCACCTCCTGGGTTCAAGTGATTCTCCTACCTCAGCCTCCTGCATAGCTGGGACTACAGGCACCCACCACTATACCTGGCTATTTTTTATTTTTATTTTTAGTAGAGACGGGATTTCACCTGTTGGCCAGACAGGTCTCGAACTCCTGACCTCAGGTGATCTGTCCGCCTTGGCCTCCCAAAGCGCTAGGATTACAGGAGTGAGCCACCGCACTTGGCTGATGTAACCCATCTCCAGTGGTAGTCCCAAGACAAACACATGACCATAACTTGCTGATTTCTCCAGTGGAAAATATCGACTTAGCCAATCCTTTCTATGCTGTAAGGGTTTTCCTAATTATTTTAGAAAAAATAAATCAGTATAAAGAAAACACAATTTAAAATAAGGTCTTGCAATTGCTTTAAAGAAAGCTTTATTTACTACATACATCCTAAAAATGTACTGTAAATGGAGCAAGATCTAAATAAAAGCTTGTCAAATATAAAGCAGCTAAAGTTAACTAAACCACTAGCAATGTTTGAAAACAGAACTCTAAAACTTTTTTTTTTACATTTATATAGTTTGTTCTTAACACTAAAAAAAAAAAGTTCACATTTCAAGTTATAAACTTATCTCAGTAGTGTACGTGAAATGGTTTTGAAACAATAGGAACAGATAAGTCCCAGATTGGAGGCTCACTGATACTTAACTAGCTATGTCCCCAACGTTTGTTTTTAAGGGAGTTTGGTGGTTGCCGTGTTAAAGTATCATTGTTTTTTTCTTTTCTTTCTTTCTTTCTTTCCTTCCTTCCTTCCTTCCTTCCTTCCTTCCTTCCTTTCTCTTCCCCTTCCTCCTCTTCCTCCTCCTCCTCCTCCTCTTCTTCTTCTTCGAAAATAATTTACAGGCATACGTAAAATACAGTAAGAATACTGGGTCACGGTTTCATCCAGTGAAACTCTGTGACAATTCTTCACTAGAAGGAGAGTACTTTTTTCACATAGTCAAGGGATGAGGATCTGATCCAAATTACATTTTGTTGAGTCACTCATTCCAACAGATTTGAGTTTCAATGCAGCTTGCGGGGTACATCATCAGGAACATTGCACAATTACTTTATGTCATTTAAAAGAATGATGGAAAGAAATGTTAGGGGTGCTTAAAGGCCTCAGGAGGCACTCAATAATTTTATAGAATAGTTAAATAAATATTGCTTACACATAAAAACTCATCTCATCTCAAGATGAGGGGGGAAAAGGTATTTGGGAATCTCTTAATTTAAAACAAAACAAAAGTACTTGCTAAGGGCATGATCCTCTTATGAATCCACAAGAATTCAGCCATCAACAAAAATCCCATGAGTGGAAAGATTGTATGGATCTCTAATATGACATAAAAACGCAACTGTGTACTTGCTACCTTATTGCACACCTCACTTCCTTGATTGAGCCTTTAAAAAACAATTCCAAGTTGATATATATATTTTTTAAAAGTAGATGACAATCTTAACATTTTACTGTATTTTACATTCACTCTGCTAAACAAAAGCCTTTAAACAGGCACAAAACACTGCAACAATACATTAACTTCCTTATAATAAAACAAACCTTTTTAATAACATTGAAATAAAATGGTTTCATTTTGCATTAAACTACATACCATGAACTTCTGCAACATAAAAGGACTAAAAACAAGCATTAGAAGATATTTACAAACTATCTTTAAACTTCTACAGGTCTCTCCTCCTCCTCCTGGATGTGCACACCCCAATTCAGTTCACCCATCAAGTGCACAGCAAGGGAAGAGAGATTTAATAAACAAAATGTTTCCAACACCCTTGAGGACCACGGACAGTTTTGCATGAAACATGGTAAGGCAACTAGAAGCATAACTTTCTGCTGACAAGAGTCTCTGGGGGTCTTGTCTATAACATACATTCTTTGTCCCTACAAACTCATACTTCAAAAATGAATAAAAGCATTAGAAATGGCATTAAAGTTTTATATTGGGCAATTAAATAGCTATGCAAAGGTGTCTTATGCAGCTCGATTAAAACCTTGAACTTACGCTACTGAAAATAGCACACATAGAAGGTAATACTTCCCCAACCAAAACAAAACAAAACAAAAAACATACAACGAAACAACAGACCCCAACAAAAACCCAGGAAGAAGTATAAAAGCCACCAGCTCCTCTCTCTTTCAGAGCTATTCATCAGTCCTAGGCTTGCCAGACATTGCGGAGGGACTGGGAATTTGGGGAGGAGGGACAGGGTGAGAGATGGGGTAGTAGGGGCATGTTTAAGGTTAAGGCACATGGAGAATGAGCCCTGCTAATGATGGCAAAGGAGAGCTTTCCAGTGTTTGGACTCAGAAGTGTGGCAGGTCTTTTCAATGTTGGCTTAAGGAGAGATTCAGTGTTTCTTTTAAAAAATAGTACCGCCATGATGATACATGGTAACACCATCAACCCTTAATGCCAGCAGAAATACAAAGATTTTACTCATTTTAAAATTGCACTTTCCAGTATAACCTTTAAAATAATGTTTTATGTAGTATTTTTAAGCACTACTGTTTGTATCTTTAAATATTGTATATAGTTTTCAAAATAGTTCCCTAGCTGCTCAAGTGTGCTTTTTTAATATATAGTTGATATATTATTGAAGGTACTACAAAATAGAAATCTCTGGAGTGCAGAAGTTAAGAAAATAACCTTCATACTGAAAATATATCCTTAAAAAAAACAACAACAACAAAAACCTCTATACAAATGTAGTACAGCATACAAATTTTTAAAAGATGGTATGAAGGCACGAACCATTACAAGTCTTTTGGAAATGTATAAACGCAGGCCTGCTAAGTTGAAAATAGTCTTAAAAAACTAGTGAAAACTTCATGTATATAAAATATTTCAGAAATAAATCTGCGAACATTCTTCACTTTCATATTGCATGTGCGAATTCAACAGGTTCCTTCTTCATAAATAGTCAAGCGTTCCTTCAGTGGTGTTCGTGTGGTTTGTCTTCGCGCTGGTCACCAGCCTCAGTATGTCTGGTAGACGTCGGGGATGGGGACCTGAATGGCAGCAGCAGGGAAGGCCTGAGGTATGTAGCCTGCGTATCCTCCATACACGGCGGCCGCGGCTGCCGCGTTCTTCTGTAGTGTGGCGATTGTGGCTGTGGCCGGAGCAGCAAATGGCACGTAACTGGCCCCGTAGATCCCGGCAGTGGGAATTCTCTGAACATTTGGAGCCACCGTGTATACTGGAGTTATTGGGCGGCCCTGAGGAGAAGAGACAAAAAGGAGCCTTCCTGAACACGTGTATGTGCCTATCATCCATTCATTCAATAAGCGTCTCCCAGAAGTTGGGAATATAAAGACATAAAAGCAAGGGAGAGGAAGGCAGAGGGGCGGGCAAATAGCAATTATTGTAAGGAAGTGGGATAAGAGCCACTGAAGAGGTAAAGTGGAGCTGCATCCTCAAACTCCACTTGTGAGTGATGCAACCTTGTGAAAGTGAGAGGCCTGGAAGGCTGAGGGAAAGGTGAAATACTGTTGCCCCTCAGTATCCTCACAGGGGACTGGCTCCAGGGCTTCCATGGATACCAAAATCCTCAGATGCCCAAGTCCCTGAGAGAAAATGGCATATTTGCATTTAACCTATGCATATTCTCCTGTATACTATAAAAAAAATTTTTTTTCATAGAGATAAGGTCTCACTATGTTGCCCAGGGCTGGTCTTGAACTCCTGGCCTGAAGTAATCCTCCTGTCTCAGCATCCCAAAGTGGTGGGATTACGAGCATGAGCCACAACGCCTGGCCTCTCTCATATACTTTAAAAATAATCTCGAGATCACTTATAATACCTAATATGATGCAAATGTTATGTAAATATTTGTTATATTGTATTTTGACATTTGTATTATTTTTTATTGTTGTATTGTTATTTTTTATTGTCTTTATTTTTTCAAGCCATGGTTGGTTGAATCCAGATGCAGAACCTGTGGATAAGGAGGACCTTCTCTGTACGTATTCTAGAATCTTCTACTTACTATTCCACTCAATCAGTCTATGCCCCAGAGTGAGCTACAGAAGGCAGTGGAGAATCTACCCTCCACACAGTTGATTTCACAGTAATTAAAAATCAGTATTTTTCCTTAAACATGGTCTCTAGATACATGCCAGCAGCCTCAACTCATACTTAACTGATGGAATATGATCTGTCTCAAAGACAGAGAGAGGAGCAGACTGTGTCAACTTGGAGAAACAAAATATACTGATCTACAAAGGGGCAGCTTCTTAAGCTGTGACCTTAAAAAATTGTGACCATACATAATTTTCAACCAATGTGATGGTTTCCATCATCTCCCACCTAAGAGATGACACCATTAATGTATACAAATTGTTGTAGAAGCTTACAGAAAGAACCAGCTAACGGGGAAGTTGGAGAAAATGTCTGCAGTAGGGATATTTAAGCTGGGTTTTGAAGGATAAGGAGTCGTTTCCAAATGAGGAAGTGGGGAAGGACAAGCTAAGTAAAGTTGCCTGAACTGTCGACAGCCACCACTGGCTCTAGAAAAGCCCCTGCTACTTCCTTCTGTCTACTTGAAAGTGCAACATAAGATGTTTTCAGAACAAACAGGAGTACGAATGGGAAGACTGCGGTTCAGTATTTCCCAAAGTGTTTGCCATCGAACTAGTTCTGTGAGATGCTTCATTGAAAAGAGATTTTGGATAAAATAAAACATTCATTTAACAAAATATTTGGTGCACCTCATGAGCCATAGAATGCCTTGTAGTAAATGCTGGTATGATCTCCCTATATCTTAATACATCTTCAAAATAAACAATTCAGCATCTATGAAATGGTGAATTAAAGTAATTATTTCTTCCCAGATTTTTATAAAGGAATTAGTTCTAATTTCTGTTACAAAATTTGCAAATCAGAGTTCCAAAATTGTGCTCAAAGGAACTTCTAGCCTAAGAGTACTTTTAAAAACTATAATCAGATAGTAATTATAATTTATAATAATTTTAATTTATAATGATAATGATAATGATAACAATTAACTCAGAGGCTGGGTGAGATGGCTCATGCCTGTAATCCCAGCACTTTGGGATGCTGAGGCCAGGAGTTTCCGCAAAAGATACAAAACTTAGGCAGGCATGGCGGTGCGTACTCCTGTAGTTCTAGCTACTCAAGAGGCTGAGGCATGAGGATCACCACGTGAGCCTGGGAATTCAAGGTTGCAGTGAGCCAAGATCACACCACTGCACTCCAGCCTGGGCAATGGAAGTGAGACCTTGTCTCAAACAAAACAAAACAAAACAAAACCAAAACCAAACCCCAAACTCAGAGACTACCATCTGCCAGGCACTGTTCTAAGTGCCTTATTTGTATGACAGTATTGAATCATCACAGCCACCAGTACAATTGGTACTATAATTATATGGAGTTGTGTGGAAGTGTTAAATGACCTGCACAAAGTGACACAGCTCTTTTTTTTTTTTTTGAGACGGAGTCTCGCTTTGTCGCCCAGGCCGGAGTGCAGTGGTGTGATCTTGTTGTAAAACATCAGCGACATTTTACAACCAGGGAGAGGAGCTCCGGAACTGGAAAGACTGTGTTCACAGCAAGACACAAGCCATCTTTTCCACATGTGTGGATGTAGGTTTAATAACCAGTGCAAAAAGGGAGAGGAAATGGCAGGGAAGGCAACATGTGAGAGAGACCTTGCCATGTACTACAGGCTGGCCCAATACCTGGGTTCAGGCTGCCCACTCAAACACTAAGTTTTGCACATAGATGTGCGCTGGCTTATGGCCTGGAATCAAGAGTAGGTCCCCAAACCCATGGCTTCTCTTTTCATTCGTGTGATGTTCCTTTTATATGGCATTCACCATACTGTAAGGACAGAGCATACACAGATCAGGGACCTGATCTCCTAATCGCAATTCTACTCTTGGCTAGCAGTTCTGTCACCTTGCTGGGCCTTAATTTTCTTTTTTTTTTTGAGACGGAGTCTTGCTCTGCCGCCCAGGCTGGAGTGCAGTGGCCGGATCTCAGCTCACTGCAAGCTCCGCCTCCCGGGTTCACGCCATTCTCCTGTCTCAGCCTCCCGAGTAGCTGGGACTACAGGCGCCCACCTCGTCGCCTGGCTAGTTTTTTGTATTTTTTTTTAGTAGAGACGGGGTTTCACCGTATTAGCCAGGATGGTCTCGATCTCCTGACCTCATGATCCGCCCGTCTCGGCCTCCCAAAGTGCTGGGATTACAGGCTTGAGCCACCGCGCCCGGCCTGGGCCTTAATTTTCTTATCTGTAAAATGAGAATATATGGGGAAGCACTTGGTTTTGCTTTCCATGGTTTCAGCTACCTGTGATCAACTGACGTCTGAAAATATTAAACTGAAATTTCAGAAATAAACAATTCATAAGTTTTAAATTGTGCACCCTTCTGAGTAGCTCTATGAAATCTCATGCCTTCCCTCTCTGTCCTACCCAGGACACCAATCATCCCTTTGTCCAGGAAAGCCACACTGTCTGTGCTCCACGCCCATGTCACTTAGTAGCCATCTGGGTTATCAGACTGACCGCCAAGGGGCCCTTATTTTACTTAATATCAGCCCCAAAGTGCAAGAGTACAGATGCTGGCATTTCGGATAAGCCAACAAGGAGCACTAAAGGCCTTCCTCTAAGTGAAAAGGGGAAAGTTCTCTACTTAATAAGGAAAGAAAAAAATCCTATGCTGAGGTTGCTAAGATCTACAGTAAGAAAGAAATTTTCTATCTGTGAAACTGTGAAGAAGAAAAAAAAATTTGTGCATAGTATATTATGGGTTTGGTAATATCTGTGTTTCAGGCATCCACTGGGGATTTTGGAATGTATCCCCCATGGATAAGGGGGGACCACTATACAATTGCAATAATACAGCATATCAAAGAGCAGGAATAAAGAAAAATGCAATGGTGGTAGTGGGAGAAACATTTACCCATCTTTAAAAAGTGCCTCTAGCAGGAGAATCGCTTGAACCCTGGAGGCAGAAGTTGCAGTAAGCTGAGATCCCACCACTGCACTCCAGCCTGGGTGACAAAGTGAGAGTCCATCTCAAAAAAACAAAAAACAAAACAAAAACCCCCAAAAAATGTGCCTCTAATTCAGGTGAAGAGTCCCTGCAGTCTTCCCTCTTGTCAAGGAGGAGCGGTTATCCTTGCTTTAACTAAATGGCTAAACAAGAACACCCCTGAGTGCCTACAACGTAGGGCAGGATGATTAAAGCTAGGGGAGGGTAAGCGAAGACTGCAAATAAGAACCTTGATGGTGGCTGGGCGTGGTGGCTCATGGCCTTGTAATCCCAGCACTTTGGGAGGCTGAGGAGGGCGTATCATGAAGTCAGGAGATCAAGACCATCCTGGCTAACAGGTGAAACCTGTTAAAGGGCTGACGCACAAAGTCCAGGGAACGATTTCACATTTTCACATTTCAAACTGTGGCTCAATGAAGTGGAAACTCCGTCTCCACTAAAAAAATACAAAAAATTAGCCAGGCATGGTGGCCACGTGCCTATAGTCCTAGCTACTCGGGAGGCTAAGGCTGGAGAATCACCTGAACCTGGGAGGCGGAGGTTGCAGTGAGCCGAGATCGCGCCACTACACTCCAGCCTGGGCGACAGAGTTAGACGTCGTCTCAAAAAAAAAAAAAAGAACCCCGATGGCAATAGCCAGTGCAGACTGATAGGAGACAGAAATAGTCAGAGCATGATTATGGTGCCTGGAATTTGGACCTGACCAGAACTCACAGTGCACATCAAAGACAAATGTTCATGAGTTTCTTAGTAAAGAAGAATTAGAAATTATTATCAAAATTCCACTAAGTACTGCTGCTAAGTTATTGTAAATATTTACCGTCAGTCCACAAGTACCATAACTACACTTAGTTGTTACTCTACAGTGTCATTTACAACAGTTCCTCTTTTTGTCTTTCAGAAATCCCAAGTTAAAGAATACTTAATGACAGACTGAAAGACAAATAAGCTTCAGTGAGTCTGCCCTTTCTGAATAACACAGTCAAGACTAGCGTTCAGAGTGAGCAAAAGCAAGTAAACAGCATCCTACTGTGGAGGGTCAGAGGCCTGGCTGTTTCAGAATCACTGAGGAGCTGTGCAAAATATCAGTTCTAGGACCCCAGCCCAGTTTGGCTGAATTGGAATCTTCAGGGATTAGAGTCTAACAATCTCTGTCTTTTAAAAAATATAGGCCTGTAATCCCACACTTTGGGAGGTTGAGGTGGGAGGATCGCTTGAGCCCAGGAGTTCAATACCAGTTTGGGCAACATAGCAAGACTTTGTCCCTACATATAAAAAAGTTAGCCGGGCATGGTGGTGTGTGTCTGTGGTCCCAACTTCTTGGGAGGCTGAGGTGGGAGGATCACTTGAACCAGGGAGGTTGAGGTTGCAGTGAGCCATGCACTCTAGCCTGGGTGACAGAGTGAGACTCTGTCTCAAAAAAATCAAAAATCAAAAATGAAAAAAAGTGGCCTGGATAATTCTTTTTCAGTTGGATAAGGGATCTTGGGCCTGAGTACTTGTGATTAGTATTCGCGATTCACTGCCTCACAGAGAACAGCTTTAACAAGATTTTCTTCTGTTAAATGGATGTCCTCCCTATGTCCTATGAGGTGAAGATGCAAAGAAACAAGACACAGTCTTTGGTTTGGAGGAGCTTCATTTTCCTTGGAAGATAGAACACATTGGCAGCCATAGGCCAAGTAATGATGTAGTAATGAGGAGTACAGGAGAGAACATTTCTCTAGGAGGTGGATGGGGAAGATTCTATGGAAGAGATGAGAATAAAGAAACCAGGATACAGTATGAACAAAGGTGGGGAAGGAGGCCAACATGGTAAGATGAGTTTAGATATGGTTGGAGGAGAGGATTACGGGCATATTTTGTAAAAATTTTTTTGAGACAGGGTCTCACTCTGTTGCCCAGGTTGGAGTGCAGTGGTGCAATCACAGCTCACTACAGCCTTGACCTCAAGGCTGGTCAAACGGTCCTCCTGCCTCAGCCTCTCCAGTAGCTGGGACTACAGGCATACGCCACCATGCCAGGCTAATTAAAAAATATATATATTTGGAGAGACACTGTCTCACCATGTTGCCTAGGCTGGTCCTGAACTCCTGGCCTCAAGTGATCCTCCTATCTTGACCTCCCTATGTGCTGGGATTACAGGCATGAGCCACTCTACCCAGCATAAAATTTTACATATCTATACAGATGTTCTTTCTCTCTCTCTCTTTACACACACACACACACACACACACACACATACACCCACCCACTAGGGGTTAACATTTTTTAAAGAAATCTTCATTGAGCCTCAGTGCGAAATGTGAAAATGCGAAATCGTTCCCTGGACTTTGTGCGTCAGCTCTTTAGTATCATGAGCTAAAAATTATCCAGTGCTATTTAAAAAACAGATATGCACAATATTATGACACTATGAAAAATTACACATCATTTTTACATATTGATTCCCACCCTTAACAATGATATTATTAGGGTAGTACAATTAATTACAATTATTTTTTTCTGTCATGATTCAAATTCAAAATGCTTTGTGTCACCCAACTGCATAGCTGTAACAGAGAGCCAGGCACATGGTAAATTCTCAGTGCTGAATACTAAATAAATCCAGGATAAAGAGAGGCTTCACACGCAAATAACAACGACTGCAATAAGAACTCTACCTGGAAAGGCGGTGGCGTCGACACGGTGGGAATGACGGCGGCTGCGGCTGCGGCTGCAGCAGCTGCGGCGGCAGCAGCACTGGCTGGGTCTGGTTGCACAGCAATGGGGCTGATCATGTGCTCCACTGTGTGGATTTTGCCATCTTCAATCATTTTAGGGGCTGGAGCTGCTGGGAACATGGAATACTGGGCCCCAATGGCAGGGATGGCTACTGCAAGAGAAGCAAGAAGGAAAAATGGGTCAATCACTTTCAGTCGCTGAGGGGGCATCCAGCACTTGCTCTAAGATATTTTTTATTTTTATTTTTTAAAAAACTTTTCTTTCTTTTGAGACAGGGTCTCACTCTGTGGCCCAGGCTGAAATGCAGTGGTGCGATCAAGGTTCACTGCAGCCTCAATCTCTTGACCTCAAGCGATCCTCCCACCTCAGCCTCCTGAGTAGCTGGAACTACGGGCACAGGCCACCTTGCCCAGCTATTTTCTGTTGTTGTTGTAGAGACAGGGTTTCGCCACATTGCCCAGGCTGTTCTTGAACTCCTGAGCTCAAGCAATCCAACTGCCTTGGCCTCCCAAAGTGCTGAGATTACAGGTGTGAGCCACCGCACCCAGCCTAAGATATTTTTTTAGAACCACGTTTAGAGGTCAGGGGCCTCTCCAGGCTCACTATTGTTCTCTCAGTACAAGCCATGTACCCAGATGCCTGCTCCCCAAGAGGAAGGGATAGGTGGTGGCAGGTAACTACCCCTGCCTGTCGTGGAAGAGACCCCTAGAGTTAGGCTTCTGCACCAATATTTTCTATTTCTACAGAAAAATCACAGTTTGAATCTTATTGTTGATGTCCTACTGAGCAAGAAAGGGCCTCTGACTATGGGAAAACAGGCTTAGACAAAGAAGTGAGATCAGAGGCTTGAGGCCTACCGCCTGTGAGAGTTGGGCCCGCCTGTTCCTTCCTACTCACCTCACTCATTACCAGTCCCACTGCCTTTTTTTCACTTTCACCGCTATTTAAGAAACAGGTGCTGTTGAGGGTTTCATTCTGAGAACTCAGACCTGCGTACATCCTCCCCACCCTGTATTTCAGATTTTAGCATTACCGATTCAAGGAAAAACACATGGTTAAAAAAAAAATAGCACATTCCCCAATTTCTTCATGTCCACTCAAAGTAGCGAAGCTGTGGAGTGATTGGCTTTTAGTGGGACCTCCCAATTCAAAGAATTTCTGCAAGTCCAAAGTTACGATTTCAAGGAGAGATTCAAACAGATAGCAGCTATTGAATGTCAAGGTACAGTAAGAAGAGATCAAAAGGAAAGATACTAGCCCTGATGTGTGTGTGTCAGGGGGTGGTGGGGGGTGTATGTGTGTGTTTGTGTGTGTTGAAAGGATAAGCAAAAATATGAAATGTGTACACAAAGAATCTTTCTATTTCTGGTTTTCTCCAACTCTAGGTACATTTATTCTAATAAGGATAGACTCAATCAAAGGTAAAGAGACAAATGATTATAAGCTAAACAATGGTATGGCCATTCGATAAAATATACCTAAAACCTGAATCAAATATTTTACCTGCCTTTCCAACCATATCTTCCACTGGTCTTGCGCCTGGATACTTCACCACCACCCTGGTGCCTCTCCTAAAATACAATGTTCTCACTTTCCGGATGATCGGAAATAGACACCAACGCCAACGGATGGGGCCCAGAGAGGGTTGTGAGTTTAAGCTACAAGAGGTTGTACGAAGTAAATGAATTGTTCTGGCTATCAGCCCACGGGAATTTCTACCTCAGCCTCCAGGACACAACTTTACATGACTAAAGATTATTTAACAGTTCTTTTCTCTTGTTAAACCTTAAGCTACTGTAATTTGCCAATAGGAGTCCCCTTCCCAACAAGTAGAAGTGACAACTCCCATATCCACGCTCTATTTTATTAAGTTACAGAGCTGTAGGATCAGTTTTACTTTGCCTACAGTGCCAATGACATTTAAAAGGCAATCTAGTCTAAGGAGTCACTTAATTGCAGAAATTGCAGAATTTTTACACAGGCAAAAAAAAAAAAAAAAAAACAAAATCATCAAAAGAAAGTTCAACTAGCAAAATACTTTTTAACCCTATGAGGCCAATGCATACCTATGTCCCAAATGCACAGATTCCTTGACTCTATTTTAGCGAGGGAAAGAGGTGTACAATCTCAACCAGAAGAAAATCAGAGTAGCTGGGCTCTGAACAGTTCTTCAACCTCCTCCTGCTGAAGCCAGGGAGGGCGTCTGGAGAAGGGTCACGCCAGTCACCCACGGACTGAGTTTTCCATGTGTTTGGATGCTTCTGCGGGGTGCTGCGTGAGTTCGTGCTAGACTCACACAATGGAGTTAATGTTCTTTGCAGGTTTGGATCAGAAGACTGGCCTCACGTTAGATGGCCATGGGCACTAACAACATTGATAAACAGGTTTGTGGAGCCTGGAGGTGAAAGCAAAGTTCAAGGTCCCTGGCTTGAAATTATTGAGCATCCCTACTCCCAATCTACTGATCCAGCTAGAGGAGGAAATGAGTGCTGGAAATTAGAAACCAGGGAATTAGCTGCAAAAACTTTCACCAAAGGCCAGGTGCGGTGGCTCATGCCTATAATCTCAGCACTTTGGGAGGCTGAGGGGGGCGGCTCACTTGAGATCAGGAGTTCGAGAGCAGCCTGGGCAACATGGCGAAACCCCCACCTCTACTAAATATACAAAAAGTAACCGGCATGGTGGTGCGCGCCTGTAGTTCCAGCTACCGGGGAGGCTGAGGCAGGAGAATCGCTTAACCTGGGAGGTGGAGGTTGTAGTGAGCCAAGATCACTGCACTCTAGCCTGGGTGACAGAGCAAGACTCCATCTCAAACAACAACAACAACAAAACTTTGACCACTGCCTTGTCCCCAAGCATTCTTATTTGCTCAGACCATGACAAGGGACAAAAGGTGCTGCTGACTTCTGAAGAGGAATTTTCTGCCCTTCCCAACAACTCTCAGAATGGGCCAATAAACTCTACCCTCCGACATCAGATGGTTGGGGCAGAAATAGGCCTGAGTAAGGAAAAGATAGGTTTTACCTGACAGAAGATACAGAGAGCCTCATGTTCTTCCTTTCTTCACCCCACAACTCTCCCTACTTAGCCACAGACTGAGAAAAAGCCTAACAATGGGTGACAACCCTTTGAAAACCTTACTGCACGGCCGGGCGCAGTGGCTCACGCCTGTAATCCCAGCACTTTGGGAGGCCGAGACAGGCAGATCATGAGGTCAGGAGATCGAGACCATCCTGGCTAACACAGTGAAACCCCATCTCTACTTAAAAAATACATATATATATATATAAAACAAATTAGCCGGGCGTGGTGGTGGGTGCCTGTAGTCCCAGCTACTCTGGAAGCTGAGGCAGGAGAATGGTGTGCACCCAGGAGGCGGAGCTTGCAGTGAGCCGAGATCACGCCACTGCACTCCAGCCTGGGTGACAGAGCGAGACTCTGTCTCAAAAAAAAAAAAAAAAAAAAAAAAGGAAAAAAGAAAACCTTACTTCAGGCAAGTTTGATTTGACCATGGTCAAAGCTACACCATCCCCTGAAGTTCTAGATAAGGAGGTCCAGGGGGCCACTTTCTTTTTGCCTTGTCTCTAGCTGCCTGGGAGAGGAGGAACCCCTGTGCAGATGTGAGAGCCCGAGAAAGGCTTGGATTCACTTCTAACAGAAGGGCTGGGATTTATGCTGAATGGGTGCATTCTCAATCTGGTTTATACTGACCTGTACCAGGTTTAATGGCAACTGGGTTGACGGTAGGGATTTCCAAATTCGGCACAAGTTCATATCCTTTTTCTTGCTGCTTTCCTTTCCCTTCATGATATCGGCTATATATACCACGGCCAGCAGAATATCCCCCGAGGTAGGAACCCCGGGGCCCCGGGGCTCTGTTGCCAGCTGCACCTCGCCCTCGGCCTCTTATGCTGCCTGCTTGTAATAACAACACAAAAGATGATGAGCAACCAACAGTGATGGTGCTGGAGGCAGACCTCAGCCCTCAGTTCTCAGCATTTAACTGCTCCAGTCTAAGTTGCAGGTGGCTACACCTTCGCTCTTTAATAGGCTGGTAAAGATGCTTCCAACATTCTATTTCAGCCTAGATTTGCATCCTAAGCATGTCTGCTTAGTACAAGAGGCAAACTTGCAGGGTGAGTTTCTAGGATTGTATCTGCAATTTCAGTAAAGAAAAACATTCATAGAATACCCACTCCCCCCCAAAAAAATTGGGGCCAGGTGCGGTGTCTTATGCCTCTAATCCCAGCACTTTGGGAGGCTAAGGCTAGAGGATGGCTTGAGCCCAGGGTTCAAGACCAGCCTGGGCAACATAGTGAGACCCTGTCTCCAAATACATATATATACACAATTAAATAATTTGTTTTAAAAAAGTTAGATTTGGAAGAGGATTTGCTAGTCCACCTTCCTCATTTCATGCTTGAGAAAACAGGCCAGGGGAGACTAAAGTGACTAAAGTCACAGACCTAGTTAATCAGAGAACAGGACCCAGAACCTATGTATCGTATTTTCCAGGTAATGCTGTGTTTCATTATATCCTAACCAATGATAACAAAAAAACAAAATTAAAAATCATTGACTCCACCAACATCTTAAGATTTAATATCACAAGCAGGTTTTTTTTTTTTTTTTGAGACGGAGTCTCGCTCTGTCGCCCGGGCTGGAGTGCAGTGGCCGGATCTCAGCTCACTGCAAGCTCCATCTCCCGGGTTTACGCCATTCTCCTGCCTCAGCCTCCCGAGTAGCTGGGACTACAGGCGCCCGCACAAGCAGGTCTTAACCCAAGCACCAAGAGATTGGTGGACGAGCCCCTAACGCGGTGGACCCCGGCAAGGCAGAATGCCAGTGTTTGCACACCCATGTGATTTTACCGCTCACCCCAGAACGACCTGTATTTCTATCAATGCTGCAGAAGTGACGGCCTTCGGTGCCAGCAAAGAACTAGACCCAGAATGCAAACCCAAAAGGAGGGTGGGAGGGCCTTCAGCACCTACCAGCTCAGCAAATGCCAGCCATGATATCCCTGGTGCCCCCTGCCTAGGAGGCAAAGTTCTTGAGGGCCCCACCCAGGAGAAGAGCCCCCACTAACCTTTCACGAAGTAGTCCCTGTTGGGCCCGATGAGCGCGTTGTAGGGGTATCCGTAGTAGGCCAGCGTGTAGGGGTCGCAGGAGTACACGTAGCTGGGCTGCTGCGCCGCCTCGGCCACGCCGCCACCCCTGGCTGCCTTCTGGTAGCGCGAGTACTGCTCCTTGTCCACGGGCTTGGCCAGCGTGACCTCCAGGCACGAGCCCTCCAGCTCAGTGCCGTTGAGGTTGTTCATGGCGTGCACGGCATCCTCGCGGCTGGTGAAGTGCACGAAGGCGTAGTCGCGGATCTTCTTGACGCGCTCCACGCAGCCAGGGTTGAACTGGCCGAAGCTCTTCTTGATGGTGTCCTCTGTGGTCTCGATCATGAGGTTGCGCACGTAGAGGATCTTCACCGTCTCCATCACATCCTCGTCCACGTCGATCTCGGGCTCGGCCCAGTCCACGGCGATCTGGTGGCCCCACAGCTGGATGCGGCCGGGCATGAGCTTGCGGCGAGCCATGGCAGCCGCGCGGTGGCTCTCGTACTCCACGAAGGCAAAGCCACGGTTCTTCATCTTGTCGGCCGCGCTGGCGTAGACGATCACGTCCAGCACGCCCTCGGTGACCTTGGCGATCTCCTCCAGGATCTCCTCGCGCTTCTTCATCTTGGGGATCCCGCCGATGAAGAGGCGGCAGTTGTCTACGCTGCAGCACACACCTAGCAGGCGGCCCGGGCGGATCTCGTAGTTGTTGAGCTCGCGCACTGCGCGCTTGGCCTCGTGCTTGTGGCAGTACATGACGAAGGCGTAGCCGCGGTTCTTGCCGTCGAAGTCCATCATGAGGCGCAGCTCGTAGATGCGGCCCACGGCCTCGAACACGGGCACCAGTTCGTCCTCGTACACGTCGCGCGGGATCTTGCCCACGAAGACCTCGCAGCCGCGCTGCGGGTGCGGGCCCTCCCAGCCGGGCGGTGGGCCGCCGTACTTGCGCTGCCCGTTCTCCTGCACCATGCTGTAGCCCGTGCGCTCCATCAGCGCCAGCAGTGCCGCCTCGTTGGGCGCGCCCGCCACGCCCTCGGGCACCTTGGCCGAGGACCCGGCGGCCGAGTCACTGCTCATGGCTGCGGTGGAATCCTCTGCGGTCATAATGTCAAAGGCATCCACAGCTGGCGGAAACCTGGGGAAGCAGAAAGGAGCGTGAGTGGGGAACCGCTGGATCTTGCCTCCTTTGGGTTGTTCCGCAGCCTTGCAAGTATGCATTCATAGGCCACAGGGAAGGTGAGGTGGTTTAAATGAGAAATAGGATGGAGGCGTTCTGGAAATGCAGCAGCCCTACACTTGTCTAAAATAGTCAAGTTGTCTTGCAGCAAGAACCAGAAGTGAGTTAGGAAAAAAAAAATCAGAATGAGCAAGTACTTCCATTTCATCAGTACCCCGACAGCTTTGAAGTTTTGCGAAACTGCTATCATTGTTGGTAAAAACCTCACGTTTTTTTCTTCATTCCTGCACCGTTAACTCCGCCTGATTTCCTTGTTATATGGAATTTGACAAACTCCACGTTACTTCTTTGGTGAACAAACCTTTTTTCTTTTCTTTTTTAAGGGAGTCTTTTTCTTTGTAGGAATGGAAATACAGTGAAGATTTTAAATTATTAAAGAAAACTTTTAGGAGGTGTCACTGTATGGACAGAGCTGTGTATTAAAGCTTTTTACAAGGAAGAAATGAAATGCCCACATTGCCACAGACTTGGTCTAGGAACTGTAATAAGAGCTAATCTGATTTTGATGGTGGCATTCAGGTAAAATTCTTGGTGTGAAGCATTCAAAGATTTGGAATCAGTCCTCGAAAAGCTAGACTGACTTCAAGCTGGAGGCCTGGGAAGCAGCATCTACCTGGTAAACCACACTATTGTTTTCGGAGAACTGTCACCTGCATTCTCTTAATCTTCTTAACCTCTGTATATGTATGTGGTATTATCTTCAGTCCCAATTTGGTCATGGGGAAATAGGCTGAGAGAGGTTGAGTAAATTGCCCCATTTCACACAGCAAGTGTCAGCTCGTAGGGTAGACTTGATTCCAAGTTTTCTGGCTCCAGATTCCCTGTTTTTTCTTCCAAACCCATACTGGGCAATAGAATTTTCTATGATGTTAGAAAAGCTGTCACTTGCCACTTGTGGCTACTGAGCACTTGGAATGGAGCTAGTGTGACTGAGGAGCTGGATTTAAAATTTAATTAAACACCCACATATCACAGTGTAGGTCTGAACTGTGCCACCTCCGCTTATGTGGCCGAGGGCTCTGTGGAAATGATTCTAAATTATGCAATAAGATTGCATACTATAGGAGAGCTGCAGACTATACTTTTGTAATGAAAGTCTCCAATTTGCCTTTAAAAACATGAAATCTATTTCATTTTTTGGACTATAAAAGCATTCAGTTGAATTTTATAGAAAGTTAAGAAAAGTACATAAGAAATTATTCCTAATTTTCCAACCCAATAATAGCACAATGAAACTTTCCCATCTGTTTTCCAGATGTTTTCTTGAGGAGGCGGGAAGGCGAAGCCTGGCTTCTTCCTAATTTACATGGTGCTACTTTATGTTATAAGCATTCCTCCATATTCTTAAAATCTTTGTAAAACATCATCTTTAATGGCTGTATAAGGTTTCATCAATTAATTAGAACCCGGAGTATCATTCATTTTTTTAAAATTTAGGACTAGGAGATGTATACAAGAATATTAAGGGAAATTTCAAGGATAATAAAAATGAATTTGATCATTGAAGGAAAAAACAAAACTATAATGAAACAAAATAAATCTAAGCTATTTATTTGCCAGATGGCCAAAATAGTCCTTCTGTGGTTAATTTGCTCTAGTATCAAGTGGCAGTATGGTTTAGCAGGTAAGTATGTGGCTTCTGGAGCCAGACTGCGTATGTTTGTGTGTGAATCTCAGCTCTAATACTTGCTAGTGTTAGCTGCTCCATGCCTCACCTCAGTTTCTCTACCTATAAAATAGGAATGATAATAATAGTGTTAACCTCATTAAGTTTAGAGGAGTGAGTTAATACATACACAGCATTTTGAATGGTGCCTAGAACATTATAAATGCTCAAGAAATGTCAGTTATTATTTTTCATCCAAACTTTTGAGTAAAATCTTAGACCAATTCTTTCAGTTTCAGAGTAATTCTTAAGATAAACATTTTCAGTTCTTTAAAAATATCTGTTACATGTGGCTTCTATTATTATTATTTTTTCTTCTTCAAGTGCTTGGAAGCTGCTTTGACATCTCCAGTTATCATGAAATTTTTTTGTAGTATACTTGGAAAATGATACATTAGTTTCTACAGTTTCAAGTTGAAAAGATTTTTTTTTTCTTTTTTTAAAAATAGAGATGGAGGGCCAGGCGCAGTGGCTTGTGACTGTAATCCCAGCATTTAGGGAGGCAGAGGTGTGAGGATTACTTGAGCCCAGGAGTTTGAAACCTGCCTGGGAAATATAGAAAGACCTTGTTCTCCACAAAAAAAGGAACGAAAAAAAAAAAAAAGAAAAAAGATCCCAATCAAAATAGAGATGGAGTCTCACTATGTTACCCCAGCTAGTCTTGAACTCCTGGGTTCAAGCAATCCTCCTGCCTCGGCCTCCCAAAGTGCTAGGATTACAGGCATGAGCCACTGCACCCAACCAAGAAATTTCAACATTAAATTCGAACATGAAGACCTTTCCCTTCTTTCAAATGGAAGATAAAGATATACTTTTAAGAAGACTATTTGTATAAACACCCATGTAGTTACAATCTGTGACCTGGGCAGGAAATGCCAGCTATGTATATAAATACATAGGACACAGTTCAAGCTCTTACCTGTTGTACTGTATACAACATTAACTGACTAAAGTCCAAGAGAATAGAACTTATCTCTCTGCTGAGATAGGTGGAGTTGCCTTCCTGTCACCCCAACTGCACTTTGAAACTACTGTTCTACCCACAAAAACAGTCTTACAGTAGTCAGGCTATGGAGTCATTGCCAATCCCAACCCCAATAATATAAGAAAAAATCCTGTTTGCTTTCCGTCTGAAATCTGCTGGTGTCAGTAACACAATTATCTGTACATATTTTAAAATAGCGATAGCTTATTTCTTACATCAATGAGCCAAGAAAAGCCTTTTTTTCCTGTGCTTTCATCTTCCGTAGTAAACAAACCATGTTAGCGACCCTGTTTTTATTTTTACTTTGGCCACCAGGAAGTTCACGACTGATTTTTTTCACTCCAATTTTAGTAACTGTAGGGGACATTACAACACAATTTCTTGTTCATCTAATTTGGGTTATAGTTTCTTTTTTAGTTGTCTTCTATTTTTTCAGTTTTCCCAGTGACATGAATTGAGCTGTTTGTATTATTTATCTTATTGTTCACATGTTCTTATAAACCATATTGTAATTTTGGAGGAAAAGAATCAATGCATACATACATGCATATATATCTAATTAGAGCCAGACATTGATTAATGTAATATCCACATTTGCTATGTCTATTACACCAACTACAAATATTGCATACAAACAAGTAAGAACCACAGTGACATACTACTTCACACTCATTAGGATAGTTATTATAAAAACAACAAAAACTAGGAAATAAGCATTGGCAAGGACGTGGAGAAACTGAAACCCTCATGCAATGCTGGTAGGAATATAAAATGGTACAGCTGCTGTAAAAAAACAGTATGATGGTCCCTCAAAAAATTAAACATAGAATTACCATTTGATCCAGCAATTCCACTTATAGGTGTATACCCAACACACCCAAATAGATACTCGTATAATAGCAACCGTATTTATAGTTGCCAAAAGATGGAAGCAACCCAAATGTTGATCAATGGATTCTGATAAACAGAACGTGGTATACATGTACAATGCAGTATTATTAAGCCTTTTTTCTTTTTCTTTTTTTTTAGACAGAGTCTCACTCTGTCACCCAGGCTGGCATGCAGTGGTGCAATCTCCACTCACTGCAACCTCCACCTCTCAGGTTCAAACAATTCTTCCACCTCAGCCTCCCAAGTAACTGGGACTACAGGTGCACACCACCATGCCCGGCTAATTTTTGTATTTTTAGTACAGATGGGGTTTCACCATGTTGGCCAGGCTGGTCTTGAACTCCTGACCTCAGGTGCTCCACCCACCTCGGCCTCCCAAAGTGCTGGGATTACAGGTGTGAGCCACTGTGCCTGGCTTATTCAGCCTTGAATAAAATTCTGATATGTGCTACAATATGGAAGAACCCTGAAGACATTATGCTAACAGTGAAATAAGCCAGATACAAAAGGATAAATATTATATGACTCCACTTATATAAGGTACCTAGAGTAGTCAAATTCATAGACAGAAAGTAGACTAGTGGTTACCATGGGCTGGAGAAAGGGAGGAGTGGGGAATTAGTGCTTCATGGGTGTGGGTGTTTTAATTAGGGATAATAAAGGTCTGGAGATGGACGGTGGTGATGGCAGCACAACATGTGAATATACTTCATGCCACTGAACCATACACTGAAAAATGGTAAAATGTTATGTATAATATACCACAGTAAAAACAAAATCCTTAAAAAAAAGCGAGAAGGTTCAGAGATGCAAAAAAGACAAAAATTAGAGTCGATAAAATCAGGATTTCATTAGAGGCCATTAAAAAATGGTACACGGGGCTGGGCGCGGTGCCTTATGCCTATAATCCCAGCACTTTGGGAGGCTGAGGCAGGCAGATCACCTGAGGTCAGGAGTTCGAGACCAGGCTTACCAACATGGAGGAACTCCATCTCTAATAAAAATACAAAATTAGCTGGGCGTGGTGGCACATGCCTGTAATCTCAGCTACTTGGGAGGCTGAGGCAGGAGAATCCCTTGAACCTGGGAGGCAGTGGTTGTGGTGAGCAGAGATGGCACTATTGCACTCCAGCCTGGGCAACAAGAGTGAAACTCCGTCTCAAAAAATAAAAAAAAGGTACCCTGACTCAGGCTAACACATTCAAGAAAATCTTATGGCCTACAAGTTTTATTCTCCTTATTATCATGTTTAATATACCATATTAAATACATTATATGGTGTGCTGCTCTACTCAATTAATTCAGATGCCAAACGCTTAGATATATTAAAGGATAAATGAGGCTGGGCGCAGTGGCTCACGCCTGTAATTCCAGCACTTTGGGTGGCTGAGGTAGGCAGATTGCTTAAGCTTAGGAGCATGAGACCAGCCTGGGCAACATGGCAGAACCCCATCTCTACAAAAAGTACACAAATTAGCCGGGCATGGTGGTGTGTGCCTGTAGTCCCAGCTATTTGGGAGGCTAAGATGGGAGGATCACCTGAGCTCAGGAAGTTGAGGCTGCAGTGAGCCGTGACTGCGCCATTGCACTCTAGCCTAGGCAACAGAGTGAGATCCTGTCTCAAAAACAACAACAATAACAACAATAACAAAACAAATAACAATTACAAACAATAACAAAAAGGAAAAGATTTTCAAGCTACTTTGAAAAAGACAACTATACAGTTAATATGACCCTTCTCTCAAAAATGCTTAACTTACTATATTTATATGTGCTTTAGATCAGCATTGGCAAGCTATGGTTGTGGGCCAAATATGGTCTGCTGTTTGTTTTTATAAATCAAATTGTATTGGAACACAGCCCTATCCTTTGAAAAAAAAAAGAAAAGATAATGTATGGCTGCTTTTATATTATAATGGCAAAGTGAAATAGTTGAGACCCAGACAGTGTGGCCCATACAGCCTAAGGTATTTACTCTCCACCTTCGTTGACCCCTGGGCTAGGAGATGTGGAAGAGCACATCCTTGAGGCTAAGTCACATAGATTCTGCTTGCTACGTATAATAGTTCTCCTATGCTGAATGATAACTTAATTTCAGGACCAATTTTTAAATTCTAACTTTTTTCTTTTTTTTAGATGGAGTCTCGCTCTGTCGCCCAGGCTGGAGTGCCGTGGCGTGATCTCAGCTCACTGCAATCTCCACCTCCAGGATTCAAGTGATTCATCTGCCTCAGCCTCCTGAGTAGCTGGTATTACAGGTGCGCACCACCATGCCCGGCTACTTTTTGTATTTTTAGTAGAGATGGGGTTTCCCCATGTTTGCCAGGTTGGTCTCAAACTCTTGACCTCAAGTGATTTTCCTGCCTCCTAAAGTGCTGGGATTACAGGCGTGAGCCACTGTGCCCAGCCTTAAATTCTAACATATTTTAAAGACAGTGTTGTTTAGCTGACTTTTTCCCTCTTCCAAGCTGTTTTCCATTTAACTCTAATGGCCAAATTTATGAGACATGGAAGAAAATGTCTGATGAAGGTTGTTGGCTCAGCTCCTGACACTTACATATTAATGATAATTTCTTAAAATTCCAAAAGAGATACAAGAGGGTTTGTTTTCATTCATTCATTCATTCATTCACTCACTCAGCAAATAGTTATTGACCACCTGCTATGTGCCAGATACTGTGCTAGCTATGGTGGACCTCGTCCTTGTGGAGCTGACTTCCGAGTTAACTGAACTCAGTTAACTGAATTACGCTTCAAATGCCAAATAATTGAGAATTAAGGTATTTGTACTCATGGTTACTGACCACAAATTGTTAACATTCGTTTCTGATAAGGGCATAGTTTCCCAATTTAAAGCCCACATACCATCAGAACTTTGCTTTTAAATGTATCAGGGGTGTCTGGGGACTAGTGTGAAATACCGTATCCTGAATGTTGAGATTCTTGCTTGGGGCAGAAGTGTGGACAGAATGAATAATAATTATACATCAGAAGTAGAAACTTATCTGTGAGCAAATCAAAATATCTAGATAAGTAACACGGAGTCCCCCAATTTCATCCATTCGCCACGTGACAGTTTTAAAAGGACTGGGCATTCTGGTTTAGGCTTCATAGCATGTTGAATAAATGCAAGTCTCTAGAGTCAGAGAGTCTGAAGTCCAAATCTTAGTTCCTCTACTTCTAGCTGTGAATCTTGAGAAAAGTCATTTAACAGCATTAAATCTATATTCTCATCTCTAAAATGATGACTGTATTAACTAGTGTTTACTGAATGCCTATTATGTGACAGGCAGAGTGCTACGCTTGTTGTGCATATTAACTCATTCCAATCCTCACAACGTCTATATGGGATATTACTAGGGTCTCCACCCTACAGATAGGGAAGCTGAAGCACGGAGAGGCTAAGTAGATTCTCAGTTAATGAGCATCAGAGCTGGTATGTGAACCTTGGGAGACTGATTTTCATCATAGGGCTGTGATGCGGATTAAATAAAATGATTGGTGTAAAGTTCTTAGTGCAGAACCTAGCACAAAATGATCAAGGAATGTTAGCACAAGAAAATTGAACTAAGGCTGGGCGTGGTGACTCATACCTTTAATCCTAACACTTTGGGATGCTGAGGCAGGAGAATTGCTTGAGCTCAGGAGCTTGAGACTAGCCTGTGCAACATAGTGAGACCCCCATCTCTACAAAAATTTAAAAAATTAGCTGGGTGTGGTGGCGTAACACCTGTGGTCCCAGCTATTCGGGAGGCTGAGGTGGGAGGATCACTTGAACCTGGGAGTTCAAGGCTGCAGTGAGCTATGATTATGCCACTGTACTCCAGCCTAGGTGACAAGCAAGACCCTGTTTCAAAAGAAAAAAAAAAAAAGGAAAAAAGACAATCAAACT
The DNA here is from genome assembly GCF_001698545.2 of Rhinopithecus bieti. Taxonomy (NCBI): domain Eukaryota; kingdom Metazoa; phylum Chordata; class Mammalia; order Primates; family Cercopithecidae; genus Rhinopithecus; species Rhinopithecus bieti. The sequence continues at coordinate 834,477 of NW_016803819.1, forward strand.
TAAAAAAAAAAACAAAAAACAACTGGAGGGAAGAATCTTGCCCCTATGTAGGATTCTGTGTTTACAGGAAAACAGGCAAGAGGTTATCCCAGCCAACTTTAAACCAGTCAGTAGAGAAGCCTAGCCTGTGAGTTCTGGTGGAGACTGGTGTATCAGAGTCTCCCAGATTCCTTTCATAGCAGGTAAGCTGTCTGGAGTGTGATTCTTCACTGGTGATGTGGCTTATGCATCCATGTGTAAGCCTGTTTCTCACCTAATCCTTGGCTAAAGCACTTTACAGAAGCTCTCCCAGAAAGAACATGAAGAGACTTGCCACATTAGATGCAAAAGGTCCAACCATCTATGTAAATGCCAAATCCCCTGAGGTAGGACCCTCCCAGCACACAGCTATTCTTCCCAATACTAAAAAAGCATGAGTCGGCCGGGCGCGGTGGCTCAAGCCTGTAATCCCAGCACTTTGGGAGTCCGAGGCGGGCGGATCACGAGGTCAGGAGATCGAGACCATCCTGGCTAACACGGTGAAACCCCGTCTCTACTGAAAATACAAAAAAACTAGCCGGGCGAGGTGGCGGGCGCCTGTAGTCCCAGCTACTCGGGAGGCTGAGGCAGGAGAATGACATGAACCCGGGAGGCAGAGCTTGCAGTGAGCTGAGATCCGGCCACTGCACTCCAGCTTGGGCGACAGAGCGAGACTCCGTCTCAAAAAAAAAAAAAAAAAAGCATGAGTCTTCACTGAAGGCTGCTAGCATTAAATAAACATGGCAATATATTTGAAATAAATCATTTACTCACAGTTTCATATATAAAACAAGCAGAAAAAAATATACTTTCAAATCATGCTATTATTATTCTGAACTAGGGATTTTCGTTATGTTTTAGGGAGAGTTTGAACTTGTTGGGCTGAAATAAAATTTCAAGGCAAACAGGTAAAGCAGACATCATCAAGGATTTGAATTCTCTTTTTAGCATTGGTTCAGAGTACCTTTCATTAGGATTTTAACTTTGAACTGGGACATTTTAGAGGGCAAAGATACCAGTGTACTACTGGGAAATATTTTCAATGTTTACATACCAGTCTTTACCTAGGATCAAAAACATGCATGAGTTTACTCTAGAATTAATAAGACTACCGGTCGGGAGCAGTGGCTCAGGCCTGTAATCCCAGCACTTTGGAAGGCTGAGGCGGGTGGATCACAAGGTCAGGAGTTCAAGACCAACCTGGCCAAGATGGTAAAACCCCATCTCTACTAAAAATACAAAACAGTTAGCCGGGCATGGTGGTGGGTGCCTGTAATCTCAGCTACTCAGGAAGCTGAGGTAGAGAATTGCTTGAACCCGGGAGGCAGAGGTTGCAGTGAGTTGAGATTGTGCCACTACACTTCAGCCTGGGTGACAGAGTGAGACTGCATCTCAAAATAAATAAATAAGACTACCAGTTAACTTTGGTTCACAGCTCTTGGAGACACTTCAGCCTGGGTGACAGAGTGAGACTGCATCTCAAAATAAATAAATAAGACTACCAGTTAACTTTGGTTCACAGCTCTTGGAGTGTGAGTGTGTGTGTGTGTGTGTGTGTGTGTGTGTGTGTGTGTGTGTGTGTTTGAGATGAGTATGCAATTTGAAATTCTTGGGAGAGCTTTATTTGCTTACCAGCTGACAAACTGCAATTTGAAGCTATATACAGTGGGGTACAGTGTCTTCCAATCACTACCTGGAATTTAACTCAGTGGAGGGTTTTAAAATGTGTTGATCCAAGAGGTAATTGTCTCTTTGTGGTTAGATTTCTATTTTGATGTTCCTTATTCATACCATAAAATTTTGTCCTAATAATCACTTCTTAAGCATGACCTAACACACACAATGCACATAAGAGCAAAGGCTTTGGAGTAAGAGATCTAAGTTCAAGTCATGACTGCACCACTTACTAGCTGTGTCTCCTCAGGCAAATCACCTTAGTTCTATTTCCACATCTCTAAGATGGTTCTAGTAATAGCACCAGGACTAAGTGACAATTGACAATGTGTGCACACAATTTGTTTAAAAAGGTTGGCAATTATTATTACTTTAAAGAATGTTACTTGAAAGCCATAGCTTGTGTTTTAGAGGTGTCTGTCACAAAAGTTCAGAATAACCTCCTGGTTTACAGAAGAATTATTTGATTATTTGGTAAAGGAAGATGTTGCCCCAAAGTCAGGGTGAGGGAGGGGATGGGGTAGGAAATCAGAGAGAAAACAGTTTCTGCAAAAGTTTCCAAGATTTGGCCTTACCCTGAGCATTTATCTTACTGCCTTGGTCCAAGTTACCACCGCCCAGTAGAATAAACATTGGAGAGGACACACCCACTCTTGGGCAGGTCCCTGGCACCAGGATGTTTCTATTACCTCAGAGTTTGAAAGTGGAAAAGGAGTTCCACTCAAAATGGAGGCAGAACACGGAATTTACCTGGGAGGCCAAACAATAAGCTGAAGACTTTGAAACACAGGCTCTTTTTTTTCTATCAACAGGCAGGGACCTCTTGCTATTGAAAAGCATGGCCCTTGGGGCACATAAACATCTCTCCTTGACTCTCCTTTCTTTAGGTAAAATCCTGAGAGGTTGAAGATACAACGGAATAATGACATTCTGGGCCATGCCTTCTGCCCACCCCTCGCTCATCTGAGAAAGAGTTCATTCATAATGGGTCTTAATTGTGTTGATGATTGTACAGATTTTGTTATTCCAAAGCACATCATTCAATGAATGCTTGTGTATGATAAACAGATGCAAAGCCAAGAGGCTCAATTTTCCCAGGCGTTTCTATCAACACACACCTGAGAAGGCAGCCTTTTGCTGTGGGTTCTCAGGGAGGCCTGCTGTGTACTACAAGAGGGCTGAAGCCACCCTCCTGAAAGGGGTGGAGTGGGGAGATTTTCTGCAGGGGTTTGGCAACACACAAATACCAGTTAGGAATCTATTATCTTGTTCCATTTATTTATTTATTTATTTATTTATTTAGATGGAATCTCTTTCTGTCGCCCAGGCTGCAGTGCAGTGGCACGATCTCAGCTCACTGCAGCCTCCACCTCCTGGGTTTGAGTGATTCTCCTGCCTCAGCCTCCAGAGTAGTTAGGACTACAGGCATGCACCACCACGCCTAGCTAAGTTTAGTGCCTTTTTTTAGTAGAGACAAGGTTTCACCATGTTGGCCAGCCTGGTCTTGAACTCCTGGCCTCAAATGATCCACCTGCCTTGGCCTCCTAAAGTGCTGGGATTACAGGTGTGAGCCACTGCACCTGGCCTTATTCCCTTTAAATAAGCATTACTTATACTTTGCCTCAAAAGGTTGATGGGGTAATGCTGAAACAAACAAAAATGAAACCCACAAATTCAGCACACATATGCCTCTTGGGCCAACGTTTTTCCAATGCATGAATAAACAGTAGGAGGGACTTCTAGTTTCACTCCTTACCTTGGCTCCTTTGACCTAAGCCTTTGAGGGATCTGGCAAGGAGCAGAAAGGTCGACTGACAGATACCAGAAAGGAAAAGGAAGGAGAAGCCACAGTGGCTTCTATCATTTAACACTAGCTTGAATTCATATAGTGTTTTGCAATTTGTAAAATTCTTTCAGGCTGGGCAAGCTGGCTCACGCCTGTAATTCCAGCACTTTGGGAGGCTGAGGCGGGCAGATCACCTGAGTTCAGGAGTTCGAGACCAGCCTGGCCAACATGGTGAAACTCTGTCTCTACTGAAAAAAAAAAAAGTACAAAACTTAGCCAGGCGTGGTGGTATGCACCTGTAGTCCCAGTTACTTGGGAGGCTGAGGCAGAATTGCTTGAAGCCGGGAGGCGGAGGTTGCAGTGAGCCGAGATTGCACCACTGCACTCCAGCCTGGGTGACACATGAGACTCTGTCCTCCGCCCCCCAAAAAAATTTATTTCACATATATTATTTAGTTTCATAAAATCCCAGAATTTGAGCTGCACAGGGAATACAGGTGTTCTCTAACCCAGGGTTTCTGAACCTCAGCCCTATTGACATTTGTGATAATTCCATGTTATGGGGGGCTGTCTTGAGCGTTTTAAGATGTTTCATAACATCCCTGTCCTCTACCCACTAGATGCAAAAGCGCCCCCACCTCCACAATGTTGTGACAACCAGAAATGTCTCCAGACATTGCAAATTTGGGGGCAGGGGGTACAAACAAAATTGCTTTCTGTTGAGAATTACTGGTGGAGTCTATCTTGGAGTTGTGTAATATGATTATATACTGGCACACATGGTAGGTACTTTTTAAATAGAGAATAAGTTGTTGTTTTCTATAGCCCTCCCTCAACATGGGCCTGGTGTCTTGATCTGGCTCTTATGAATAGTCAAGGCTGGCCAGGCACAGTGGCTCACACCTATAATCTCAGCATTTTGTGAGGTTGAAGCAGGAGGATCGCTTGAGCCCAGGAGTTCGAGAGCAGCCTGGGCAACATGGCAAGACCCAGTTGCTACTAAAAAAAAAAAAAAAAAAAAGTCAAGGCTATCAAGACTGAGAAATGTGCAACATTTTTCAAGGGTTTGAGGTAAGTGTCTCTATGATACGGTAATACTTATTTAATTTGGTTGAAACACTATCAATTTAATTTTCAAACAAAACAACAACTACCATAAAGGCTTGTAAGACTGGTTCTGTTGTCTAATTGACTTGTCATCACAGCAAACTGACAGGCCTGGGTCATACAAACATCACTGCCGAAATCAGTCTAAAGTACCCAACTGTCTCATTTAAATTCAGGCCCCGCTGCTACATGGACACATAAGAACTGCTGACAATCTGGTTTTTAAGACTTGAGCTATTTTCAAATGTCGTTACTGGTTTCTTCAACAATGCAATAACCCTCACTTAAAATTTACACTTTTTTTTTTAAAGACACACTATGAACAATCACTGAAAATGGACTTCCGGGATACAGTCAATTCACTGGTACTAAAGTTAACATCTGTACAGGTCTATAGGCAAAAGGCAATGATGTGGTAGAATAAATGATTAAACAATATTTGCATGTGAATTGATTCATTCACTTGCTCATTCAAACACTGCATGCAAGGCTGTGCTAGATGCTTGGAGATACAGTGGTGGCCACTGCGTGTTCTTGGAGTTCACAGTTTAGAAGGGTAGATGAAGAAGGAAGGGGAGGTCAGGAACCGTAGCTCATACCTGTAATCCCAGCACTTTGGGAGGCCAAGGTAGGCAGACTGCCTGAGGTCAGGAGTTCGAGACCAGCCTGGGCAACATGGCAAAACCTGTCTCTACTAAAAATACAAAAATTAACCAGGTGTGGTGGCATGTGCCTGTAATCCCAGCTACTTGGGAAGCTGAGGCAGGAGAATTGCTTGAACCCGGGAGGTAGAGCCTGCAGTGAGCTGAGATCATGCCACTGCACTCCAGTCTGGGCAACAGAGCGAGACTCCATCAAAAAAAAGAAGAAAGGGGAGGAGACAGAGCAGAGGGAACATTATGAGCCAAGGTGGGCATTTGCAAAAATGCTGGAATAGTCTCGAATAGCTGAAATGTAGGAGGTGGATATGAGGCATAAGATGAGGCTCAAAAAGAAAATAAAACCAGATTGTGAAGGGTCTAAGTCTCTCGCTTTCTGTGGTAGACAGCGGACAGCCACAAAGCTTTAGCCATGACTAGGAAGTTCAGGCTGAGTCCTCAGTGAAAGAATGAGTAGCTCTTGCACCAGGCGTTTCATTCAGAGGAATAGAAACGATTTTATAAATTTGTTTATGAACTATTCTGCTAAGCAAGCAGGAGGCCTGAGTAGTGTTTATAAGGGGACAAGAGACCAAAAACTCAGGAATTAAAAGCACGAGATAAACCTGAAGTTCTGTATCTTGTCAGCCTTAGTCTAGTGTCCGCCAGGTCAAATCCACGGTCTATTATAAACATCTGCCTTTTCATAATACATACCACTACTGCAGTTTTTTTTGTTTTTATTTTTTTAGCCTTTTTTCTATAACTAGAATGTAAACTCTGAGAGAGCAGAATTTATGTCTCTTCTTGGTTATCATAAACTCCTCAAAGCTTGGCACTTAAAATACAATAAATATTTGTCAAATAATTAAATGAACTGTGATTTCCCTCTTTCTTTCTTTCTTTCTTTATTTTATTTTTTTGAGACGGTGTCTCACTCTGTCATCCAGACTGGAGTGCAGTGGCTCAATCTCGGCTCACTGCAAACTCTGCTTCTCAGGTTCAAGGGATTCTCCTGCCTCAGCTTCCCGAGTAGCTGGGACTACAGGAGCACACCACTGCGCCCAGCTAATTTTTGTATGTTTAGAGACGGGGTTTTACCATGTTGGCCAGACTGGTCTTGAGCTCCTGACCTCGTGATCTGCCCACCTCGGCCTCCCAAAGTGCTGGGATTACAGGCTTGAGCCATCGCACCCAGCCGATTTCCTTCTTAATAGCATTATCAATAGCGATAAATATTTAAAGATTACTTATTTTTGTACAAGGCATCATGCTAGAAACAATGGCAGTGCGGTGGGAGGGAACATAAAAAACCATGTAAGATTGTTCAGCCCTAGGTGGTCACAAACCTTCCTTCAACAAACATTGATTGAGTGTCAAAATGAAGACAGTGGCTTAGTAAAGTGCACAAGCAAGGATGGACGGTGGGCCAAAACAGACTTCAGGGAATGAGCCAGCTATCACAGGTAGCCGAGGATTGAAAATCTGCACATTTCTTGTTTAATTATATTTAGAGACAGATGGAAATTATGCAGCAGTAGAAGTTCTATTTATCCTCTCACACTTAGAACTAATTATGTTATCATATGTCATATTACTGCCAATGTAATATATAATGATGTTAAATAATTAAGATGATGAAGATGAACTCCATTTTATTGAACATCTTTATGAGTGAGACCTTCTGCTGACTGCCAGCAGTTAGCACCAAGAGAGAATTTCAGAGGAGGATACTGTCCCACCCCATGTCTAGTATTTCTGGAAAAGTGGCTGGAGAGTGTATTTCACTTATGTGCTAAGAACAGAGCAGCGCTAAAAGAGAATAGCCAGCTTAAATGCAATCCTCCCCACAGGGAAGGAGATGAATTAGAAATAATCTCTCTCGTTCTGTGCTCTCAGAGGTCAAATTTTTTTTTTTTTTTTTAAAAGAATCTCCTTTTTTAAAACTCTCTTTTAAAAAAAGAGTTTCCTTAATGTATGGTTTTAAAACTCCCAAGTTAATGATAATGAACTATTTTTTTTTGAACACGTATGTGTAACTTGATTTCTCATGACATTTCTATGAGTGGAAATTTTAAATGTGGGCTCTAGAGTACGGGGTAGACGCCTGCTGGAGACCTGCACATTTGACCCCCTGGCTGTTTTCATAAAGTTTTATTGGCACATAACCACGGCCATTTGTTTACATACAGTCTATGGCTGCATTTATGGGGACAATGGCAGAGTTGAGTTAAGTAGCAGCAGAGGCGATAGGGCCTATGAAACCTAAACTGTTTACTGTCTGGACCTTTACTGCAAACATTTGCCGACCACTGCTGTAAAGTCAGATTTCCTGGGTTTGAGCCCCAGTTCTTCAGCTGTGTAGCTGGGTGACACATTGGTAAACTAACTATTTAAAATCCTGATTCCTCATTATCCTCACCTGCAAAATGAGAATAGTGATAATTATCACTATCTCAAAGCATCACTGTGAGGAATAAATCAGGTAGCCAAGGGCTTAGAATGAAGCTAAGTAAGGGTGTGATCAGTGTTAGCCATTACTGCCCCCTTTTTATTTTTTTATTATTTACTTATTTTTATTCATTTATTTATTTTTTGAGACAGAGTCTCACTCTGTCGCCCAGATTGGAGTGCACACTGGACGACAAAGTCAGCTCACTGCAATCTCTGCCTCCTGGGTTCAAGTGAATCCTGCCTTAGCCTCTCAAGTAGCTGGGACTATAGATGAGTGCCACCATGCCCAGGTAATTTTTTTGTGTCTTTAGTACAGACAGGCTTTTGCCATGTTGGTCAGGCTGGTCTTGACCTCCTGACCTCAGGTGATCTGCCCACCTCAGCCTCCCAAAGTGTTCCTGGCCATACTGCCCCATTTTAAAGATCAGGAGATTTAGGGTGTCAACTTGACCCAGCTTACAGAATTGAAATGTAGGTCAATCTGATGACAAAGTCAAAGCTCTTTCTACCATGATACTCATTCTTTGCTACTTACTTACTCATAGCAGGTTTAGCAATAGCCAGTGTTAACAGGATAAGACCACGATAGGTGAGAAGTGGACACTGGCTGATAGAGTGGAAGGAATTTCCAATACAGACACATGGTAAAGTTGTTGGGAAATCCTTACTTTCTACCATCCCCATTGCTTCCCCTCTTCACCCTCCCCACCAAAGCTTCTAAGCTTTCAAAGAGTTCTGCAAACTGTCCCATAGCCTATTTCTGGCTCTTTGAAAAGGAGTTAACATGCTCAAACAATGTTTTAGACTTAAAACCTATGGAATTAAATTCTTAAATGGAAATGTTGAAGGACTAGAATTCACATAATCGCAACGTGTAAGTGAGAACATGGGACTGTGATGAGGCAGTTCCACACCCAGGCTCTGGAGCCAGACTCCCTTGCTTCCTATCTTGACTGTACCACTTGAAAAACAAATGCCATCACACAAGTCACTTTCTCTCCTTCAGCCTCAGCTTCACCATCTATAAAATGGTGATAATATTATCATTAACAATGTTGGGAGGATTAAAAGCACCTGGCTGGTTGGGTGTGGTGGCTCAAGCCTATAATCCCACACTTTGGGAGGCTGAGGTGGGAAGCTCGCTTGAGCTCAGGAGTTCCAGACCAGTCTGGGCAACATAGTGAGACCCTGTCTCTACAAAAAATACAAAAATCAGCCAGGTGCTTTTCCAGCTACTCAGGAGGCTGAGGTGGGAGGATCACTTGAGCCTAGGAGGTCGAGGCTGCAATGAGCCGTGATCACATCACTGCACTCCAGTCTGAGCAACAGAGGGTAACCCTGTCTCATAACAAACAAACAAACAAAAAAGAAAAAAGTACCTGGCTACAGTAAATGCTCAAGGCCCTTTGTTATTATTTCAGCTGGTCAAGAGTCAGTGTTTTTCAAGGATCTTCTTTTTGTAGACAACTGTATAGTCACAGTTTAGAGTCGCAAATTATCTGCCTGGCAAGATACTTTTAAAAATTAAAATGTAAAGAACCTGAGGGGATTCACTCCCAAATGTTTATGGACAAACTGAAAGGGCATTTACACAGATATTACCTTCTACATTTACTTGAGAAAGTGCTTTAAAACACTGTACATGTGAAATGTGTAGTTATAATGGCTACTACTATGTTCTCTTTTATATTTGTTCAATTATGTAAGTATTATGTTCTTTTTATCACTACTTAGTATTCCTGCATGGGAGCTTTGTGCCTACCCAGTGAATGTAGTAGGCCCTAAATATTGTCTGTTAACTAATTATGGTGTCATATGCCATGTTAAAATTAAAATATTACAATTACTGAAGCAGGTTTAAGAAAGAAACCTGGGCATAATATTCTTAGAAAAACTTTATGTGCCAGAAGTTGAATATATGAACTGGTAGTTTGATACATGATTACTTTTTAATTATAAAAGTCATCTTTAATTGCAAAAAAATCATAATAGTGTTCTTTTAGATAAGAAATTTCCTGTGTTAAGAATATGATTCAAGTTACTGAGAATTTATAGATATGTATTTCCTGTACATACTATTCCTATATATCTATATATACCAACAATACTATACAAAAGTATTAGTCCCATTTTCTTTTTTTTCTTTTCTTTTGTTTTTTTTTTTTTTTTTTGTTTTGAGACAAGGGCTCTGTCACCCAGGCTGGGGTGCAGTGGCATGATCACAGCTCACTGCAGCCTCAACTTCTCAGGCTCAAGCAGTCCTCCTACCTTGACCTCTCAGGCTCAAGGGATCCTCCCACCTCAGCCTCTCTAGTTGCTGGGACTACAGGTCCTCACCACCACGCCTGGCTAATTTTTTATTTTTTTGTAGAGATGAGGTCTCACCACATTGCCCAAGCTGTTCTCAAACTTCTGGGCTCAAGCAATCCTCCTGCCTCGGCCTCCCAAAGTGCTGGGATTAAAGGCGTGAGCCAACACTCCTGGCCAGCCTCATTTTCTTGATGGAGAAACTGAGAAGGAGGGTGATCCTGTGCTTCCTTCAAAATCACAATTAGAGAAGGCAAATTTGTGATTGTAATTTTATAAAGATGCCTTATCTTTGAGGTGATACTTTATAGTTTGACTTATTTTTGGCAGTAGAGTTGTTTTATATCCAAAACCAAACCAAACCCAGAGAGTCCAAATATAAAAGACAGAATTTTTTGAAAATTTTAAAATTTGTGGGGGCTGGGCATGGTAGCTCACACCTGTAATCTCAGCACTTTTGGAGGCCGAGTGGGGCGGATCACCTGAGATCAGGAGTTCAAGACCAGCCTGGCCAACATGGTGAAATCCCGTCTCTACTAAAAAATACAAAAATTAGCCAGGCGTGGTGGCCCAGCACCTATAATCCCAGCTACTCATGAGGCTGAGGCAGGGAGAATCGCTTGAACCCAGGAGGCAGAGGTTGCGGTGAGCCGAGATAGTGCCATTGCACTCCAGCCTGAGTGACAGAGTGAGACTCTGTCTGAAAAAAAAAAAAGACATTTTAAGGCTGTTACTCAGGGTGGAATGTAGTGACATGATCTTGGCTCACTGCAACCTCCACCTCCCAGGTTCAAGTGATTTTTGTGCCACAGCCTGGGATTGCAGGTGCACACCACCACACCCAGCTAATTTTTTTTTTTTGTAATTTTAGTAGAGACAGGGTTTCACCATGCTGGCCAGGCTGGTCTTGAACTCCTAACCTCAAGTGATCCGCTGGCCTTGGCCTCCCAAAGTGCTGGGATTACAGGCATGAGTCACTGGGCCCAGTCAAGGGTATTTAGTTTTCATTCGTTAAATTTCTTAAATTTTACTATTACATTGGGGATTAAGTTAAAATTTTTTTTCTTAAATTTATGCCCAAACAGATTTAGAAAGTGAACTTTTTGCTGGGTGTGGTGTCCTAGCACTTTGGGAGGCCGAGGAGTTTGAGACCAACCTGGGCAACATAGTGAGACCCCACCTCTATTAAAGCAAATAAAATTAAATAAACAAACTAAAATAAAACGAAAGTGAATGTTCCCAAACATAAACTTACAGTCTTTATAATGGTGTGTGAATGCTAGTCTTTTCCTCCTAATTTCAAACAATATTAGTAGTTTGCCAGTAGTAGTTATATAGTAACAGTATGGTCTGTTATTGCTGTCTTATATTGTACATGAATATATGTACAATATGCACCTTCTGGTGGTATGTCAAATAGTAGTACACAAAAATAACACAGGTTTTTTTGTAAAACAAATGACAGATTGCCTGTCCTGAAACAAAGGCTCTGAAACAGACTGACATAGTCAAACATTAGCTTTAGTTTTAGGTGTGACCTTCTGCTTTTATTTGGTTAACATTAGTCATTTCAGTTGCAACTAGGAAACAATATCTGCTATCACAGAAAAAAACAGATCCTGGTTATGTCGATGTCATGTTCATTGACCAGCTATCTCGAGGCAATAATTATAGTAGAATAGTATTCGCCCAGAAATACCCTCAACATTGAAAAAGTCATGGGTTAAAACATTTTCTTCTATAAATGTTTAAGTTGAATGTGGGGTATTTTGGAAGCTAAAAATATTTTCAAACTCAACTATATTTATGGCAATATGACCACAGTAGGCTGTTTATGAGAAAATATAAAAAAGGAAGTGAGCTTTCTGGTGAGGGATAACTTAAAGACAAAATGCATTAAATACAACTTTAATCCAGAAAATACATGTTCTTTTTATTCATTGCATTGTTTCAATGCTGTTCCACCTTTCTAACTCTGGTGATGTTTGGGATTTTTTTTCTCCTTTTCTTTTCTTTCTTTTTTGGGTACATAGTGAAAACAAAAAAAGATAGCTTAAAAAACAGGTCCTTCTGCAAACATATGGCTAAGGTTCAACTCTAATACCCAATGGCTTATTTACTTTAAAAATTTGGAAAAGTAAGCACCATGAGTTCATTGATATGAGTAGGAACCTGCGTCATCCTGTGGTATTTGTGAATATTGTGGGCTCTTTTATCAATTTTGTTTGTTTCTAAGTCTTTTCAAAGAACTCTATTAGAAATGAGACCATCTGAGACAGGTCCTTTAACACAGAAAAGTGTTACTATGAAGTGATTTTAGATATTAAAGGCTCTTTCCACTTCTTTATGCATTGTTTGAAATGTCTTAGAAAAGTTAAAACAATAGTGTTTATACCTTATTTTATTAGCTATAATGGAAGCATTTCAAAGGCAGCGGTGCTTATTTTATCCCCAGTGCCTGGCACTGAATGAATGTTTGAATAAAAGAATGAACGGATAGAAGAATGAATGAATGTGCACTGTCTTTTGTAAGAAACATGGTAGGACAAAGCTACAAAAAGTTTTCCTTTTATATGTAACATCCACCAAATCACTTTGGACATTTTTTTCATGTATCTATTTACATAAGTTTTGTGGTACAGCTGTGCATTGGGGTGCATGCCTGAAATCCCAACTACTGGGGAAGTGGGAGGATTGCTTGAGCCTAGGAGTTCAAGGCTGCATTGAGCTATGACTGTGCCCCTGCACTACAGCCTGGGCAACAGAGCAAGACCCTGTCCCTAAAAAAAAAAAAAAACGAATAATAAAAATAATTTAAAATTTTTTTTGTGGTTTACCTGTATATAGAATTGGGTACAAATAGTCATACCCAGGTACTATGTGGTGGTATTTCTGCATGGCCAAAAGGAGGCCATCAAGAATAAATAGGCCAGCTTTGGTACAGGAGCTGGCCGGCCTTCCTTCCTTCCTTCCTTCCTTCCTCCCTCCCTCCCTCCTTCATTCGAGACAGTTTCACTCTTGTTGCTAAGGCGGTGTGCAATAGTGTAATGGTATGATCTTGGCTCACTGAAGCCCCCACCTCCTGGGTTCAAGCAATTCTCCTGCCTCAGCCTCCTGAGTAGCGGGGATTACAGGCATGGGCCACCATGCCCAGTTAATTTTGTATTTTTGGTAGAGATGGGGTTTCTCCATGTTGGTCAGGCTGGTCTCAAACTCCCAACCTCAGGTGATCTGCCCACCTCAGCCTCCCAAAGTGCTGGGATTAGAGGCCTGAGCCACCAAGCCCAGCCAGGAGCTGGCATTTCTAACACATGCCCAGGCATCAGGAGTGTCACATGGAAAAGCCACACCAACCCCTAATGAGCTATATTGAATGCCAATGTTAATATCCCCAGAGCCGTCTTGGTAAAGCAGGTACTGGCCAGGGAGTTATAAAATTTCCATCACTGTTTTTTTTTTTTTTTTTTTTT
>NW_016803819.1:848252-849965 GCF_001698545.2 Rhinopithecus bieti
TTTTTTTTTTGGCCTTAGCTGATATGCTTAGCTTCTGCTATACTGTCTCAGGAATTTGGTAGAGATGTTATGCCACAAGGAAATAGGCACATAAATGGGGCCTGCCCATGAAGGCAGTTTTTAATCACTCTTTTATTTGAAGGTATTTTGAGAGGCTGCTTATTACAATGCTTGAGCTCAAGCTCATGCATGCCAGAGCTCAACTGCTTGAGTTCAATGCCATTTATTAACTGTGTGACATCAGGTGGGTGACTTACTCTCCCAAGCTTCAGTTCTCTCAACTGGAAAATGGGAATAGACCGGGTGTGGTGGTGCATGCCTGTAATCCCAGCTACTTGGGAGGCTGAGGCAGGAGAATTGCTTGACCCTGGAAGGTGAAGGTTGCAGTGAGCTGAGATTGTGCCACTGCACTCCAGAGAGGCTGAGGCGGGTGGGTCACCTGAGGTCAGGAGTCCAAGACCAGCCTGGCCCACATGGCGAAACCCCATCTCTACTAAAAATACAAAAGTTAGTCAGCCACGGTGGCAGGCGCCTGTAGTCCCAGCTACTTGGGAGGCTGAGGCAGGAGAATCCCTTGAACCCCACAGGCAGGGGTTGCAGTGAGCCAAGATCGCACCACTGCACTCCAGCCGGAGTGACAGAGTAAGGCTCTGTCTCAAAAAAAAAAAAAAAAAAGATACTTATTAAAAGAAGAAGGAAGAGGGAGGGAAGGAGAACCAGTTTTCCCGGTCTCTATAATTAAACTAGGCAGTTAGAGTCAGTTGGAAATTCTTACAAATTTACATAGAAAGCACAACTATATTAATTAAAGAAACTCAAGAAATATGCACCTAAATGAAGAATAAAATGAACAGAAAATACAATACATATCTAGAATTTTACTGAACCTAAAGTATTTAAAATGAGAAATTCAGGTGTCAGGAAATTTATGATTTCCCAGGTCTACTAAACTCCTGGAACGATTGTTGGCGTTTAATTGCTATTCATGTCTCACGTACTCTGTACTTTCACTGAGTACACTTGGAGTTAATATTTCAATTAAAAAACTAATACATCAGTAAAACACCCTGATTTGACCTAATCATTTATTCCCAGGCTCACAGGGAAATACTGGATCTTCTTCGAGTTAATAAAGTGTGAAATGACTTCAATGCTTCAAGGGAAATATAGTATACCAGTCTTGCAAATTGTTTTTTTCCGAAAGCATGGCCTATCTTATCCCATCCTGCATCGGAAAATTTAATTGGCTTAGTTATTTCCTCTTTCCCAAATCCCTTTTATGGCAAAGAGAAAATGAGGACCTACAGCAACCCACGCTGCTGAGGACCTAAACCAGTCCCTGTGAAAACCAAAACAGGGATGGGCTGGATTCCAGTTTGTTTCTCATAGGTTTTGAAGTCAGAGTTTTAAAAGATTTAACAGGCTGGGTGCAGCGGCTCATGCCTGTAATCCCAGCACTTTGGGAGGCTGAGATGGGTGGATCACCTGAGGTCAGGAGTTCGAGACCAGCATGGCCAACATGGAGAAACCCCACGTCTACTAAAAAAAAAATACAAAAGTTAGTCAGGCATGGTGGCAGGCACCTGTTATCCCAACTATTCGGGAGGCTCAGGCAGGAGAATCGCTTGAACCCGGGAGGTGGAGGTTGTAGTGAGCCAAGATCATGCCATTGCACTCCAGCCTGGGCGACAGAGCGAGACTCCATCTCAAAAA
>NW_016803819.1:850091-877619 GCF_001698545.2 Rhinopithecus bieti
AAAAAAAAAAAAAAAAAAGATACTTATTAAAAGAAGAAGGAAGAGGGAGGGAAGGAGAACCAGTTTTCCCGGTCTCTATAATTAAACTAGGCAGTTAGAGTCAGTTGGAAATTCTTACAAATTTACATAGAAAGCACAACTATATTAATTAAAGAAACTCAAGAAATATGCACCTAAATGAAGAATAAAAATGAACAGAAAATACAATACATATCTAGAATTTTACTGAACCTAAAGTATTTAAAATGAGAAATTCAGGTGTCAGGAAATTTATGATTTCCCAGGTCTACTAAACTCCTGGAACGATTGTTGGCGTTTAATTGCTATTCATGTCTCACGTACTCTGTACTTTCACTGAGTACACTTGGAGTTAATATTTCAATTAAAAAACTAATACATCAGTAAAAACACCCTGATTTGACCTAATCATTTATTCCCAGGCTCACAGGGAAATACTGGATCTTCTTCGAGTTAATAAAGTGTGAAATGACTTCAATGCTTCAAGGGAAATATAGTATACCAGTCTTGCAAATTGTTTTTTTCCGAAAGCATGGCCTATCTTATCCCATCCTGCATCGGAAAATTTAATTGGCTTAGTTATTTCCTCTTTCCCAAATCCCTTTTTATGGCAAAGAGAAAATGAGGACCTACAGCAACCCACGCTGCTGAGGACCTAAACCAGTCCCTGTGAAAACCAAAACAGGGATGGGCTGGATTCCAGTTTGTTTCTCATAGGTTTTGAAGTCAGAGTTTTAAAAGATTTAACAGGCTGGGTGCAGCGGCTCATGCCTGTAATCCCAGCACTTTGGGAGGCTGAGATGGGTGGATCACCTGAGGTCAGGAGTTCGAGACCAGCATGGCCAACATGGAGAAACCCCACGTCTACTAAAAAAAAAATACAAAAGTTAGTCAGGCATGGTGGCAGGCACCTGTTATCCCAACTATTCGGGAGGCTCAGGCAGGAGAATCGCTTGAACCCGGGAGGTGGAGGTTGTAGTGAGCCAAGATCATGCCATTGCACTCCAGCCTGGGCGACAGAGCGAGACTCCATCTCAAAAAAAAAAAAAAAAAAAAAAAAGATTTAACATTACTTTATTTGGAATTTGGACAGCCAACTGCCAATGTCAAGCATTCCAATGATGAGAGCCTAAGACCCTGAGTTGCATTAGCATGGCACTACTGTCATCTCCAAGCCCGTCAGAGAGCAGCCAGTCCAGTGCAGACATTTGAAGCTAGGCAAGGCAGCTTACACAGCCTGGGGATTCTTCGTACTTTTCAGTATTCTCCAAGGGAAGTCTAGACAGACTTCACATTTTGTTAAGTGCAGTTAGGTTCTGTCCACAATAAAACAGAGCTAGGACAACTGTTTTGGAAACATAGTTAGCACATAATTGTAGCTAATTTAGTTTTTTTCTCTGAAGCAGCATGAAAAGAAATTTGTTTTTGTATAAAAGATGTTTTTATCTTCTACAGCCCACAGTTCCCAACAACAGAGTGTCCTCTCTCCTTCCCTCTGCTGCAAATATATGTACCTACATAACACCCACATGCATGTTTTTTCTAGCCTAAGCCACTATCTACCCCTGCTGTTCTCTTTTTGGGGATTTCTTCAAGCATATTTACAACAAAACACTTGCTGAGCCCAACTGCCACCTCACTGCTGTATCCTAGTTACATGAGCCATCAGTTCCCCAAACGCTTTCTTTCACCTGTCTGTTGGGAAACCACCTAAGCCTATACGAGGAAGAAAAATCATTCAGAACAAATGTTGGCTTGAATACTCGTGTCATTTTCTTAACTGCCTGATACAGGCTTTCACCGAGATTTGGTGGGAATCAAAAGTACATCTTTAAAAAAGTCCTGGCCCTTACCTTACATTATATACAAAAATAAAATCAAATAGATCAAAGACCTAAACGTAAGAGCTAAAACTATAAAACTTAGAAGAAAATACAGGGGCAAAGTTTCATGATATTGGATTTGGCAATGATTTTTTGGACAACCCCCAAAAGCACAGCAACAAAAGAAAAAAATAAATAAAGTAAACTTCATCAAAATTAATAACTTTTGTGCACCAAAGGACAGTCAAGAGAGTGAAAAGGCAACCCACGGTGTAGGAGAAAATATGTGCAAATCACGTCTGATGAGGAACTGATATTCAGAGCATATAAAGAACTACAACTTAATAACAAAAAGCAAACAAGCTAATTTAAAATGGTCAAAATGTTGAACAGGTATTTTTCCAAAGAAGATATACATTATATATCTGCAAAGATATACATTATACATCTGCAAAGACCCTTGAAAAAATAAAGAAAGAAGACACACAGATGCCTCATAAGGACATGAGGAGATGCTCAACATCATTTATCATTAGGGAAATACAAATCAAAGCCACCATGATATACCGCTTCACACTCACTGTGATGGCAATTATTAAAAAAACAAAACCACAAGTGTTGGTGAGAATGTGGAGAAACTGGAACCCTTGCGTTGCTGGTGGGAATGTACAATGGTGCAGCTCCTGTGAGAAAAAGTATGGTGGTGTTTCAAAAATATAATCACAATAAACAGAAGTATCACATGAACCAGTAGCTTCTCCTGATGCACAGAGCAAGAAATAAACGTAAGTGGTAATAATAAATACTCAGTGAATAAATGTAGGCCTCACATATCTTTTTCCCACAGAGAGATGTGAGAGATTGAGGCTGATAAGTAATAACAGATCTGGGACACTGTCTTCTACTTTAGAGACCTGATATTGGCTAGAGGTGGGGTAGGTAAAGGGGAGGGAATAGGCTTTTATTAGGTTGGTGCAAAAGTGATTGCAGTTTTTGTAGTTACATTTAATGGCAAAAACTGCAATTACTTTTGCACCAACCTAAGTATTTTTTGAGTCTCTATAAAAGTATTTCTCGTTTTAAATCTTCTTAAATTGGTAATACACAGTTTTTACATGTGCCCTGTGAAATGCACATTGTCATATATGATGCGTGGAGATAGGTGGGAAGGTGGGTAAAATGTTTCTGAAACAGTTAGACAATATCAAGAGCTTTACAGTGTTAATTAAGTAGTCAATTCTCATTAGCCCAGTGATTCCATTTATAGACATGTATAATCAAATACCCAAGAAAAGATTTATGTTCGAATATATTTACTGCAGTGCTATTTATAACACAATGCAATGAACATAATAGTTTATATTTACATGTAATAAACACAAATATTCAATGGTATAAAAATGGTCAATAAATTGTGGCATAGCCACAGCTTAGAGTACCTGTTTAATATTCTCAGCTATTTTAACTTTGCTAAATAATATTTAAAGATATGTGGTAGTCCCCTCTCATCTGAGGGGGACCTGTTCCAAGACTCCCAGTGGATCCCTGAAACCTCTGATAGTACTGAACCCTATATAAACTGTTTTTTCCTATACATATTTACATATGTAACACACACCTATGATTAATTTATAAATTAGGCACAGTAAGAGATTAACAATAACAATAAAATATAACAATTATAGCAATACTCTAATAAGTACTCAAATTATAGCAATACTCTAATAATAAAGTTATGTGAGTGTGGTCTCTCTCTCTCTCTCTCTCTCAAAATATCATACTGTATGCCTCTATTTTTGGAAAACAGCTGACCACAGGTAACTGAAACCAAGGAAAGTGAAACTGCAGATGGGGGCTGACTGACTACTGTATATGAAAATTAAACAACCAAACAAAATCAGAGTAAATATACCATGTTAATTCTGGTTATATTTGGATTGTGGGATTATGGGTAGATTTTGTTACATTTTTCTATAATTTCCAGATTTCTTTCCATTAGTATACTTGTATAAGAAGAAAAAAATTACAATTAAAAATATTTAGCTCTCTGAGTCCCTGAATTCAATGGACTAAATCCAAAACCCAGCCTAGGGGACATGAAGACAAGGTACCTATTTTCTCTCACAGAGATTGCTGGGTACATCAGTGTAGCCAGCAGCCCCTGCCTGACACACCGTATCTACTGCCTCCACCTTCTGGAGCTGTGTGAGGGCTGGGATCCAAGGTCAGGGTGAGGCTAGTCTTTCTCTTACCTTCCCTTCCTAGCACACAGGGAATTATCGCCCATAGAATAATCTCACTCACTAGATCCACAGAAAGATCTCAGCTCAGCAGGGCATGATGGCTCACGCCTGTAATTCTAGCACATGGAAGGCCGAGGCGGGCGGATTGCCTGAGCTCAGGAGTTCAAGACCATCCTGGGCAACACAGTGAAACCCCGTCTGTACTAAAAATACAAAAAAAATTACCTGGGCATGAAAATTAGCCGGGTGTGGTAGCGTGCACCTATAATCCCAGCTACTCAGGAGGCTGAGGCAGGAGAATTGCTTGAACCCGGGAGGCGAATGTTGCAGTGAGCCGAGATCGTGACACTGCACTCTAGCCTGGACGACAAGAGCGAGACTCCGTCTCTTTAAAAAAAAAAAAAAAAAAAAAAAAATGGACGGCCCGGGCGCGGTGTCCAAGCCCTGCCTAATCCCAGCACTGTTGAAGCAGGCCCGAGCACGGGCGGATCACGAGGTCAGGAGATCGCGACCATCCTGGCCTAACCGGCTGAAACCCGTCCTCTACTAAAAAAAATACAAAAAAATTAGGCCCCCGGGCGAGATGGCGTCGCCGCTGCCTAGTCCCAAGTACTTGGGAGGCCTGGAGGCCAAAGAATGCGCGTAACCCGGGACGCGAAGCCTCGCAGTGAAGACTCCAGAGAATCGGCCACTGAGCGACTCCAAGAGAGCGGCTGGAATACACTCGCTAGCGCTCGGGGGCCGCGAGCCTAATGGAACATCCCACCTCGCTCATACATCACATAGGTACTACAACAAGCAACAACAAGCATAGTCTAGAAGACATAGAATAATACAAAGAAACACAGAACAGACCGCGCGCTAACAGCAACCTCTGCCTACTGGGCTCAGTCCTACTTGGAGAAGATTAAATGGTTGTCAAAGTGCTTTTACATATGTTGTCTTTCTTTGGACTGTCATGAATTGGGATGACAGTTATTTTTACCTTATATGACAGGTGAGGAAACAGAAACTTAGAGAAAGTATGAGGATTGATCAAAAAACACAAGATATTATCACACGAATCCTAGTCTAGTTTGTACCAAAGAACCCTTCGTCGTGTCACACAATCAAAATACAGTCTGACTGAAACATAGTTGACTGCTGGGTGCTGTGGCTCATGTCTGTAATCCCAGCACTTTGGGAGGCTGAGGCGGGTGAATCTCTTGAGGCCAGCAGTTTTAGAACCAGCCTGGCCAACATGGTAAAACTCTGTCTCTAATAAAAATATAAAAATTAGCCAGGTGTGGTGGTACGCACCTGTAATCCCAGCTACTCAGGAGGCTAAGTCACGAGAATTGATTGAACCTAGGAGGTGGAGGCTGCAGTGAGCTGAGATCACGCCAATGCACTCCAGCCTGGGTAACAGAGTGAGACTGTCTCAAAAAAAAAAAAAAAAAAAAAAAATAGAAAGAAAGAAAGAAATACAGTTGACCTCTTTTGGGAGGTTAAGAGGCAGATTTATAAGCAACACATAGTGATATCTTGTCTCTTAAGTCACAAAGATGTAAAGTGCACAAAGACATAAAGGTTTATATTGTGGGTTGCAGATGACTTATCATGTTCTATATTCCACTAACGTTGCCACATGAACACAAACAGTTACACATTGTCCAAGCAGCAGGTATCTTGGTTGATAGGAATGAAAACTTACGTTCTTGCTGAAGTGGAAAGGAAAAGGACCAGAGGAAGTACACTCACCAAAACCACTAATGTGATTTGTCTGGTCCTTTATAAGATGCAGAACGAGAGTATACAGGCAAATTCAGGCAGCTTCCTTGGGATTTCTCTGTTCAATTTTTGGCGTGCCCTTTAAGGTAAATCCTAAGGGTTAAAAAAGAAATGGTTAGAAATATTTTCTATTTCAATATAATTTTCATATGTGCATTAGAAATTGGGGGGACAGATCCTCTTGTAGTTCCAAAGCATAATGGTTAGAAATTGTGGGGCTATTTTCTTCAAAAAATGAAATACCATTACTCTAATTATCATGTTCTTTACAAACCAAGAAGTGCAACTGCTTATCTGATTCTTAAAGAAACAAGGAACAGTAATAATAAGAAAATGACCAATTTCCTCCATTTGTGTTTTTCTCTCTGACTTCTGCAGAGTGTGCATGACTTCAAGATGCACATAATGTTTAAGAAGGAATACAGATGTAGCCTATACTTTATGCTTATAGACTCACAAAAATAAGAGGTAGTATCTTTTAGAGAAATGATCATATCTAGTTCATGGACCTCCCAGCCAATTTGGGGGCTTATGCTCCACATCACTAATAGATCTTCAAACTATTCCTGCAGGGTCCAGAGAGGGTTCCCAAAACCACTGAAGCAAGTACTCCAGTTACCCACTACCAATCAGAGTTGGTATGAAAGAGACTTACTATTTTGCCCTAAAATGTAGACTTCAGAGTCTTTTTTTTTTTTTTTTTGAGATAGAGTTTTGCTCTGTCGCCCAGGCTGGTGTGCAGTCGCATAGTCTCAGCTCATTGCAAACTCCACCTCCCAGGTTCAAGCGATTCTCCTGCCTCAGCCTCTTGAGTAGCTGAGATTACAGGTGCCCACCACCACGTCTGGCTAATTTTAGTATTTTTTAGTAGAGCTGGGGTTTCATCATGTTGGCCAGGCTGGTCTCAAATTCCTGACCTCAAGTGATCCACCCGCTTCAGTCTCCCAAAGTGCTGGGATTACAGGCGTGAGTCACTGTGCTCAGCAGAGTCAAGATTCTTTTGAGGATGTTCTTTGCATGGAGAGGCCCATGAAAAATATGATTTGGGGTTTTGGGATAATCTTTAGTAAGTAATGATGCAGGAACTATTCAAATGAAAAGAATTTAAAGTTCAAGATAAAGATATTTCAGTTGAGGAATTAAAATATATCTTAAGCATAAAACTTTTATTTTTATTTCAATGTGTGGAAATATAATCTGCCTGATTTTCCAAACTACAGAGAGCTCGCATCAAGCCATCTGAAGCTCCGAATAACTTATACAAGATTCAATATGGCACAGTGGTTTCAACACTAGACTGGAACCAGAAGGCTAGTTTTAACGCTACCTCTGTCATGCCCGGTTCATTTCACCTGTCTAAGCCAAAGTTTACTCTCGTGGAAAAAAAAATAATAAAGGAGGCCAGGCATGGTGGCTCACGCCTGTAACCCCAGCACTTTGGGATGTCAAGGTGGGTGGATCACTTTAGGTCAAGAGTTCAAGACCAGCCTGGCCAACATGGTGAAACCCTGTCACTACTAAAAATTCAAAAAATTAGCTGAGCACAATGGTGTGTGCCTGTAAACCCAGCTACTCAAGAGGCTGAGACAGGAGAATCACTGGAACCCAGGATGCGGAGGCTGCAGTGAGCTGAGATTGTGCCACTGCACTCCAGCCTGGGTGATAGAGCAAAACTCTGTCTCAAAAAAGTTAAATAACTAAAAAAATAAATAAATAAAATAAAGGAGTTGGATTATCAATAGTTCTCAACATTAAAAAAAACATTGTGCTTGTTTTTTCTTTGTGTTTTAGTTGTAGCACACTTTTTTCCACCAAAAATCTAACTAGATGCAGAAACAACACCAATAAAACAGAAGCTGGTTGAAGTATGCGTAGGGGATGTTGTCAGGAGATGCCCCCAGTTCCATCATTCATTGTGTCCCTGTGGAGATACCATAAGACCTTTAGGACTCCATAGAGCACAGTTGGAAACCTTCTGGATTAAATGGCCTTTAATATCACTTATAGCTCAAAATTATTCTGCCATAACTATCTTTATATTGGAATGACTGGGTGCTCAGTGAGATCCATAACCGTATGGGAACACAGCAATAATACTTCACCATGATCTAGTTTCAATCTTGTTAACAATGACCTCCTGAAAGAAAAAAACCACACCCTCAAATAAATTATAGAGCAATAGCTGTTAAACGATTTATGTTTCAATACATGTAATCTTTACCCAACTGTGTGAAAAGATAATTCCTGAAATGCTGCATCCTGGATAATACCTAGTAATCAAGATCATAGCAGTTGATAAAAACTATGAAAATGAATGTACAAAGTACGAGAAAGTGTGTCTCGAAATTAACTGTATACCGTCTGGACAATAAAATAAAATTTAGACTCCTCCATCTCTCGTCTACTAGCTAAGTAAATCCAGACAAGTATATTCAACTTTCCTGAGCCTCAGTTTCCACATCTATAAAGCAGAAATCATTCCTGGCAGGACTATTGTGGAGAACAGAGAAAATATTTATGAAGCACTATTCTTGGCATATATTATTTGTGCAGAATTTTGAGTTTCCACTCTTTCTATAATGGTAAAATGTCTCCTTTAAAATGTAATATCAAGGTAATGAACATGTAAACTCTATGAATTGAAAGCAAATTATTAATGTATAAGTGAAACACAGGATTCACATAGTCTTGTGCTACATCATAAAAAGGGAAAGAAGGATCACAAATGTGCCTTTCAAGTAACACAGGACATTTCCCCAAAATGAAACACTTAGGGTCAATGTTTGTTTCCAGAAAAATCTGACTTTCCAGAATAACTCCAAACACAATCCATTTCATAATTTTTTTTTTGAGATGGCGTCTCACTCCGTCACCCAGGTTGGAGTGCAGTAGCATGATCTAAGCTCACTGCAACCTCTGCCTCCTGGGTTCAAGCGATTCTCTTGCCTCAGCCTCCCGAGTAGCTGGGACTACAGGTGTGCGTCACCATGCCTGGCTAATTTTGGGAGGCCAAGGCCAGCAGATCGAACGAAATTGTGTTTGGAGTTATTCTGGAAAGTCAGATTCTTCTGGAAACAAACATTGACCCTCAGTGTTTTATTTTGGGGAAATGTCCTGTGTTACTTGAACAGCCACAAAAGGCACATCTGTGATCCTTCGTTCCCTTTTTATGATGCAGCACAAAACTACGTGAGACATTTTGTATTTTTAGTAGAGATGGGGTTTTGCCATGTTGGCCAGGTTGGTCTTGAACTCTTAACTTCAAGTGATCTGCTGGCCTCTGCCTCCCAAAGTGCTGGGGTTACAGGTGTGAACCACCGTGCGTGGCCAGAATGTTTATCATAAAAATCTTCAAGCAAAACCTATATGTTATGTTTGTCCTGTGGCTTCACATTCCTCCTGACACAATATTGGATACTCCAGAGAACCCAGTTTGAGAAGGTTAGTTCTAGTCCAAACCTCTGATTTTACTATGAAGGAAACTGTCTTACCAAAGGTCACACAGTAGGTAGGAAACATTACATTTGCAGGGCAGTTCCTGGAGAAATGAGGTGGTCTCCAGACATTAACGGTGTTAATTCATTTTAGCTTCCCCCCCGCCGAGCCTGGTACTATGAAAATGCACAGATATCGCTTACCCCATCAAGGAGTCTTTATAAAAATCAAATGGAGAAGTTTGTAGATTCCAGTAGGAGGAAGAGGAAGAGCTATACTGACAGAACAAGTGGTTTGTTTTAATGTTTCTGGGCATATGAATCTTATAGCTGCTCATGACTCCGTCTTCAACACAGGGGAGGACTTGAGGGCAAATGTTTGTTGGATGCTCCTGGCATCATCTTAGTTTGCCTACCTTGATGTTTTTGCCCTCTCTTCTTTTTGTGTCTTGACGTGTCATATGTAGTTTTGAAAGCTGTTTCCAGTCCATTTTTGGAACGACGCATAGCATACATAAAACACTTGAAATTAATACATTTATTTTTTCAAAAAAGATGCTCCCGTCTAATATCAAGTCATGTCCTGTTCTACTTCTCTGAGTCATAAAGCTAGGCTAAAAATAACTTTCTTACCACAACCCTCCACCAAGGAATGAGAATTCCATTTCTTAAAAAACAGATCCTTCATTTTTTTAAGAGGCGGAGTCTCACTCTGTTGCCTAGGCTAGAGTGCAGTGGTGTGATCTCAGTTCACTGCAACCTCTGCCTCCTGGGTTCAAGTGATTCTCCTGCCTCAGCCTCCCAAGTAGCTGGGATTACAGGTGCGCATCACACCACACCCAGCTAATTTTTGTATTTTTAGTAGAGGCGGGGTTTCAGCATGTTGGCCAGGCCAGTCTGAACTCCTGACCTCAAGTGATCCGCCTGCCTTGGCCTCCCAAAGTGCTGGGATTATAGGCATGAGCCACCATACCTGGCCAGAACCTTTCTTAAGATAAACCAATTGCCCTCACCCAAGGATGCTAGTACATAAGGTCCTAATGCTGCCAGGAGACCACCAGGTTGAGGGTCAAATAACTGAGTTCTAGTTGTCGCTTTGCCACCTGCAAAGTTTGACCATGGCATGCTACATAAATTTCTGAACCTCAGGTTGTCACCTGTATATTGAAAGATTGCCATTATAAGGATTACACAAGACACGACATTTGAAAGCATCTCATAAACTAACCATTAGCTCCTGCCTGGACTTCTACAGTAGACTCCCAGCTGGCTTCTCCCTATCCACTCAGGCCTGCTACAATCAATCTAGGTCTCCTTGCAGGTAAAGGGACCATTTAAAAAATATACAATTTGGCCAGGCATGGTGGCTCACGCCTGTAATCCCAGCACTTTGGGAGGCCGAGGTGGGCAGATCACCTAAGAGTTTGAGAACAGTCTGGTCAACATGGCAAAACCCTCTCTCTACTAAAAATACAAAATTAGCCGGGTGTGGTGGCACACGCCTGTAATCCTAGCTACTCAGGAGGCTGAGACAGAATTGCTTGAATCTGGGAGGCAGAGGCTGCAGTAAGCCGAGATCATGCCAGGCACTCTAGCCTGGGTGACAAAAGGAAAACTCCGTCTCAAAAAAAAAAAAAAAAAAAAAAAAAAAAAAAAAAAAAAAAAAAAAAAAAAGAAGGGTTTTATCACCCTTCTGCTTAAATCCCTATACTCTCCTCCCATTGCCCTTAGACTAAGTTTGTATCCTTTGTAAGGTCTGTAAGGCCTATAAAGAGACTCCAGGTCCTCCTCCAGCCTCATCTTGTGTTACTTTCCCCCTTACACATGCTGTTCCAATATTTCAGCCCTCACCAATTCCCCTGTCTAGCCAGCTTGCACTCATCCCAAACTTCATTCCTTCTAGAAAGCTATTCCTGCAGCCCCCCATGATATGCTCTCCCAACATCATATAATCCTTCCTATAGCACTAGGTTGAAGCGTATAAAATTGCTATTTTGTAGGACAAAAATGGTAGACTGTTGGCCATTTTCTTTGGTTTAGCATTATAGTAATTGCTGTAATGCTAGTCATCTTGAGTCAGTTTTAAACTCTACCAGGGAAGAATCTAGATCTGACTCATAACTAGAATCCTAGAGTTCCACACCCAAACCAAGCCAATAGTAGGCACTTAATTGTTTAATTAGTCTGATATATTGGCACTACCTTTTTAATGCCAAGCATATAATCTTTATATTGTCATTAGTAGTTAAAAATCATGTTTTTTGCCGGGTGCAGTCGCTCACGCCTGTAATTTCAGCACTTTGGGAGGTGAAGGTGAGTGGATCACCTGAGGTCAGGAGTTTGAGACCAGCCTGACGAACATGGTGAAACCCTGTCTCTACTAAATACAAAAAATTACCCAGGCATGGTGGCACATGCCTGTAATCCCAGCTAAGGCAGGAGAATCGCTTAAACCTGGGAGGCATAGGTTGCAGTAAGATGAGATCATGCCATTGCACTCTAGCCTGGGCAACAAGAGTGATAGTCCATCTCAAAAAAAAAAATCATGTTTTTCTTCAAATGCTATTGATATATTCCATAGGATTAAAATGAAAACAATGGAATGAAAAAAGAATAACTTTAATATTTTCATTTCTGGCATTTCTGGAAAGCATGAATTCTAGTAAGTGTAATATATATATATATATATAAACAAGGATAGAATTTAGCCCACTGGTAAGGTATCATTTATGGACTATTTTTTTTTTTAACTCAAATGTTTTTCACTGCTTGGCAGAATAAAGGAGCTCTCAAAGGAAACCAGATAATTTGGATTTATCTCCTTGTACAGTTTTTGGCATGTGACAGCAAATCAGCTAAAGAAAAAAAGATAACATCTAAAAGAGTGCTAGACTTGAAATGGAGGAATTTTATAAGCTTCCCCACGACATTCAAAAGAAATGCATCCTGAAACATTCCCAAATCACCTTTTCCTATGCCACATCCAACTATGTCCCTCATGAAATGAACAGAGCCAAGACCCAGTCTAAACCAAATTGAGATGGTATATGTGGTAGGTTAGGTGAACGCACAACCTAAATAACATAATAATATTAATGATAGTAATTACCATCAACATTCATTGAATGGTTATCATGCACTAGGTACAGCACTAAGCATTCCACATACATCATCTTATTTAATCATTGCTACATGAAGCAAGATCTATGATTCTACTCATTCTGGAGATGCCAGAACTGAGGTACAATGAGGCTGCCCATTTGTTAAGGTCCCTTAGCTGAAGTGAAGAAGCTGGAGTTCAAACCCCAGGCCTTCTATGGAAGAATCCAATTGCTGCTGCACTCCAATTTGGAAGAGTAGAAAGTTGAAATTTGTGCTATAACAAAAATGACAAATGATTCTATATGCATTCTATTATAGTTTCAGTGTCAACATGAGGAGTTAAAACTGAATGGCAAATTCATGAATTGTTAAGGCCCACCAGATAGGAATTTTTTCAAGAACCCCAATATTCAGCTTTAAACAGTAAATTACATTCTCAGCCTAGGTTAGAAATATAGATAGGAGTTCAACTTTTTGTGTGACGAATAGAGAATATCAGATAGGCATAAATATCATGGGCTCAGAAATACCTGCTATTCTGACTTGTTTCCTAGCTTCTTAAAAAACAATCACATTTGAGAAAGTTTTTGAGAACTCAGAAACCCCATGAAATGAGTAAACAAAACTGCAATTTCACTTTTTACTGCTTAGTCAGTAATCTCTAATCAGATAGTTCTTTCTTGCTAACACCTAACAAAATTATCTACCTCTTTCAAATAGCAAAGAAAATGAACATACTACCATTCTTACAGTGGAAATATAATTTTACAAACAAACACAAATTACTGAATCTTTACATATGATTAATAGATGGTGGTGATGAGATTATCACGCCCCTCCCCACTCCGTCTTTGTGCACTGACATTTGACCCTTTTTATAATATGCACCTTGTACCAGTGAAACCTAAGGCACCAGCTAGTTACTCATTAAACTCGGGTGCTGAGGGCTGACTTGTACAAATTAGGCTGTTAACTGCCCAGGCTGGCCTCTGTGCAGAAGTGGAAAAAAGCAATCATCATAGCTGTGAAATTCTGTCATATCGGCAGAATTGAACTACAAATTGCAGCAATTCGTACCTGACCTCTGATCTGTGAAGTTGGTCTAAACCTTTGAACCTTAGCTTGGAATTGAGAAGCAGCATTGACTTATAGAGGGGAAGGTGGCTAGCAAGTGTTCTCCACTGTGAATAGTTAACACTGTGACTGTCGGTCGGCCCCCACACCCACCTCCCCCAGAGAGTCAACCAGAGTAAAAGACATAAATAATGAGGATCTTGAGAGTGGCAGGCGTCTTACAAAAAGGCATTTGGAACAAATCTAATACAAGTATACAGTTTCAGGATGCAAGTCTTTTTAAATGAGTATGTCAAAATAAGAAAACGGAATCTTCAATAACTGAAATTCTTGGACATTTAATACTTTGTGATGTGTACATTAAAAAATTCTCTTTACAAATTAGATCAAAGTAGAGTTTAAAACGAAACACTTAAATACATTTTTAATCAAATGGTGCCATCTCTCATTTGTCACATTTTAAAATAAACGTATTACCTAATCTCTGTTATAAAATACAGACCCATATTAAGCCATCTTTGGAAAAAAGCAATCAGGAAAAACCAGTTACACTTTTCTTTGAACCCAAACTTATCTATTGACACTAAATATCAGATGTAGGCTAATAAATAAGTATAAGAATATGCATTTCTCACATATACATTTTGTTGCAACATTGATTCATCATAATGAGGAGGGAGAAGGGTTCATTAAAAGAGAGGAGCATTTTTCTTTAAAAGATTAGCTTCTACTTCAAATGCTATTCAAATTGCTCCATTGACAGAGAGAAGTGATTAAAGATTCTACTTCTCTGGTCATTTGAGACATTAACAAATTTTGAATAGCATATAAAATATAACTAAACTATTACTTATAATGAAAGAGAAACTAATGTTACTGCTTAAAGCATATAACCTACACCTAAATAATTCCATTTCATAAATTTAACTATTGGTTTGAAAACAATGATAAGAGTCTTCTTATACAAGAACTTTTCTCTGACAGGAAATTTCCTCATTGTCAACCTTTATATGCATTATCATAAAGTTAATTCCATTAACTTTTCCTTATTTTAATTTTCACATCTTAAAATTACAGTTTCCTTCTCTAAACACTGACTCTGAAATGACTTTAAAAAACAAATATGGGCAACATTGCTGATAAATTCCTGCTTCTTACCCCATGGTTTAAATAACAGGAAACTATAAAACAACAACAATACCGTGAAGATCTAGATTTTTCAAGCATATAAAGTGAAAAGCTGTTAGATGAACTGATTTTTTAAAAAATGTTTTTAACTTAAGAATTTTGGTTTTACTGCCGGTAAGACAGACTGTGCAGCAGTTGAAATTCTAACCAACTTCCAATTTTTTTTTTTTTTTTTGGTCTTCAATTAAAAAATGAACAATATGGATCGTTTGTTTATCTGGCCTGATCTAAATTGCTTTAACCAAACACAATTATTTCTTCTTCTCTTCAATTAAAACAAATAAGGTTTCCCCTACCTTTCCAATCTTGATCTGGCTGCGACAGGCTAACTGTAATGAAAGCTTTGCTCAAGCAACCTTCGCTCCCTTCGCTCCCAATACCAGAAGCTGTGTAACTCTGTTATACATGGCACAGGGCTCCTCACTGGTCAACGAAATGAGCTTTGACCACTTAATGCCTTGGGAGTCACGTGCTAAGGGCACCTGAAATGAGCTTGAGTGGGTGGTACAGAAAGAAGGGAGGTGTTAAAACTGCCACATACAAAATGCTCAACAGCAACCTGAAACGGAATGAAAACCCTACTGTAACTGATGGATTTAGGGAAGGCTCTAGAAGACAAAAACTTTGCCAGTTCATAGAGGAGGGACGTTTAACAGAAATATTTTATTCAAACCCAAATAATGACCATAAGGAAACAAACGATTTTTCAAAATCCACCATCCTAGAACCAGATAGATGCCCATTACGTTTGTACAGCTACATGCAGAGATAAAAACACAATAATGCCTACCTCATCTAGGCTGTTGGGATTAAATAAATAAATATATGTAAAGTGCTTAGAAAAGCTCCTGGCATATAGAAAATACTCAAAAAGTGTTACTAGGATTTCTTAGAAATGTTATATTTTTAGCAAGTGTTGCTTTTCCCCTTCTCATTATCTCTGGGGTAGGTAACTTGGGTTAAGTACCTTGTGTCTAAAAGACTATCAACAATCATGTTTATGATGATCAGTCTGGGAGAAAAAAAAATAGGAAAAAATTACACATGAACCAAACCCTCACCTTATTTTAGTTTATCAGTCTGGAGCTAGAAATTGATTTACTCATAAGAAGTGGAGACAAGTAGAAGAGGCATAGAATGAAAGAGAAGCAGGCAGGACAGCAGGATTTATGATAATAAAACCATCTGTACATAACAACGGATCAGGAGGACCTGAAGCACTTAAGCTGAGTAAATACACTCCTTTTCAAGCAGTTATGGGGTGGAACCTCATCGAAAGTCTCTCCGGAGGCTGAGTTTGTCGGTTCAGGCAATGGGAAGGTTAGAGGAAAAGGGAGCTGAAGCTGCCCTAGAGGAGGTCCTGAAAGCAGTGTGACTTCTGTGTCTTCTGCATTGGGATTAAAGTGAGCTCTGTGGCACATTAAGAGAGGAAGGAGAAACTAACTGCTCCTAAAACAAAAATTTCAAAAAAAAATATGGTCCCCAGTTTTCCCTGAGTCATCACTGTATCATTGTTAACCTTATTCAGTTAAACCTTAGTAATTTGAAGGAGCCAGAGTTGGAAATAAAAAGGCCAGAATGGGCCGGGTGTGGTGGCTCGTGCCTGTCATCCCAGCACTTTGGGAGGCAGAGGCGGGTGGATCACTTGAGGTTAGGAGTTCGAGACCAGCCTGGCCAACATGGTGAAACCCTCTCTCCACGAAACACACAAAAATTACGCGGGTGTGGTAGCGGGCTCCTGTAATCCCAGCTACTCGGAAGGCTGAGGCACGAGAATGGCTTGAACCCAGGAGGCAGAGATTGCAGTGAGCCAAGCTGGCGCCACTGCACTCCAGCCTGGGCGATACAGTGAGACTCCATCTCAAAAAACAAACAAACAAACAAAAAATGGCCAGAATGACAAGAACATTTTCAATCTATTCATCTACCCATATATTTTTTTAAAAAGACAGTTTTATTACTCCTATATAAAATAATAGCTATTGATAGTGACTATAAATTATCAACAAGTTAACATAGGGTCAAAATCCAAAACAAGTCTAAGATTATAACTATGTTAAATATTATATAAAACTAGATCGCTATGATCTGGCTGAAGGAACTCTGAAGCAATCCTTAGTTATTAAGGCAGTGTTTTCAAAAACTGATTTTAGACAAATTTAAATTCCTCTTGACTACAAATGGGACACAGAAAATCTGTTTTTCTATAAGAGTAATTGAGTATATTATGTAAGAAAACGTTCTGGCATGTTTTAAGCATTAGAAAGAGAGTATTTTGAAATGTAGGTTTGGTGTGAGTGTGTGCACGTGTGTTCCTATACTAAATGTTACCAAAAAATAACTTAGGCAAAAACATAGGAAATAAACCATCTCAGGATGATGAATTTTAAGACTAAGAGAGTAAGGAGAAGGCAATTTTTCACTGAATACCTGAAAACAACAATTACAATTATAGGCTGCCCTAAACAAAAAAATGAGCAAATTTTTCCTGCCTCGGCTTTGAACAAAGTTAATTTAAAAAATACGTGCACATATGCACACTAGTTTTAACAAGCGCAAAAAATATAGAAAAGTACACAGAAAAAGCAAGTCACCCCTTCTACTGATAGTAAAAGTGGCTCCTAGTACACAGCCCTCTGTACAGGCAAATGTGCATCATAGTAGAAAAGTCATGCTACATGAGCCATGTTAACTTCTTGTTTTTCCTTTTAAGATGGAGTTTTACTCTTATTGCCCAGGTTGGAGGGCGATGGCGCTATCTTGGCTCACTGCAACCTCCGCCTCCCGGGTTAAAGTGATTCTCCCGCCTCGGCCTCCTGAGTAGCTGGGATTACAGGCATGCGCCACCATGCCTGGATAATTTTGTATTTTTAGTAGAGATGAGGTTTCACCATGTTGGTCAGGCTGGTCTTGAACTCCCAACCTCAGGTGATCCATCTGCCTCAGCCTCCCAAAGTGCTGGGATTACAGGCATGAGAAACTGTTCTCGGCCACATTAACTTCTGTATAGTTCTGGCTTGCAACAAGCTTAAATCATCCCTGGAGGAGTGATCCTTTGTCTTTCACAAAGCATCTTTGATTTAGAGTAGAATGAGAGCAGTTCTGAGGTCTGAGGCTGTGGAGAAAAGAAAAAAAAAAAAAGTATAGACGCAAAATAGAAGCCTGGGATGAGATAAGCTCTGAGGTAGATTTGGAAAAACGAGTAAGAAACAGGACTCAGGTCCAGGAGAGGAGGAAATGGAGCATAGTAAGACATGATTATGTGGCCTATTTTAGACAGGATCTATTAAGGCCATTGTGGCATCCTGGTAAGAGAGTTGTTTTTTTTTTTATTACTTTATTATTATGAGAGACAGGTCTTGCTGTGTTACCCAGGCTGGTCTCGAACTGCTAGGCTCAAGTTATCTAGCCACCATGCCCAGCCTACTTTTTAGTTTAATTTATCTAAAAGCTAAGATATAGTCAATGCAAAGATTATGTGAGTGTGTATTTGCTTTTGTATATAATAGTAGCATATCATTTTCCACAAGTATATTTGACACTGTTTAGAATTTCAAGCCTTTGCTGAAATTGTTTATTGTTTTAACACATGACTAAAGCATAAAAGAAATTGCACATATGTGTGTGCATAGACATTCAGATAGTAGCTTTCACCTGAAAAGGTGTCAAACACTGATAATGAAATCACATAACTGTACTAGTGGTATCAGCAATAATAGTTCACTAAGAAGCTAATTAACTGGTATTGAAAAACAGATGAAGTATAAAGCAGTATCCACAAGCCTATATGATTAAAGCACCATAGTATTTTCTTTCTGTTAATTTGTCTATTATCCTATTATAGCATCAACAGTCACAGAGAAGGAAGAATTAAACAATGGACATTGTCATATCTGATATTGTCCTTATCTGGACATTAGGAAGGATCTGTGGGCTGTCCTTTTAAAATTTTAAATGGTAGGCTGGATACAGTGGCTCATGCCTATAATCCCAGCACTTTTGGAGGCCAAGATAGGAGGATTGCTTGAGCCCAGGAGTTCAGGACCAGCCTGGGCAACATAGTGAGACCCCATCTATACAAATAATTAAAAAATTAGCAGGGCATGGTGACATATGCCTGTGGTTCCAGCTACTTGGGAAAATTGTTTGTTTGAGCCTGGGAGGTTGAGGCTGCAGTGAGCCATGACTGCCTCACTGCATTCCAGCCTGGATGACAGAGTGAGATCCTGTCTCAAAAATAAATAAATAAATAAATAAAAATAAATAAAATGGTAACTTTTCAATCAGTGTTCTTGGCTTATTTACTTATTTTTGTTTCTAGTTACGAAAATAAGTTTATTTACTTATTTTTGTTTCTAACTATGTTGCTCAGGCTGGTCTAGAACTCCTGGGCTTAAGTGATCCTCCTTCCTCAGCCTCCCAAGTAGCTGGGACTACAGCATGCACCATTGTGCTCAGAGGTACAACTGTTTTAAAGATTAAAATTATAAAGGTAACTAACATTTGTATATTTCATCCATTCAAAGTGCCTGACACGGGTCTAGGTACTGGGGCTATAGGAGTGAGCAAAACAGACAAAATCTCTGCCCTCATGAATGCCATAGTCTCACAGGGGAGTCAGGCATTAAATGAATGAATCAATAAAATATATAGTATGCTAGATTGTGAAAGAACTAAGGAGGAAAAAACAGCAGAGTAGGAGAATAGAAATGTGTGTGTTGGGTGGTGGGGGGGGAGGTTATGTCTGCATAATCTCTGAATTATAAGGGAAACTGTATTTACCATTTATTAGCTATAAAAATTAAGCATACTGGCCGGGCGCGGTGGCTCAAGCCTGTAATCCCAGCACTTTGGTTGCGAGGCCGAGACGGGGCGGGATCCAAGGTCAGGATCGATCGAGACCATCCTGGCTACATGGTGATACCGCCACGCGCTCATCTCCCGCTTACTAAAGAATACAAAAAAACTACCCGGGGGCGACGAGGCGGAGCGGCCTGTAGTCCCAGCCTACTCGCGGAGCGCCTGGAGGCAGTTTGAGAAATGGTGTGCAACCCGGAGGCGGGGGGCTTGCAGTGAGCTGAGATCGGCCCTGCGTCAGCCTGCGACGGAGGCCAGACTCCGTCTAAAAAAAAAAAAAAAAAATTAAGCATACTAATCCATTCGATTTTTCACGGGACATGCTATTAATATAAACTCATTTAAATCACATGTCTTAGCCGGGTGTGGTGGTGCACACCTGTGGTCCCAGCTACTCAGGAGGCTGAGGTAGGGGTATCGCTTGAGCTCAGGAGGTCAAGGTTGAAGTAAGCGGTGATTGCACCACTGCACTCCAGCCTGGGCAACAGAGTGAGAACTCCCATCTAAAAAAACAAACAAACAAACAAACAAACAAACAAATTATATATCAAGTACTTCTTGCTTACATGCTAGTGGCTATTCAATGTGAAAAGAGGCAAGGCAGACTGGGTGCGGTGGCTTACGCCAGTAATCCCAGCACTTTGGGAGGCCGAGGTGGGCGGATCACCTGAGGTCGAGTTCGAGACCAGCCTGGCCAACATGGTGAAACCCTGTCTCCACTAAAAATTTAAAAATTAGCTGGGCATGATGGCAGGCATCTGTAATCCCAGCTACTCAGGAGGCTGAGGCAAGAGAATCACTTGAACCCGGGAGGCAGAGGTTGCAGTGAGCCAAGATCATGCCATTGCACTCCAGCCTGGACAACAAGAGTGAAACTCCATCTCAAAAAAAAAAAAAAAGAGAAAGAAAGAAAAGAAGAAAGAAAGAAAGAAAATAGGCAAGGCAGCTGCCATCTCAAATAAAGTGGTAGGATCCTGGTATAGGAACTACAGAAAAAAATCTGAGAGAAAACATAATGCTTTTGGATAATGATTTTGAAGCAAACCTGATTACCTATGTCTTTCTCGAGTTTGCAGGAACTTCAGATAGTTTAAAATGGCTAGGCCGTGGGCTGCTCTGGGATCTCCACTCACCCTCACTCCATCTTATTCCCATTCCCTCTATCCTCTTTAAATCACAGTCTTTGGGCCCACCCTGAGTGCTCACCTACTGGACCAAATCCCTATCCTTTAGAAAGGTTCGCTGATAGGGCGAGACTGACTCAAAGAGGAATTCCTGAAGGAAGGGATGAGAGTGGGTGGGGATCAACCTTTTTTCAGGATAATATAAATTTAAATTTATCACCAAAGCACAATCAGTCTGTGTTCCCTACTTTCTTGTGTAATGGGCAGTCATGAAGCCCACAGACTTCAAGCACCCATGTGTGCTACATCCAACGCTGACAAGAGTACATGTGGCAGGCAGCCACTTCAATTCATCACCTCCATCTGTAATAAAATCACTGTAGCTAACTCCTATATACAGCCCTTTTCCTTCACCAGGCACTCTTTTAAGCATTTCACATATATTAACACATGCAATCCCCATACATGGTTGAGGCAGGTACTAGTATCTTCTCCATTTTTTTTTTTTTTTTTTTTTTTTTGAGACGAAGTCTCACTCTTACTGCCCAGGCTGGAGTGCAGTTCCATGATCTCGGCTCACTGCTACCTCCACCTCCCGGGTTCAAGTGATTCTCCTGCCTCAGCCTCCTGAGTAGCTGGGATTACAGGTGTCCGCCACCATGCCTGGCTAATTTTTGTATTTTCAGTAGAAACAGGGTTTCATCACGTTGGTCAGGCTGGTGTCAAACTCCCGACCTCAGGTGATCCACCCGCCTCGGCCTCCCAAAGTGTTAGGATTACAGCCGTGAGCCACGGCACCCAGTCTCATCTCCATTTTATAGATGAGAAAACAAGAAATAAAGTAATTGTTCAAGACCAACAGCCAGCAAATAAATAGTGAAGTGAGGATCCAAACCTAGGCATTCTGGCTCTTAGAGATCATACGTTACCGCTGTGAGCTAAGTAGATAATCTTCTTTCTTTCCTCCTAATTAGCTACCACTCTATCTACCTACCCATGTTTCACCTTGCTGCTCTGTCAGCCTGCTAGGGACAGGAATTTCTGTACTAAACCAGAGAAACTTTGGAACTTTGAGATGGCATCTTTGGAGCTAAGTAGGAAACCCTTTAATGTTCGATGAATGAAAGCATAACTTAAGAAAGCCACAAAATCTAATTTGAATCTAAAGAGAATTCTCTTCACATTTTCTCTCTAAGCCCTTCCTCTATCTGAGGCAGCACTCTCCATTAATTCTTTGAAACCTGCTAGATTTCATGGCCATCCCTTTCTGTCTGTCCCTCTAACATAGCAAAATGTAGCATCTGATAAGCTAAGTAATTATCAGTATTTACCTCATAGATTCTGTGGTAGTTTTAACAGACTTCTTAATCTTAAAAAGAGAAAGTTCAGAATAAACATTGAATGCTGGTAGAGAGAAGACACCTATCACCAAGTCACAAATTATGTGTAACATTGTAGCCTTTTGTTCCACTTGCGCTAGAGAAAAGCCAGCTACATTGTCATAATGTGAAAAGTAGCTATTTTTCCTCCTGAGCCAGGAGGAACAGGGCAGTCAGGTTAACAAGGGCTCAGGAAGCGTGTGGTTTTGCCAAGTTTTCTATGAGTTTTACTCTTTGATAATCAAATGGTATCTTAATAATTTCCTCAAAATTGCCACAAAAATCCCCTAAGTTCTGGATTTATCAAGCACTATGCTCTTCCATTCCAATTGGTGTTTAAGGAGCACTTTCTATAACATCCTGAGATGTACTCAAGCCCTGGGGAAGTGCAGCCAAAGACCTCAGCCTCCAGAGTAGCTGGGACTACAGGTGAATGCCACCATTCCCTGTTAATTTTTGTATTATATTATTATTTGTTTTTGTTGTTGTTGTTGTTGTGTTTTGTTTTTGAGATGTACTCAAGCCCTGGGGAAGTTCAGTCAAAGACCCGGATCATTATGTGGTTTCCGGTTTTTTTTTTTTTTTTTTGAGATGGATTCTCGCTCTGTTGCCCAGGCTGGAGTGCGGTGGCACGATCTCGGCTCACTGCAACCTCTGCCTCCCAGGTTCAAGCAATTTTCCTGCTTCAGCCTCTGCAGTAACTGGGATTACAGGTGT
This sequence comes from Rhinopithecus bieti, assembly GCF_001698545.2. Taxonomy (NCBI): domain Eukaryota; kingdom Metazoa; phylum Chordata; class Mammalia; order Primates; family Cercopithecidae; genus Rhinopithecus; species Rhinopithecus bieti. The sequence continues at coordinate 872,821 of NW_016803819.1, forward strand.
GCGCCACCATGCCCAGCTGATTTTTATATTTTTGGTAGAGACAGGGTTTTGCCATACTGACCAGGCTGGTCTTAAACTCCTAACCTCAAGTGATCCGCCCGCCTTGGTCTCCCAAAGTGCTAGGATTACAGGTGTGAGCCTCCGCGTCCGGCCTTTTTGTATTTTTAGTAGAGATGGAGTTTTGCCACGTTGGCCATGCTGGGTCTCGAACTCCTGACGTCAGGCGATCCACCAGTCTCGGCCTCCCAAAGTGCTTGTGATTACAGGCATGAGCCACTGTGCCAGGCCATGATGTGGTTTCTATTAAATTATAGGCGTGAGCCACCGCACCCGGCCATGATGTGATTTCTATTAACTGGGAGTTAATAATCCTCTTGGAGAGACCATTAAATGTCTGATAATTACAACATATGGAATACACAGTGAAATGGAACAGCATGTGCTATCCAGACAATGGGAGCCACCACAGTCAGGTGAAGAGCATTGCTAAGATAGATCAGAGTCCATGGGGAAAGCTTCCTCGAGGAGGTATAACTAGCGTGCATTCCTTTTTTAATCTTATTTTTTAATTTTTTGAGACAGGGTCTCACCGTGTCACCCAAGCTGAAGCGCAGTGGCGCGATCTCGGCTCACTACAATCTCCGCCTTCCCAGTTCAAGCAATTCCCCCATCTCAGCCTCCCAAGTAGCTGGGACTACACGTGCACGCCACTACACCCGGCTACTTTTTGTATTTTTAGTAGAAGAGGGGTTTCACCATGTTAGCCAGGCTGGTCTTGAACTCCTGACCTCAGGTGATCCACCTGCCTCAACCTTCCAAAGTGCCGGGATTACAGGTGTTAAGCACCTGGCCTAGCATGCATTCTTTTTTATTTTTTTGAGACAGAGTCTTGCTCTGTCGCCCAGGCTGGAGTGCAGTGGCCAGATCTCAGCTCACTGCAAGCTCCGCCTCCCAGGTTCACGCCATTCTCCTGCCTCAGCCTCCCGAGTAGCTGGGACCACAGGCGCCCGCCACCTCGCCTGGCTAATTTTTTGTATTTTAGTAGAGACGGGGTTTCACCGTGTTAGCCAGGATGGTCTCGATCTCCTGACCTCGTGATCCGCCCGTCTCGGCCTCCCAAAGTGCTGGGATTACAGGCTTGAGCCACCGTGCCCGGCCGCATTCTTATTTACAATTGCATCAAGCTGCAAACAGAGGCAATCACAAAGCCCTACACTTCAAAATATATATTCTCTGTAATTGTTTACTTTGTGATTTAAAAAGTAAAACACTTCTTTCCTGAAGAATGTTCCTTATTTCAAGAATTGAACATTCCTGAAATTGGAATAAACTTTAGACATATTTTATGATCAGCCAGGAAACGGAATCTTATCAGGGGCTTGATAAACTGGCAAGTTAGTAAATGAGTTACATGGAGTCTGAAAAGCTTTGAAAAATTTTCTTCTTAAGACCTTGGGGTTCAGTTCTTATGTAAGCCTAGTTACCTATTCAACATATTCTTTTACCACTTTGAAAAGGGAGCTCTTATTTTTTGAAAAATAAAAGTAGATATGTCAAAGAAATTTGAAAGCAATATGGAAGTAATTGAAATCATTCAAAAAAAATCAAACACTAACACTTCAGCTGTGATGGATCTATAAAAACTGGTTACACTATTAATGATTACGGGTGAAATCAGAAACACAAGGACCTCTTTAAAAGGTCAACTGCAAGGCTGATCAGTTTAGATGGGATGCTAAAATTAGCGAGGAGTATAAGCTCAGGAAAAAGAACAACATAAAATGCTAGTGAAGCAAATCGTTTAGACACAATGAGTCTGATTTTCATAAGCAAATGGTAACTTGGCAAGGCATTCAATTTTGAACTGGTTGTAAGAGTCACTCAATTGTTCAACAATGGCTATTGATCCTACTATGTGTGGCTTTGTTCTAGACCCTGAAGATTGGATGGTGACAGGCAGAGGAGTCCCTGAAGAACAGAACAGCAAGAAAGGGGCGGGGCAGTGGAAGCAGAGGGAGCGAGACAGGCAGGGGTCAGATGGGAGCGTTATAACACCCAGGTGAGGACTTCAGGTTCTCCTTGGTTGATTGGAGGATTCTGAGCAGAGAAGTGATGTGATCAGCTTTTCTGTTTTTTTTAAGATCACTGGTGTGCAGCCGGGTGCAGTGGCTCAGACCTGTAATCCCAGCTACTCGGGAGGCTGAGACAGGAGAATTGCTTGAACCCTGGAGGCAGAGGTTGCAGTGAGCTGAGATCGTACCACTGCACTCCAGCCTGGGCAACACAGCAGGACTCCGTCTCAAAAGAACAAAAATACAATACAATACAATACAATATCACTTTTTAATCAACCAATAAAATTAGCTAAAATAATGAATAGTGATTAAGTGTCACACTTCAGTAAGACAAGTATGACGGCATCAAAACCCTTCTAAAAATGAAATTGCATAGTGTATTCGAAGAGCTTGGAAATGTTTCTTTTTACTTAGCAATGATGTTATTATAAATCTATTCTTAAGAAATAAGAAAAAAATCATGTTTACCTCAAAATTCTTTATAATACATTGAGAAACAATCCTTATAGGAATGATTAAATAAATGGTGACACACCAGCCACTAAAAATTACATTTATGAAGAATTTAATGTCATGAGTAAAGGTTTACAATATATGAGCTTAAGAAAAAAGAGAGTAGATAAAAACTTTATGTACGGTGCAATTTCTACTGATACTATAGTAATCAAATGAAGAAAAATATAACTAAATATTGACAGTGGTTGTCTCTGGATAGTAAGAATATGAATATGGGTGATTATAATACATATATAATGCATGTTTGTCTCTGGATAGTAAGAATATGAATATGGGTGATTAAAATACATATATAATGCATGTTTGTCTCTGGATAGTAAGAATATGAATATGGGTGATTAAAATACATATATAATGCATGTATGTTAAATATCTGTAACATATATGACTTTGATCAGCAAAACTTTAATGATTCGATAAAATGAACCTATTTGTTCTGTCCCTCATTCTCTCCATTTTGACCCATCATTACATTCTGCCAATTCTTTTCTTTCCCTTTCTTCCTGATTTAGTTCAGCACTAACCATGCACAACCTCCCACGCCCACCCGTTGGGTTTCCTACCTGACATCTTTCCCCGCTAACCATCCTGAAAGCAGTAGGAAGAACCATTTTCCTTAGGTATGGTTGGGATCATGTTACTCCCACGAAGGGAATTTGAGGTCATCCTTGGTCATCCATAACATTGCAGGCTTTTGATCATGAGCTGCAAATCTCTGGTTAACTTATGATTACATTTCACTGCATAATTTCTCTTTGTTCCCTTCAACCTCAACAGATACACACCCACACACAAAATCTCCAAGGCTACCTTCCTTCCTTCTCTAGCTACCAGATTCTTGTTTTCCTTTGTAACTCTCCTCTTGAATGACCTTCCCCAAAAAGGACTTTATTTTATCCAGGTATCTATCTTTTTCAACACAACTTTGCTCACTGCCACACCACTTTAGCATTTCTTCTTTTCTAGATATTTGGCAATTGTGTATTTGTCATTTGGGATCAAACCTGATTCCTGTTTCATCACAACATTGCCTAAACAGCAATGCTTCTGACTCTACATTTGAAAATTAAAGCTTACATACAAAGTTTAAGACTGTCTCTTGTTTTTTTTGTTGTTGTTTTCTTTTTATTTTTTGTTGTTTTTGTTAAGACTGTCTCGTAAAAAATGTTTGTTTGCACAGTTGTCATATGTTTGCATGACAAGCTGATTATGGTTCCTTACAAAGTATACCCAAGGTATTTGCTCTCAACCTTTTCTCTCCACCCTGTGCACACACACAGAAATTCACTAACATGGATGTTCAGTAATTGTTATTGACAAGAATCCCAAACAGTTGGTCAAATGACTTTTTACTTACAACATGGAGCCATAAGTCATAATAAGATAATTTAACTTATGAAGAATCATTATGAAATAAAGACTTAAAGCTCAATCTTGTTACCTGTTTGGTGAACAACTCTGGAAAGTCAGGATAAAGGAAAGCCAAGTTGACAGCTGCTATATCGAAGCAGTTAAGAATATGCAGATGGGACCCTCTTCTGTTCTCCTACCATGTTTGTTTCAGGATTCCAATTTGAAATCTGTATGTGCCCCTTGATACCTCAATGCTTTGTCAAGCACCTCGTTTCTCTGGCTTTAGTTTTATAGACAAAGAAACCAAATAAATGGTGATGGAGCATCTTATCATAGTATGTTTTTAGAAACGCCAATGCTAAAATTACCAGTCCCCAAGTTCCAGGTGAAATTACTATAAGAATTAAATGAGAACTACTTTGATCTGACGCGTTAATGAAAACGATAGTGTCAGTCATGATTCTGAATAAGTACTCAAATAAACAATTTTAAAAATTGGGACAAAACACTACTATGAGAATACACTGTTATAAAGAGAAAATAGGCCAGGCAGGGTGGCTCGCTCATGTAATCCTAGCATTTTGGGAGGTCGAGGTGGGCGGATTGCTTGAGTCCAGGAGTTTGAGACCAGCCTGGGCAACATGGCAAAATCCCGTCTGTAAAAACAAAAAAAAGAAAAAAATACAAACGTTAGCTAGGCATGGTGGCGTGTGCCTGTAGTCCCAACTACTTGGAGGTCTGAGGTGGGAGAACTGCCTGAGCCCAGAAGGTTCAACTGTAGTGAGCCATGTTTGGGGCCACTTCATTCTAGCCTGGACAACACCGCAAGACCCTGTCTCAAAAAAAAAAAAAAAA
>NW_016803819.1:878024-880813 GCF_001698545.2 Rhinopithecus bieti
TTGTCTCTGGATAGTAAGAATATGAATATGGGTGATTAAAATACATATATAATGCATGTTTGTCTCTGGATAGTAAGAATATGAATATGGGTGATTAAAATACATATATAATGCATGTATGTTAAATATCTGTAACATATATGACTTTGATCAGCAAAACTTTAATGATTCGATAAAATGAACCTATTTGTTCTGTCCCTCATTCTCTCCATTTTGACCCATCATTACATTCTGCCAATTCTTTTCTTTCCCTTTCTTCCTGATTTAGTTCAGCACTAACCATGCACAACCTCCCACGCCCACCCGTTGGGTTTCCTACCTGACATCTTTCCCCGCTAACCATCCTGAAAGCAGTAGGAAGAACCATTTTCCTTAGGTATGGTTGGGATCATGTTACTCCCACGAAGGGAATTTGAGGTCATCCTTGGTCATCCATAACATTGCAGGCTTTTGATCATGAGCTGCAAATCTCTGGTTAACTTATGATTACATTTCACTGCATAATTTCTCTTTGTTCCCTTCAACCTCAACAGATACACACCCACACACAAAATCTCCAAGGCTACCTTCCTTCCTTCTCTAGCTACCAGATTCTTGTTTTCCTTTGTAACTCTCCTCTTGAATGACCTTCCCCAAAAGGACTTTATTTTATCCAGGTATCTATCTTTTCAACACAACTTTGCTCACTGCCACACCACTTTAGCATTTCTTCTTTTCTAGATATTTGGCAATTGTGTATTTGTCATTTGGGATCAAACCTGATTCCTGTTTCATCACAACATTGCCTAAACAGCAATGCTTCTGACTCTACATTTGAAAATTAAAGCTTACATACAAAGTTTAAGACTGTCTCTTGTTTTTTTTGTTGTTGTTTTCTTTTATTTTTTGTTGTTTTGTTAAGACTGTCTCGTAAAAAATGTTTGTTTGCACAGTTGTCATATGTTTGCATGACAAGCTGATTATGGTTCCTTACAAAGTATACCCAAGGTATTTGCTCTCAACCTTTTCTCTCCACCCTGTGCACACACACAGAAATTCACTAACATGGATGTTCAGTAATTGTTATTGACAAGAATCCCAAACAGTTGGTCAAATGACTTTTACTTACAACATGGAGCCATAAGTCATAATAAGATAATTTAACTTATGAAGAATCATTATGAAATAAAGACTTAAAGCTCAATCTTGTTACCTGTTTGGTGAACAACTCTGGAAAGTCAGGATAAAGGAAAGCCAAGTTGACAGCTGCTATATCGAAGCAGTTAAGAATATGCAGATGGGACCCTCTTCTGTTCTCCTACCATGTTTGTTTCAGGATTCCAATTTGAAATCTGTATGTGCCCCTTGATACCTCAATGCTTTGTCAAGCACCTCGTTTCTCTGGCTTTAGTTTTATAGACAAAGAAACCAAATAAATGGTGATGGAGCATCTTATCATAGTATGTTTTAGAAACGCCAATGCTAAAATTACCAGTCCCCAAGTTCCAGGTGAAATTACTATAAGAATTAAATGAGAACTACTTTGATCTGACGCGTTAATGAAAACGATAGTGTCAGTCATGATTCTGAATAAGTACTCAAATAAACAATTTTAAAATTGGGACAAAACACTACTATGAGAATACACTGTTATAAAGAGAAAATAGGCCAGGCAGGGTGGCTCGCTCATGTAATCCTAGCATTTTGGGAGGTCGAGGTGGGCGGATTGCTTGAGTCCAGGAGTTTGAGACCAGCCTGGGCAACATGGCAAAATCCCGTCTGTAAAACAAAAAAAAGAAAAAAATACAAACGTTAGCTAGGCATGGTGGCGTGTGCCTGTAGTCCCAACTACTTGGAGGTCTGAGGTGGGAGAACTGCCTGAGCCCAGAAGGTTCAACTGTAGTGAGCCATGTTTGGGGCCACTTCATTCTAGCCTGGACAACACCGCAAGACCCTGTCTCAAAAAAAAAAAAAAAAAGAGCTTAGTGTGGAGAGTTTAGAAACTAAATACAGTAGCTAAGGAAGAAACTGATTATTTATCTGAATTTCAAATTGAACTCAACATTGGTCCCAATCACTCTTTTCCTTTTCCCAAGAACTGAGCATTAAATGGAATTTTAAAACATTTATTAAAACAAAATCAAAGACAAACTACAATTAGGAGTGTGTCATTAAAGAGTCAATTTCCTTAATATGCCAGAGTGCTTCCATATCAACAAGAAAAATACAACACAATACATATGAGCAAAGATATGAGCAGGCAGTTTGCAGAAAAACAAAATTCTATGATGAATAAACATGAAAATAGTTCAACTTTATTCAAATCAAACTTTGTCTGATTAAAATAGATAGAAATCAAAACAGTGAGTCCTACTATATCAGCAAAAATGTTTACATTTGGGCCAGGTGCAGTGGCTCATGCCTGTAATCCCAGCACTTTGGGAGGCCGAGGCGGGTGGATCACTTGAGGTCAGGAGTTCGAGACCAGCCTGGTCAATATGGTGAAACCCCATCACAGATTTAAATGGAAGTTGTAAAATCTTCCCCCCAAGCCGGGCGCGGTGGCTCAAGCCTGTAATCCCAGCACTTTGGGAGGCCGAGACGGGCGGATCACGAGGTCAGGAGTTCGAGACCATCCTGGCGAACATGGTGAAACCTCGTCTCTACTAAAAAATACAAATACCTAGCCGGGCGAGGTGGCGGGCGCCTGTAGTCCTAGCTACTCGGGAGGCTGAGGCAGGAGAATGGCGTAAACCCGGGAGGCGGAGCCTGCAGTGAGCTGAGATCCGGCCACTGCACTCCAGCCTGGG
>NW_016803819.1:880960-905776 GCF_001698545.2 Rhinopithecus bieti
AAAAAAAAAAAAAAAAAAAAAAATCTTCCCCCCAGTAGAGGATCTTTAGAGGAAATGGGGTGAGGGTTGGGTAGAGGGCACATGGATTGAGAAACATTGACTGTGATTCCTATAAATTTAGAAGTTCAGGCAGAAGGACTTCCCCCATGTGACTAGGATTCAACAGAACACACATCCTATTTAATAACAAAGGCATGTATGCAGCATTTATTCTATGTCTCTGGGTAATTTATGTTGCTTGATCTTGGTAATGTGCAAACATTTTTAGCCAGTTCTTAACTATCAGGTGATCTCTGATTGTTGCTGTTTTCTATAATTGGTGTCTAGACATTCACAAGGATTCAGGTTTATTTTGGATCCTGAAGTCAAGGCCAGTATTTCTTTAAGCACTCACTGGAGTGAAAGAGTCCTAAGATTTCAGTAACCACGAAAAAATGATTATCTGTGCTCCCCCAAGAGGTAGAGACAACATGAGCAACCTTAGGATGGTCAAGGGTCATCTGTTAGATCTTTGAGACTCAGTGGAGCCTTCACTGGGGATTGGCACATGGAACTGAAAGCGACAAAGAAGACCCCAGAGGAATCAAGTCTTGGGAACTCAGATTTTCCTCAAAGACTCCTCCATCTGATGATGTTAGTAATTTCAGCTCTACATCATCATTTCTTTTCTTGCGTTTTCCTTTTTTAAAGACGGAGTCTCACTCGGTCACCCAGGCTGGAGTGCAGTGGTGCGATCTCGGCTCACTGCAAACTCCACCTCCCAGGTTCAAGCGATTCTCCTGCCTCCCAAGGAGTTGGGTCTACAGGTGCACACGACCATGCCCAGCTAAGTTTTGTATTTTTTAGTAGAGACAGGGTTTCACCTTGTTAGTCAGGCTGGTCTTGAACTCCTGACCTCAAGTGATCCACCCGCCTTGGCCTCCCAAAGTGCTGGGATCACAGGCGTGAGCCCCCATGCCTGGCCTCATCATTTCTTTTTTTATTAAAAACCAGACAGTCAACTAGTCAACCCCTTTGTGCTCACCTTTCACATCCTGGCATAACACTTCGTAAGCACAGCTACACGAAGAATAAGAATGGCAAGCCCGAAGTATGAAGAGATAAATCAAATTTAATTATTATTAACATATTATTGATTATTCCCACTAAATGTAGTCTTCCAAAAAAATAAATCTACTTGGATAAAATTCATGTTGATGGATATACCAAAGAAAGCTGGTTATCCATTTATACGCTAGTGAATTTTTCTCACTTTTCCCCTATGTATAGTCTAGCATTTCGTAATTTCTCTGTACCTACAGGGCCAGAGGAGGGGAAAAAAAAAGGAATGCACATCCTTTCTGTTCTTTAGTGAAGCTTCTGATGAAAGGGATTAATAAGAGTTGGGGGAGGGAAAGAAAGAAAGAGAGAGAGAGGCTGGGTGTGGTGGCTCATACCTGTAAATCTCAGCACTTTGGGAGGCCAAGGCAGGTGGATCACCTGAGATCAGGAGTTCAAGACCAGCCTGGCCAACATGGTGAAACCCGGTCTCTACTACAAAATTAGCTGGTGTGGTGGCATGCACCTGTAATCCCCACTATTCAGGAGGCTGAGATATGAGAATCACTTGAACCCGGGAGGCAGAGGCTGCAGTGAGCAGAGGCTGCAGTGAGCCGAGATTGTACAACTGCACTCCATCCTAGGTGACAAAGCGAGACTGTCTCAAAAGAAAAAAAAAAAAAAAAAAAAAGCAAGGATTAAAAAAAAAAAGAGGTGGGGGGAGAACTTGAGATGCTATAAAATGAAAATTTGCACTTTTCAGTGAGTACCATTTTCATAATTCATGGTACTTCCACCCCGAGCATGTCTCAAATTTGTTTAGGAAAATATTTTCTTCTCATACCATCATTTGTTCTCATATTATCATTATAATATGGGTGGATGATCAAATAAGCAAGGCCTGCAAATGGTCTGAGAAAAGAGCTCATTTGGAAATAACATCCTGGGCTTTGCAACCACAGTAAGAAGTGTATCTCAGCACCTGGTAGCAAATGCAGGTGAGGTCCACCCTGGTAGTACATACAGGTGAGTTCATAGATGGTTGGCAAAGAGGTACAAACTAATGGAAACACAACAACAAGTTCTGTAGCTACTTTACATGGAGTTGACTAAGCAAAGGCCCATCTGACCTAACAACAACAACAAGATGAGAATAGTTACTCTTTTTTTTTTTTTTTTTTTTTTTTTTTTTTGAGACAGCGTCTCGCTATGTCGCCCGGGCGGGAGTGCAGTGGCCGGATCTCAGCTCACTGCAAGCTCCGCCTCCCGGGTTTACGCCATTCTCCTGCCTCAGCCTCCCGAGTAGCTGGGACTACAGGCGCCCGCCACCTCGCCCGGCTAGTTTTTTTGTATTTTTTAGTAGAGACGGGGTTTCACCATGTTAGCCAGGATGGTCTCGATCTCCCGACCTCGTGATCCGCCCGTCTCGGCCTCCCAAAGTGCTGGGATTACAGGCTTGAGCCACCGCGCCCGGCCTGAGAATAGTTACTCTTTATTCAACAGTTGTTACCTCCAGTTCTGGGTGCTTCACATATGCTATTTCATTAAATCCTCACAACAACCCTATGAGGTACTAATTATCTTTCTATTTTGTAGATGTGGAAACTGAGGCTTACAAAGATTAAATAAGTGTTCAAAGTCTCACAACTCTTAGGTGGCAGATGCAGAATTCACATCCAGGTTCCCAAACCCCAGAGCCCAAGTTTTTGCCCCAGAATCACAATGCTATCTGGACTGCATCATAATGAAAGAGCTGTGTGTTAGTTTTACTCTGTATACCCCCAACATGTATTCAGTTGCCCTGTTAACTCTGTCCCCAAAGCAGAAAGTTTGCATGCCCTGACTGTTTCAGCATTGGTCATTCATACTCACAAACTGTCCTGTAAAATGGAGCTTGGGAGAACGGAGGTAACAGTTAAAATACAGTAAACAATCTAAGCTTTCAGGTTAAGAAACCAGAAAAAAGAAGAGCAAAATAAATCTGAAACAGATTAAGGAAGGGAATAATAATGATTTAGGTGGGAATAAAGCAAATACAGACTATAAAAACAAAATAAAAGTTAATAAAACCAAAAGTTGGTTCTTTGAAAGGAGCAACAACATTGACAAACCACTAGCTAGAATGACAAAGCAATGAAAAGACTCAACTTACTAAACTCAGGGATAAGAGAAGTGACATCACTACTGATCTTCTAGAAATAAAAAGGATAGCAAAGAAATACTATGAACAATTATATGCCAGCAAATTAGAACACCTACATGTAGAGGAGAAATTCCTAGAAAGATGCAAAGGGCCAAAATAGACTCAAGAAGAAATAGAATATCTGAATAGACGTATAAGTAAATACACTGAATTTGTAACACAAACATTTTCCACAAAGACAAGCCCAAGAACAGATGGCTTCTCTGGAGGATTCTATCAAATGTTTTAAAGTCTAATTACCCACCAGTCCTTCACAAATTCTTCCAAAAAATAGAAGGGACTAGAACACTTCCCAATGAGGCCAGTATTATAGGCATACAAAATACAGACAAAGATATAAGAAAATGACAAATCAACACATCTTATGCATTTGGACTTTTTAATAATACACAACTAAATACTAACAAACTGAATTCAGCAACATGACCAAGTCTGATTTATCCCAGAAACGCAAGATAGCTTGACAGATGAAAATCAATCAATGCAATACACCACATCAACAAAAGACAAAAACTATACACAATAATCTGAATAGATCCCAGAAAAGCATTTGATACAACACACCAAACTTTCATAACTAAAACACTCAACATATTAAGGCAGAAGGGAATTTCTTCAATCTGATAAATAACACCTACAAAAAACCCGCGACTAATACACTTAATGTGGAAAAGACTGAATGCTCTTCCCATAAGGACAGCAATGAGGATGTGAACTCTCATAACTTCTATATGCAACGCTGTACTTGTTTCCAGCCAGGATAATTAGGAGAAAAAAAAGAAAAAAAGAAAAAAAAAAAGAAGGGGATCCATATGGGAAAGGGAGAAATAAAACTATATTCATAGATGACATACTCAATTATATGCAAAAACCTAAGGAATCCATTAAAAAATTATTAGAACTAATAATCAAGTTCAACGAGGTTGTGGGACATAAAAGCAATATAGAAAAATCAATGATAAATTTCTATCCACGGGCAATGAACAAACTAAAATATAAAATTAACAAAGCAATTTCATTTACAATAGCATCAAAAATAATGCAAGTGTTGAAACTACAAAACATTGTTCAAAGAAATCAAAGATCTAGTCCATCTATTAAAAATACAAAAAGCAGCTGGGCGTGGTGGCACCTGGCTAAGACACAAGAATCACTTGAACCTGGGAGGTGGAAGTTGCAGTGAGGCAAGATCGCGCCACTGCACTCCAGCCTGACAAGTGAGACTCTGTCTCACAGAAAAAAAAAAAAAGAAAAAAAATCTACATAAATGGAAAGACACTGCTTGTTCATGAATAGAAGACTTAACACTGCTAAAACGACAACACTCCTCCATCTCATCTACAGAGTCAACACAATATTCCCATCAAAATTTCAGCTAGTTTTTCAGTAAAAATTGACAAATGGATCCTAAAATTCATATAGAAATTCAAGGGGCCCAGAATAGCCAAAACAAACTTGAAAAAGAAGAACAAAGCTCAAGGATTCACCCTTCCAGGTTTCAAATTTTACTACAAAGCTACAGTAAACAAGACAGTGTATATAGGATGTGGAAATCTTAGGGGAAAACCATAAGGTGCAGGGAGGGTGGGCAGCATGGTACTGGCATAAGGATGGCCACAGGACAATGGATTCAAAATGAGAGTTCAGGGGGAGAAAACCCAAAACACAGAGGTGTGGTCAATCGATTCTGGACCAGGGTGCCAAGACTATTTGATGGGAATAGTCTTTTGAAGAAATTATGCTTTAATAACTGGATATCCACAATGCAAAAGAATAAAGTTGGACCCCTCATTCATATCACATACAAAAATTAAATCATTATAGATCAACCACCTAATAAGGGCTAAAACGGTAAAACTCTTGGAAGAAAACATGGGTATAAATCTTCATGACCTTAGTTCAGGTAGGCAGCAGCCTTTTAGATCTGACACGTTTCAAATATGATAAACACAAGCAGTAAAAGAAAAAATAATGAAATTGGCCTTTGTCAAAATGGAAAGCTTTGTTTCTCAAACAACACAATTAAGAAAGGAAAGACAACTTACAAAATGAGAGAAAATAATTGCAGATTGTATATTTGATGACAGCTTTGTATCTAGAATGTATAAAGAACTCCTACAACTCAATAATGAAGAAGACAAATAACCCAACTTAAAGATAAGTAAAGAGTCTGAACAGACATTTCTCTAAAGCTACACACACTCTTTGGTCTCAGCTGCAGAAGCCAAGTGACGAAGGGAACATCATCGTCTGGAAAGCATTGCAGTAAGATGCACACGATGTGCCACCGCTGTGGCTCTGAAGCCTACCACCTTCAGAAGCCAACCTGTGGCAAATGTGGCTACATTGCCAAGTGCAAGAGAAAGTATAACTGAAGTATCAAGGCTGAAAGTTGGACCACCACCAGGACTGGTCATACGGGGCACCTAGCAATTGCACACTGCAGATTCAGGCATGGATTCTGTAAAAGGACAACACACAAACCCAAGAAGGCAGCACTGCAACATCCAGCTTACCTTAAGAATTTCAGTGATTAGTCAGGCAATAAAGGTTCTGATTTAAAACCTGAACCTTAAAAAAAGGCTAGGCATGGTGGCTCACACCTGTAATCCCAGCACTTTGGGAGGCAGAGATGGGCAGATCACTTGAGGTCAGGAGTTCGAGACCAGCCTGGACAACACGGCGAAACCTCATCTCTATGAAAAATACAAAAACATAGCCAGGTCTGGGGTATGCGCCTGTAGTCCCAGCTACTTCGGACGCTGAAGTGGGAGAATCACTTCAGCCCTGGAGGATGAGGCTGCAGTGAGCCATGACTGTGCCACTGCACTCCAACCTGGGTGACAGAGCGAGACCCTGCGTCCCAAAAAAAAAAAAAAAAAAAAGGAAGGAAAAGAAAAAAAAAATGAAGTCACACTTTGCGAGCGTGGGAGAAGTATGGCAGACGCTGCCACTTATTACCCTCCACTTCAGAAGGGCACATTTCAAAGGCTCCCGTGACACCTCTCCTGTTCTGATCATTGTTTCCAAGGAATAAAGCTCAGGCATGCAGCTGTGGATGCCAGGATGTCCATGTTCCATGTTCTCCCCTAATTTCACTTCAGACTAGAACCTTATCACTAAAAACCTCACCATGCAGAATTATCTTACGGAGAAGTTTCCTTATGACACAATTTGTATGTCCCAATGGCTGCCTGGCTTTGTGTCCCAGCTCTTTGTTCTCACAGTGAATAGCTTTCCAAGAAAATAATTTCCTGGTCCCTGTTCACTCAGCACTCCCTCCGTGACCTGTCCCTGATGGGGTGTGGGTGTGTGTGTGTGTGTGTATGTGTGTGTGCACATGAGTGTGCAGTGTGATGAGGATGGGAATCAGGGAGCTGGAGCATTGCTTAACTGAGCAATGCATAATTAGCCTCCCTTCCCAGCCTCAGCAGGCAGCAACTCCCCTGCATCTTCTCCCCTTCCGCTTCCCCTCCTCCATCACCCTCATTATCTCAATGTTGCTTTCCAATATTCCCAAGCGACCAAGCTAAACAAAGCAAACATTAAGCAAAGGAGACAGAAAGAAAACAGGCTTTGGAATGTGGCACAGAGAAGCTCAAAAACTAGCCCTGTCACTTTCCACTTAGGAACTCCAGGCAAGCCTACGATGTCAAATTTGTCAAATGAAGATCACACAATACCCAGTTTTAAGAAATATTTATAGGGTTCCCCCTGTGAGCTGGATGCTGAGGTTACAACCTGAATGACATATAGACTGTCACTGAAAAACTCATAGTGTAGTAGGAGATATAGAAATGCAAACAAATTCCAATGCAGTGGTATTAAAGAGGTGGGAGGGATTCTCTTCATGGTTGAGAAGGAAGAAGAAGGCATTCTGGGGTGGATGTAAGACTTCAGTAAGACAATGTATCCACAGAACACTTGACATATGGTAAGTGCTCAAAGAATGTGAAGTTCTTTCTTCACAAAGAGCCCTAGGAACGCAGAAAATAAAATTTGTATGTTTTGGCCTGGCGTGGTGGCTCACACCTATAATCCCAGCACTTTGGGAGGCTGAGGTGGGCAGATCACCTGAGGTCAGGAGTTTGAGACCAGCCTGGTCAACATGGTGAAACCCTGTCTTTATTAAACATACAAAAATTAGCCAGGCATGGTGGTGGGCACATGTAATCCCAGCTACTTGGGAGGCTGAGGCAGGAGAATTGCTTGAACCTGGGAGGCGGAGGTTGCAGTGGCTAGGATTACGCCATTGCACTCCAGCCTGGGTGACAGAGTGAGGCTCTGTCTAGGAAAAAAAAAAAAAAAAAAAATTAGCCAGGCATGGTGGTGCACGCCTGTCATCCCAGCTACTCTGGAGGTTGAGGCATGAGAGCTGCTTGAACCCAGGAGGCAGAGATTGCAGTGAGCCATGATCGCACCACTGCACTCCAGCCTGGGCAACAGAGTGAGACCCTGTCTCAAAAAGAAAGGATATTAATTATAATAAATTTATTGTATAACAAACTAATGTTGATGTCTTAGGGTTAATATTGTGTATTTCAACCGATAATTCTAACTTTGCCAAAGAACAATGGTCAGAAATCCTTGATTCTTCCTTTAATAGACACATATTTATTGACCCCCTTCTATGTGACACCAGGTAATAGAGACACAAAACTGAACTTACAGCAAGTTTACAGATGACTCGGAAAGACAAAACAAGTTCTCAATAATACATGGCAGAACGGCATGTTGCATTTATCCACCCTCCCCACCCCACCCAGTCATTGCTTCAGAAGTTTTCTTGTTCTTGAAATAAAGCAGTGAGATAATGTTAACATGAGTCCCTTCTGATCAGACCTTTCCTGTACTTCTATGCTAATTTCTAGAACTAGACATTTAGAAATGACTTCCCCTTGGTGAAAACAAGAAATGATAAAGTTTTTCTGTAGAGACAAGTCAAATACTTAGTGTCCTCAGCGCAATATCTTGCTAACGCTACCATTTACCGAGTGACTTAGCTGTACAGAGATAATCCAGAGAGTCAGTAATCTGTGGGAGGGTAAGGAACAAGGTGTCATTCAGCTTTGGGGGCAACTGAGTCTGTGGGGTAGGATGTGGAGATTCCTAAACCAGAGATCAATAAAGCACCACATTGAGGAGAGGGCACTTAGGTGTAGCTCGTATCTGCTTTCTCCTGCGTGCTCACCTTCCCAAGTCTCCCAATAACAGACCCCTCCAAGCCCCAGAAGCTAGGGACAGGTCCAGGTGTGGTACCATGAGGGTGATCAGAGTCCTTTGGGGGAATTTCTCATCCTGCAGATGGGACTGCTATAGGTTTTGCTTAGGAATAGTAGAAAATAAAACCAACACGGAGAACATATAGAGAAAAACAGTCCTGATGACCAAAGCTGCGTGCTTTGGAATTTCCAGTTAGGTAAATATATATGTATAAACATAAACTGATGCATTCATTTGTCGATTGATTCCTTAAGCTACTTTTAAAATTTTCTTGATTTTTAGAGATAGGAGTCTCACTACGTTGCCTAGGCTAGTCTCAAATTCCCCAGCTCAAGCGAACCTCCTGCCTCAGTCTCCTGAGTAGCTGGGACTACAGGCACGCCCCACTATGCCCAGCCCTTAAACTAGTTTGGATTAGGTTTCTATTACTTGCAGCCAAAAGGTCTGAATTAACGAAGGGCCTCACTCTGGCTCTTCCTTGGTATATATTACTATGGGGATGGGATGACCAAGGTCCCACAGAAATCTCATCTGATCCACTCTTCCTATCTATTTTTCCAGGCCTCATGAAAAATTGTCATTTTCCCTCCTCAATTTGTTCCCTAAAACTTTACTCAGCCAGGCATGGTGGCTCACGTCTGTAATCCCCTTGGGAACCTGAGGCAGGTGGATCACTTGAGGCCAGGAGTTGGAGAACAGCCTAGCCAATATGGTGAAACCCCGTCTCTATTAAAAATACAAAAATTAGCCAGGTGTGGTGGCAGGTGCCTGTGGTCCCAGCTACTTGGGAGGCTGAGGCAGGAGAATCGCTTGAATCCAGAGGAGAATCGCTTGAATCCAGAAGGCAGAGGTTGCAGCGAGCCAAGATCACAACACTGCACTCCTGCCTAGGTGACAAGAGTGAAATTCCATCTCAAAAAAGAGATGACTCAAAAAAGTTTATGATTCATTCCCTGTACTGAAAAGGACATTTAATAATTTCTACAGAGTTTTTGGGATAACAGAAGAGTGGTGCCAATCTAACATTTCTTTGAAGAGGCATGCTAGCATTCAGACTGAAAATTGACAAAGCACATTGCAATCAAAGGGGGCTCCTCCTGGAGGTTCCTTATTTATAACTTCTGAAAAGTGGTCACATTGCGCGCACTCTCTCTCTCTCTCTCCCTTTCCTCTGTAGTAAAAGCTAACAGAAAATCCTCAAATTCATGGAGAGAACCTTTTTCACTGATTACAGCTGATTGCTGCTTACGTGCTGCCCTGAAAAGCCCTCTTGCCTGTCAATCCCTTGTCTGTGCCTAATGTGCGGACAGTGTTAATTGAGATGGCTCAAAGGACTAAGAAACAATTGATCATCCCCATCTTTCTATTCCCTTTTATTTCATCTGCCTTCTCCTGCTTCCCTCTGAGAAAAAAGGCAGAGAGAGCAGACAAGAGTAAAGAATAAAACCTACAAGGAGGCAACTTTTATAGGAAAGTGTGGAAAATTTGTAAGACTTTTTGACTAGGGTTAAACCAGATCAGCACCTGTGTTGTGTGGGTT
This sequence comes from Rhinopithecus bieti, assembly GCF_001698545.2. Classification (NCBI taxonomy): domain Eukaryota; kingdom Metazoa; phylum Chordata; class Mammalia; order Primates; family Cercopithecidae; genus Rhinopithecus; species Rhinopithecus bieti. The sequence continues at coordinate 890,965 of NW_016803819.1, forward strand.
ATGCAGCGGTTCACTCACAAATCAAGGCAAGGCTACCAGCAGGAGTGACGGCTTCCAAACTGTCACTTGGTCTAAACTATTCTGTAACTTGGCTAGACAACTTACACACACACACACACACACACAAACCTAGACTCTTTGTAGGGTCCTGGGCTGCAACAGTTTTTAAAAGCACCCTCTAACACTACCCCAGCCAGGTGAGTCTAATGTGTAGCCAAGGCTGCAAAAAAAAAAAAAAAAATCACTTGTCTATGCAGACATTCATATAAACTCTTTATCCAACCACTGCAATTGTTCAGCCAATTTTGGCTATAACCAAAATGGCTACCTAGGCTACTCTGTTTCCCCTCTACCAAGCAGATAACTGAAGCGATCACTGTTCAAAGTTTACTGTGTGTCAAGCTGTACGAAGCACATTACATACATAATCTCTAATCTTTACAGCCACCCTGGACTGGAAAGTAGTACCATTCCTGCTTTTAGCACAAGAAACAGAAAAATGTCCAGGCACAGTGGCTCACGTCTGTAATCCCAGCACTTTGGGAGGCCAAGGTGGGCAGATCACCTGAGGTCAGGAGTTTGAGACCAGCCTGACCAACACAGTGAAACCCCATCTCTACTAAAAATACAAAAATTAGCTGGGCATGGTGGCACATGCCCTATAATCCCAGCTACTCAGGAGGCTGAGGCAGGAGAATCACTTGAACCTAGGAGGCAGAGGTTGCAGTGAGCCAAGATCACGCCATTGCACTCCAGCCTGGGCAATAAGAGCAAAACTCATCTCGAAAGAAAAAAAACAAAGAAAGAAAAGAAAAGAAAAGAAAGAAAGATGGAGCTGTTAAAGAATTTGTCCAAGACAAGGTACAGCAATTAAATGACACAGCAAGATGTGAATCCCAGCTAGCCTTAACTCCCAAGTTCAACCCCTCTCCACTATAAAGATGGTCCCTCACTTTGGTGTGTCTTTACTTCTGGCTTTACTTTTTTCCTGCTTTTGACAAAATCCAAAGTACTTTCAATTCATATCCTTCTAATATCCTGCCATGTGTACAAATACATGACTATTTAAATTAACTAGCAAAGGGTCGGTCATGGTGGCTCACATCTGTAATCCCAGCACTTTGAGAGGCCAAGGTGGAGGATCGCTTGAGCCCAGAAGTTCGAGACCAGCCTGGCCAACACAGTGTAACTCCCTTCTCTACAAAAAATTAAAAATTAGTTGGGTGTGGTAGTGTGTGGTCTGTAGTCCCAGCTGCTCATGAGGCTGAGGCTGGAGGACAGCTTGAGCCCAGGAAGTCAAGGCTGCACTGTAGCCTGGGCAACAAGATGAGACTCTGTCTCTAATAAATACATTTTTTAAAAATTTTAAATAAATAAATAAAATAAAACTAGCAAAACCAGAAAATACTTATGAATTCAAAGTAAGCCTCTCTGGTCAGGCACAGGGGCTCTTGACTGTAGTCCCAGTACTTTAGGAGGCTGAGGCAGGAGGATAGCTTGAGCCCAGGAGTTCAAGACCAGCCTGGGCAACATAGGGAGACCCTGTCTCTACAGAATATTTAAAAAAAAAAAAAAAAATTATTCAGGTGTGGTGGCACATGACTACAGTTCCAGCTACTTGGAAGGCTGAGGCAGGAGGATCACTCGAGCCTGGGAGCCTGGCAGGTCAAGGTTTCATTGGGCCATGATCACACCACTGTCCTCCAGCCTGGAGGACAGAGGAAGACTCCGTCTCAAAAACAAAAACAAAACCAATGTAAGCCTCCTTTATTTTGCAAATAAAATGTAAGTGCTCGTTTAAAAGCAGAGACAAATGTTGAAAGCTGTTAGCAGACCAACTTCAAAATTCTAATGTCCATATGTAAAATGATCATACTTCACCGAACAAGCTGGTTCTCCTTAGTTTGATGAATATACCATTGGTTTGGGCCATATAACCAGAGGTGAGCCTTCCAGTAATGCACACCCCAGAATACCGGTTACGTAATATTGACGCTTCTTTAAATTCCCTTTCCTGAAGATACTTATATTACTGGTAAATTTAGGAATTCCTCTTAGGAATTCTTGGAAAGCAAATTATAGTACAGCATTCTATTAACAATTGCTAGGTATTGGCCAGGCGTGGTGGCTGATGCCTATAATCCCAGCACTTTGGGAGGCTGAGGCGGAGGGATCACCTGAGGTCAGGAGATTGAGACCAGCCGGGCCAACATGGGGAAACCTGTCTCTACTAATAATACAAAAATTAGCCTGGCATGGTGGTGCTTGCCTGTAGTCCCAGCTACTCAGGAGGCTAAGGCACGAGAATCGCTTGAAACCAGAAGGCAGAGGTTGCAGTGAGCCAATATTGTGCCATTGCACTCCAGCCTGGGCAACAGAGAGAGACTCCATCTCAAATAAAAAAAAAAAAATTGTTAAGTATGACAATTCATGTCCTAGCTTTTGATTACAAGAAGGTATAAGGCATTTATACATAGTGCCTAAAAATACAAGTTTTCACTTCTAACACAATGTATATATGTGACTGTGATTTGGTGCCTTTACAAACTGGAGGTGTTACAGCCTGACTGACATGGAGAAACCCTGTCTCTACTAAAAATGCAAAATTAGCCAGGCATGGTGGCACATGCCTGTAATTCCAGCTACTCGGGAGGCTGAAGCAGGAGAATGGCTTGAACCTGGGAGGCAGAGGTTGCGGTGAGCCAAGATTGCACCACTGCACTCCAGCCTGGGCAACAAGAGCGAAACTCCATCTCAAAAATAAATAAATAAATAAATAAAAGAAGACTTAGCTGAATGGAAAGAGGAGTGATAGATGGCACAGTGTAGCAAAACCTTAATAGCTAAGAAATCTGTGTGATGGGTATATTGGAATTTGTATTTTATTCCCTCTAAAATTCAATATGTTTGCAATTTTTAAAAAACAAAACCAGTTAGTACATACTTATATGAAGACTGCAAAACGCAGAGGGCTAGTCAAAGTTCTCTTAAGGTTTTGAAATAACATTCTGTGATTGATGTAATAGCACCCCTATTTCATTAAAGTAGGTTAGGATATAGATTTTCTTTTGTAAAATTAAGGTAAATCTAATTTCAATTATTAGAATTTTATTTTATTTATTTATTTTGAGATAGAGTCTCACTTTATTTATTTATTTATTTATTTATTTATTTATTTATTTTGAGATGGAGTCTCACTCTGTCACCCAGGCTAGAGTGCAATGGCACGATCTTGGCTCACTGCAGCCTCTGCCTCCCAGGTTCAAGTGATTCTCCTGCCTCAGCCTCCCGAGCAGCTGGGATTACAGACACACGCCACCACGTCCAGCTAATTTTTGTATTTTTAGTAGAGACAGGGTTTCACCATGTTGGCCAGGCTTGTCTTGAACTCCTGACCTCATGATCCAGCGGCCGCTTCAGCCTCCCAAAGTGCTGGGATTACAGGCGTGAGGCACTGTAATTAGAATTACAGCCTGTTATTAGAATTTAAAAAATTAAGTTCTATGACTCCTTGGAATAAATTAGATAAACACGGGTCACAACTGCAGGTCTTAGAACCATTAAGTTAATCATATTATAGAGTATTCACTCACTCATTCATTCGCTCATTCATTCAATAAATGTGTGCTTAATGTCTCTCTTTTGCAAGATCCATAATAATATAATTATAACCCTCTATAAACTTTTTTTAGCATAAAGATAATATACATCCCTAAAACACCTTTGTATTTAAAATTCTAACATATCCCGTTGTGACATTAAAAAATAGGTTGGGCGCGGTGGCTCACACCTGTAATCCCAGCACTGTGGGAAGCCGAGGTGGGTGGATCACCTGAGGCCAGGAGTTTGAGACCAGCCTCGCCAACAGAGTGAAACCCCGTTCTACTAAAAATACAAAATTAGCCGGGCATGGTGGTGTGTGCCTGTAATCCCAGCTACTTAGGAGGCTGAGGCAGGAGAATCACTTGAACCCTGGTGGTGGAGGTTGCAGTGAGCTGAGATCGTGCCACTGCACTCCAGCCTGGGCAACAAGGGTTAGACTTCGTCTCAAAAAGGGCTGGACTCAGTGGCTCATGCCTGTAATCCCAGCACTTCCGGAGGCCGAGGTAGGCAAAATGCTTGAATCCAGGAGTTAGAGAAAAGCCTGGGCAACAAGGTGAAACCCCGTCTCTACAAAAAGTACAAACATTAGCTGGGCGTAGTGGTGTGTGCCCATAGTCCCAGCTATTCAGGAGGCTGAGGCAGGAGAATCACCTGAGCCCAGCAGGTTGACGCTGCAGTGAGCCATGATTGTGCCTGGGTGATAAAGCAAGACCCTATCTCCAAATAAAAGTTTCATCTACTTGACCCTAAACAACTTGCCTTAATTTTGTATTTAATGAATTGGTCATAGGTATAGCCTTGTGGGAATAACAACATAGCACATAAACTTCTGAATTTTACCAAATGAATTAGAAGGTAGTTTATCAAATAAATGAATTAGAAGTCATTTATCAAAATGATTTAGCACGTGTTCTTATGGTTTCCTCAATACATTTTAAAACCCTGATTGACCTTACCCAGATGTTTTTCCCCTTTAACCCAATTTTTTTCAGTAAACATTTAAAACCTGATTGACTTATCAGATGTTCCTTTAACCACAATTTTTTCAGGAACAAATCTATCACAGAAAACACTGACCATGGTCGTGACATTCTTTGGTTTTCTATCACGTCTCTTACTCAGGTTTCACTTGTTTCTGAATTTCAAGTTCTAAGTTTTGAAAAAATATCTGCTAGTCAATACTTAAACTGGCCACTGGCAATGCTTATGTTCTTCATTAAGTTCCTCAATGTTAAAAAAAATAACAGCAATATAAAACAAGTGATCCCAGGTGACTGAAGTTTTAACTCAGAGTCCAAATGCTGCATGATCAGCTGATGGCTTCATTTATCATGATGAGTGAAATAAAACATATAAAACATAGGAAAACAGTCGTGCTTTTAATTTAAGCATAATCTAAACTTCAACTTGATCCTTACAATTTAGCATCCTATCTTATGTAGAAATATGAAGACAAAGGTTGTAATAAAATTTGGATGATAAAAAAAGTTGGATGACAAAGAAGACGTGGAAAGCAGAAAGAGGATTGGTATGCAAAACCCATTTAGGTTCGGCTGCTCATAGTTATAACCTCAGAGGGTGGAGAGATACATGGCCCATACTTCACATAGTCAGATGCTGAAAACAAGTATCTAGGCCAGTGCCATCCAACAGAGCTTTCTGTAATGATGGAAACACTCTGCATCTGCACCGTCTAATACAATAGCCACTGATACGCACATGCCCCGAAGCCCTTGGCGTTGCATGCAGCTATGGGCTACCATATTGGACAACACAGGTCTACGTTCATAGCGCAGCTCCTGGACAGAAGAACGAGAGATTTGGGGCAGAGTTAGATCAGTAAGTCCTAGAAATGCTGCACCCACTCTGTGGATGAGCTAATCTAACTAGTGCCTTTTCCATTGCAATGGTGAGCAGAAGCTTCCAGTATGCTTTAATACACTATTAGAAATGTGTGATCAACTTTTCTCAAGAGTCAACAGATGCTCAGATAAGAGTGAAATAAAGCTCAGAAACTCAAGTGACCTATTTTCAGTCTTTTAGTTCTTGTCCAGAGGCAGAATTCCCTTCCTGACGCTGACATTAATTACCCATTCAACACCACCACAAGCCCCACAGCGAGGCCCTGGAATACACATATCTTCTTCCATCCATCTCCTGCTTGGCCTGCCTGAAGGTTTCCATCCATGGAGACCTGAACACTACCATAGTCTAGAACCTCCATACGGGCCAGTCAGCTCAACAGAACGAATTTACAGAGGCCAAGCTTGAGCATTTTGTAACTGTTTCTGACATAGGTCTAAAGCAGGTTAGACTGCCTGGCTTCTTGGATGACAAGGGTGGGTAAGTTACATTGGACAAATCAACTGTTACACTGTTTTCATGTTGACACATTTCCCACAGCAAATTTGTTTGATGTGTCCTTATTATTCTGTTCAAAAAATGGAGTCCAGAATGTCAGTTGGTGAATACAGCCTGGTCTGAATTAAAGGGAAGTCAAGCATGAAGGAGGAAGTGGACTGAACTCCCTGAATGCTGTTGAGAAATGTTTTCCCAGCTAAGACAGAGATTTTCCCATCTCTCTGGTAGGGAGGGGTGAGAGGAGGTGAGGAAGAGAGGCCAATGAGTGTGCTTGTGAATGAGTAAGACTTCAATGACACAGAACTTGAGAACAGTTGAATTTGCTGGGCACAGTGGCTCAGGCCTATAATCCCAGCATTTTGGGAGGCTAAGGCAACGAGATTGTTTGAGCCCAGGAGTTCAAGACCAGCCTGGGCAACATGGGGAAACCCCATCTTTACAAAAAAATTTAAAAGTCAGCCAGAGTCAGCCGGGCATGGTGACATGCACCTGTAGCTCCAGCTATTCAGGAGGTTGAGGCAGGAAGATCACTTGAGCCCAGGAGGTTGAGGCTGCAGTGAGGAGTAATCGCACTGCTGTACTCCAGCCTGGGTTGAGAGAGCAAAACCCTATCCGAAGAAAAGAGGGCTGGGCGTGGTGGCTCATGCCTACAATCCCAGCACTTTGGGAGGCCAAGGGAGGATGATTGCTTGAGGCTAGGAGTTCAAGACCATCCTTGTCAACATAGTATAACATTGTACAACCCTGTCTGTACAAGAAAAAAAAAAAGAATGGAAAAAGAAAATAGTTGAATTTGTTAAGCCTGGACAGAGGACGGTGTTACAGCAGACTCAGAACCAGTGACTAAAGTCTGACATTTCTATCTTCCCTCCTCCTTCACTTCCTAACGTTGAAACAAGCACTACAAAGACATGAAATCAGAACCTAAAACTGAGAAGAAAGAAAAACTGTCACAGGAGTATGATGAGTCTGCATGAGGCAAAGGACTCTCCTGACAGGTGGCCTCAAGGTGGAAGGAGGCTGGGTAGATGCTTTTGGAGGTGCTGATGGCCATTAGTAGGTGGTGGGCATTGGGAAGAGAAGGTGTACTTCACACCATGGATGAGGGGGATTATTCATGAAAGGTGATTTGCAGGTTTGCCTCTAAGGGAGGGCAAGAGAGAAAGAGGAAGAGTGGGTACCAGCAATGCCAGTCCTGGATGTTCTGAAAAGATTCAGAGGATTCAAGTTTGAGAAGTGCTACCAGTAGTATCCATTGGAAGGTCAAAAAGGTGAAGGTGAAGGGCAGCAGAGAGAGTGACTGTGGTTACCCCTCACTGTTGCCCCTCACCTTGGACAGTGTTTACTGTCATTGTCTTGTAGATTTGCCAGCAGAAGGCTTTTAATTATTTCAGTTATTTTTAGAAATAATATGTATTATATGCTGCTTCTCATTATATAAGAAACTCATGGAAAGCATGGAAGAGCCTCAAAAGGGGGGAGAGAAAGAATATAAGTAAATATATTACACACACAGACATATACACACACACATACACACATACACACAGACAGAGGTATAGCCAGAGATTTCATATTAAAGACCATAGGGAAGCAAAAGGGGACATGAAAATAAGCACAATTAAAAATGAAATTAGGCTGAGCATGGTGGCTCACACCTGTAATCCCAGCACTTTGGGAGGCCGAGGTGGGAGGATCACTTGAATTCAGGAGTTCAAGGCCAGCCTGGGCAACATAGTGAGACTCCCACCTTGGGAAAAAAAAAAGTGAAAAAAAAAATTTTTTTTAATGAAATGGTATACCCTCTCATTATGGGTGGGAATTAGAGTGCTCAGATTCTTCAGAGATGGTTTGCTATTTTGCATTCTGTCTTTGGAACAGAATTCCATTAGTGGGGATACTGCAAATGCTTAAATGAGTTAAGCATTTTTAAGGTTCTTGACACACATTGACATGCTGTTTTCTGAATAAGGCATACTTATTTGTGTGGCCATCAGGCATGTATGAGTAAGCTGGGGTCTTTCATGGAAGTGAAATGGTACCTCTCTGTTGTTTCCTTTTTTTGAGATGGAGTCTTGCTGTGTCACCCAGTCTACAGTGCAGTGGTGTGATCTCAGCTCACTGAAACCTCCACCTCCCAGTTTCAAGCAATTCTCCTGCCTCAGCCTCCCCAGTAGCTGGGATTACAGGCACCCACCACCACACCTGACTAATCTTTTTGTATTTTTAGTACAGACGGGGTTTCACCATGCTTGCCAGGCTGGTCTCGAACTCCTGACCTCAAGTGATCCACCCGCCTCGGCTTCCTGAAGTGCTAGGATTACAGGCTTGAGCCACCGCGCCTGACCCTCACTGTTGTTTTAATTTGCAGGTTATTTGTGAGGTTGTAAACCATTATTTTTCTTTTGTGAATTAGACTGTTTATTTCTACTCCCCTCCCCACCTCAGCTTCTATGATAAGACCTTGTTAATAGAAATTAAATTAAAAGAATATTGGATTACTTATTTTGTTGAAAGTCCCACCCACCAAAATTATCACCATTTAATTTGTCCACATTCTATTCACATTCCTTATTTTGGTCATGGTTTTTGTATGGCCTAGATATAAGTCATTTGTGAGATATCTGCCAATGGCAGATTCTTTACCAAAGAAGTACTTGTGGAGGACCAAGGACTGCCAACCTCTGAAGACAAAAAATTGTTGTTTGTATTTTGTTTCTCAGAATAAGTACAAGATTCCTTAATTTTCCTTTATGCAAAGATAAAGATTTTTATCTTTAAAAGTTGCTGGGCTATCAGTTAGGCATGGTGCTGCATGCCTGTAGTCCCAGCTGCTCAGGAGGCTGAGGTAAGAGAATTGCTTGAGGCCAGGAATTTGAGGCCACAGCGGCTGTAATTGCACCTTTGCACTCCAGACTGGGTGACAAAGCAAGATCTTGTGTCTAAAAAGAAAAAAAAAGAAAGAAAGGCCGGGCACGGTGGCTCACGTCTATAATCCCAGCACTTTGGGAGTCTGAGATGGGCAGGTGATCACTTGAGGCCAGGAGTTCAAGACCAGCTTGGCCAACATGGTGAAACCCCGTCTCTACTGAAAACACACGAATTAGCCAGGCATGGTGATATGTGCCCTAAATACTTTGCTACTCGGGAGGCTGAGGCAGGGGAATCGCTTGAACGTGGGAGGCGGAGGTTGCAGTGAGTCGAGAACATGCCATTGCACACCAGCCTGGGCAACAGAATAAGACTTCATCTTAAAAAAAAAAAAAAAAAAAGTGTAAAAAAAAGAGATGCTGGACTAAAATTTATAAGCCAGCATTCCCTGGTATTTAATTTTCTATATCCAAATCAACGTTTTCTTAGAATTTAAAAAAATATATTTTTGGCTGGACGCAGTGGCTCACGCCTATAATCCCAGCACTTTGGGAGGCCGAGGCAGGTGGATCACGGAGGTTAGGAGTTTGAGACTAGCCTGGCCAACATAGTGAAACCCCGTCTCTACTAAAATGCAAAAAAAAAAAAAAAAAAAAGCTGGTTATGGTGGTGTGCACCTGTAGACCCCCCCTACTCAGGAGGCTGAGACAGGAGAATCACTTGAACCCAGGAAGCGGACGTTGCAGTGAGCGAGACCACACTACCACAGCCTGGGCGACAGAGCGAGACTCTGTCTCAAAAAAACAAAAAGCTTACTTGTCATTTTATGCAGCAAATAAAGCCCTTATCATATGACAAGTCAATCTTCATTGGGAGTTGTGTGGGCAGTGAGCTGTAACCTTCATTATACAATCTTCCTCTGACCTATCTATTATCAAACAACAGCAGTGATGGTACAGACAAATTGCTCTAATACTCTTATTAAAAAATGAAAGAGTAGGTATTTCTTACGGCTTTACAGTAAGAAGCCATTTTATCGGAAGAGCAGAATAAAAGTCTTTGTTTTGTTTCTACTCCAAGTCCAGGTTTGCATTTGTGATTGACAGCGTCGGTGCTTACTTAAACAATGGCTAATTTAAATGTTTCACAATCCTCAAGGGAAAAGAATGCCACCTGGGACAATGTTCAATGTCTTGAATTCACTATTAAGTAAGAGTCCGGTTCCGTTTATGTATGCAAACTTCCCTCCATGGAATCCTGTTCAAAGGGAAGGCAAACTGAGATCTACTGGACACCCGTGATGTGCCAGATACTTTCATACACTGCATATTATCTCAATTAACCCCAACAATAACCACCCATGGTTGGAATCTTTGTGGAAAAGGTAAAAGTTCTATACTGAGAAAGCCACTGCACTGGGAAGGGCAGAGGGCTCCACTGCTGACTGGCTCTTTCATTCTGTTACGCAGGACAAGACGAGCATGAGGTCAACCTTATGGCAATGGCTTCTGTACTCAGCTGGCTTCCAAGTTACCTTCTGGCTGACTCAGTGTCTCTGAGACCATCCTGAGTGCCAGGGACATTTGTACCTATCTCGGGTGCTAGAAACCAGTTGATTCTGCTTCTTATGCTACCTAAATACTTTGCTCTTTATTGGAGGAAGAGAATGATTCAGAAGGAGCCAAACAAGCAGTGCCTTGAATGCCTCTCTCCAATTTTCCTTCAAAAAAATCTCGGCCAGGCACGGTGGCTCATGCCTATAATGCCAGCACTTTGGAAGACTGCGGCAGGCGAATCACTTAAGGTCAAAAGTTCGAAACCAGCCTGGCCAACATGGCGAAACTCCATCTCTACCAAAAACACAGATTCTGCTCTATTGCCCAGGCTGGAGTGCAGTGTCGTGATCTTGGCTCACTGCAATCTACGCCTCCTGGGTTCAAGCAATTCTCCTGCTTCAGCCTCTGAGTAGCTGGGATCAAAGGCATGCGCCACCACATCCAGCAAATTTTTGTATTTTTAGTAGAGACACGGTTTCACCAGCTTGGTCAGGCTGGTCTCGAACTCCTAACCTCAGGTGATCCGTCAGCCTCGGCCTCCCAAAGTGCTGGGATTACAGGCATAAGCCACCACACCTGGCCTTAAGCACTGCCATAAACTCCACTTTAAAACACATGATAATTGACTCCCAGGAAACTTTTCAGTAATTCTGACTTGAAATTCACCTAACTTTCTTACGATGATTAAATATTTCCTTACGTTTACACACTAAAACCTGATCTTAAAAAAAAAAAGAAATTCAAAATTGCTAAATAAAAGTTTTGAATATATTAATACCGTGTGTGTCTGAAAATAACAATTATTCATAAGCAAAAATTTAAAATTCCAGAGCTAGGGCTGAGTGCAGTGGCTCACACCTGTAATCTCAACACTTTGGGAGGCTGAGGTGGGAGTTCAAGACCAGCCTGGCCAAGACGGTGAAACCTCGTCTCCACTAAAAATACAAAAACTAGCTGGGCATGGCGGTGTGCACCTGTAATCCCAGCTACTCGGGAGGCTGAGGCAAGGAACTGCTTGAACCTCGGAGGCGGAGGTTGCAGTGAGCTGAGATTGAGCCACTGCACTCCAGCCTGGGTGACAGAGTGAGACTCCATCTCAAAAAATAAAAAAAAGTCCAGAGGAAGTCTTATTTTTAAAACAAAACAAATTTGAAGGGAAAAAGAGACAAAATGACCTAAGAAAAAAAAGTCAGGTGGCTGACCAGCTCTCCAACAGAAGATAGAAAAGTCTGCAAATTAGCCAGGCGTAGTGGCACATGTCTGTAATCCCAGCTGCTTGGGAGGCTGAGGCAGGAGAATAGCTTGAACCCAGGAGGCGGAGGTTGCAGCAAGTCGAGATCGCCCCATTGCACCCTGGGCAACAAGAGCGAAATCCCATCTCAAAAAGAAAAGAAAAGTCTGCAGTATGTAAAAGCTGAGCCTCAGGAATCGGAGGTGGTGGAGCCTCAACAGTGTTCTAGCATTGGCTTTGCCAGGACGGGACTGCCCTCTGGTGTAACTAACAATTTTCATGTTTTGTTCAGCCTCATTGTAAAGTCATAAAACTTTTCTCATGCTTAGTTTCCTCATGTACAAAACAGCAGCAGTCACCTTCTAGGGTAATTATTGCAGCTAAACAAACAGCCAACGTAGAGCACTTAGCAAATACACTCCCAGAAACAGAATTCTTTCCTTCCACCCTTTCAGGTCATAATATTTCCATCCCACCTTAAGAGATCACTTCACTTCAAAGAGCTGGCACAGATAGGGAATGATTTTCAGCTCATATAGTCATGCTTTTAATTCCTGAAAATTCTCTGCATTGTGGTCTGTTCTTACAAAGGAATACTACGCAACAACCACAGGATAAATTATAACCACATGAAACTATGGATGAGCATCACTGATAAAGGTTGAGTGAGAGGCCAGATACAAAAGAGTACATACTGTCTGATTCCATCTTAATGAAGTAAGAATAGCCAAAGGTAATCCATGGTGATACAAGTCAGAATGGTGGTTACCCTGGGATGAGGGGATAATGGGAGGAGAGGTACGAGGACACTGAGATGATGAAAATATTCTGTGCCTTAATCTGGGTGGTGGTTCCAAAGGTACATATATATGTAAAAATTCATCAAGCTGTATACTTAACAGTTGTGCAGTTTACTGCCTTTATGTTATACACTTCAATGAATATTTAAAATAACATGTTTTCGGCCAGGCGTAGTGGCCCACGCCTGTAATCCCAGCACTTTGGTAGGCCAAGGTGGGCGGATCACCTGAGGTCAGGAGTTTGAGACCAGCCTGGCTAACATGGTGAAACCCCGTCTCTACTAAAAATGCAAAAATTAGCCAGGTGTGGTGGCGCGTGCCTGTCATCCCAGCTACTTGGGAGGCTGAGGCAGGAGAATTCCTTGAACCTGGGAAGCTGAGGTTGTAGTGAGCCGAGATCGTGCCACTGCACTCCAGCCTGGGCAACAGAGTGAGCCTCCATCTCAAAATAAATAAATAAATAAATAAATAATATTTTTCCAAAGTGATTATTTAATATTTTCTCTGAATGATAAATTAATTGGTGCTTCATAATTGTAGACATCACTTGTGTAGGATATTTTCCAAATATTATTTTCCAAATAAATACATTTAAGCAAACATACTATTACTTTCTTAGGTAAAAATATTTCTAAAATGATTTGTACTCCTCACTCTCATTTCAAACAGAGGCTACAAAGCACATTCTTCTTGGTGAACCAAGGTTATCCATAGAAATTTACATGGTTGGTAACTTGCAGTGGCTCACACCTATAATCCCGATAGTTTCGGTGGCCTAGGTGGAAGAATTACTTGAGCCCAGGAATTTGAGACCAGTCTGGGCAACATAGTGAGACCCTGTCTCTAAAAAATTTTTAAAAAGTAAAGAAACTGGCCAGGTGCAGTGGCTCACGCCTGTAATCCCAGCACTTTGGGAGGCTGAGGGGGGTGTGGATCACTTGAGGTCAGGAGTTCAAGACCAGGTTGACCAACATGGTAAAACCCTGTCTCTACTAAAATACAAAATCAGCCAGGCACGATGGCACACGGGAGGCTATTTGGGAGGCTGAGGAAGGAGAATTGCTTGAACCTGGGAGGCAGAGGCTGCTATTAGCCAATATTGCACCATTGAACTCCAGCCTGGGCAACAAGAGTAAAACTCCATCTCAAAAAAATAAAGTAAAGAAACTTACATGGTAGAGCTGAGATGGGGCAATAGGTTTGGGGTCCATTGCTTCTGGATTGGATGGCAGCAGTTTTACCCCTTTGTTATATGCCCTATTTCTCACTGTTGTGTGCCTGCCTCTAATCATCCCTGTCCTTCTCATTTGTTTCCTTTCATTAATTTATTCATATATCTGGTACATAATTTTGAACGCGTGGTATATGCTAAGCACTGGAGATACAGTAGTAGGTTAGACACTCACAATCCACGACCTAAGGGAACTTAATATTTTAGCAAAAGAGGCAGGCATAAACAAATACAACGTGTGTTTTGAGGGCAAAATTAGAGGACCTCCTTTAGGGGACCTGGGAAGGTCACCTTGAAGAGGTGACATCCAAGAACTGAGAGGTAAGACCCTATCCCAGAGTGAGCCATTAGTAAGTACTGACTGAATGAATGAGTCCATGTGTGCATGCTTGCTTAATGGTCATTAGCCAAGTAGAAAGAAGAAAAGAAAGAGTCATGATATATCATGCACTGAGAAACCAGAAATGTTATTGAAAGATGTCTAAACTAACAGTCAATAGGGGGATGGGTGCGATAGCTCACGCCTGTAATCGCAACACTTTGGGAGGCTGAGACGGGTGGATCTATCTGAGGTCAGGGGTTTGAAATCAGACTGGCCAACATGGTGAAATCCTGTCTCTACTAAAAAATACAAAGAGTCAACAGTCACTGAGTGAGGTCCTGATAGAATTGATGGCATTAATTTTGGCTGCGGTATGGCCGGGCGCGGTGGCTCAAGCCTGTAATCCCAGCACTTTGGGAGGCCGAGATGGGTGGATCACAAGGTCAGGAGATCGAGACCATCCTGGCTAACCCGGTGAAACCCCGTCTCTACTAAAAAATACAAAAAACTAGCCAGGCGAGGTGGCGGGCGCCTGTAGTCCCAGCTGCTCAGGAGGCTGAGGCAGGAGAATGGCGTAAACCCAGGAGGCGGAGCTTGCAGTGAGCTGAGATCCAGCCACTGCACTCCAGCCTGGGCAACAGAGCGAGACTCCGTCTCAAAAAAAAAAAATTTTGGCTGCTGTGGGGACTGTTTTATTGCCTTACTTAAGATCTTGACCTGCTAGATAACTGAAGAATTTTTCATTATCACTGGGCTAATCAATACACATTCAGTTTTTATTTCATCCCGCAAAAAGCAAAACCAGCCACATACGGCCCAAGTCTCTATGAAGGTTCC
>NW_016803819.1:905922-908718 GCF_001698545.2 Rhinopithecus bieti
AGACTCCGTCTCAAAAAAAAAAATTTTGGCTGCTGTGGGGACTGTTTTATTGCCTTACTTAAGATCTTGACCTGCTAGATAACTGAAGAATTTTCATTATCACTGGGCTAATCAATACACATTCAGTTTTATTTCATCCCGCAAAAGCAAAACCAGCCACATACGGCCCAAGTCTCTATGAAGGTTCCTCCAGGTTGCCCACGTAGTTCTGACTCTGAGCTCCTATGCATGTGACTTTTCTGGCACAGCCACCAGAATCACCTTGAAAGGTTGTCACCTACCCATTTCTTAACAAAGCCATCCAGCTCTGTTCAGAAAAGACAGGTCTGCCTCTTAGGCATTATGGCATGTTGCGAAATGCGTTTTCATTTGGGACCTATTATTGTCCCCAGAAATTTCAGCCTCATGACATTTTACAAATCAAGAAGAACTTGTAGTCTAAAGGACAGAAGCAGCAGATAACAAACAAGAACTCTTGTAAAGACGTTACTCAATTATATGCCTAATACAGCCAACCTGATATAGAAGCATTATTATCATATCACATTTAATAGCAGCAGAGTTTAAAATGCCAAAAACATGGGCCAAGTTATTCAGGACTGAATGTGATGCATGACTAGATCTGTCAATAAACTATCATGAAACCATAAGAACCCCTAACAGAAGGAGCCAGCGTAGCCTTTGTTGATCTTACTTTCTTACAATTCCTCATGGAAATACTAAATCGGGCCAGGCGCAGTGGCTCATGCCTGTAATCTCAGTGCTTTAGGAGGCTGAGGTGGGCAGATCACTTGAGTTCAGGAGTTTGAGACCAGCCTAGCCAAATGGTGAAACCTCATCTCTACTAACAATACAAAAATTAGCCAGGTGTGGTGGCAGGTGCCTACAGCTCCAGTTACTCGGGAGGTTGAGGCAGAAGAATCGCCTGAACCTGGGAGGCAGAGGCTGCAGTAAGCCGAGATCGCGCCACTGCACTCCAGCCTGGGTGACAGAGTAAGACTCTGTCTCAAACAAAAAGAAAGAAAAGAAAAAAGAATAACTAAACAAAAAGATTGTACCAAATATGGATTTTCCTGATGAAATAAAGGGAAACAAGGAATAACAAGTGTCTAGAAATGGTTTGGTTTTAGATTTTTTCCCCAGAGTCTTTCTGTTCCTTTGATAAAATTTCAGACTCAATATAGGCTCAATCTTGAAAGTACGGTATTGCCAGGCGTGATGGCTCCCGCCTATAATCCCAACACTTTGGGAGGCCAAGACAGGTGGATCACCTGAGGTCAGGAGTTCAAGACCAGTCTGGCCAACATGGTGAAACCCCTTCTCTACTAAAAATACAAAAAAGTAGCCGGGCATGGTGGTGGGCGCCTGTAATCCCAGCTACTTGGGAGGCTGAAGCAGGAGAATCTCTTGAACCTGGGAGGTGGAGGTTGCAGTGAGCCAAGATTGCACCACTGTACTCCAGCCTGGGGGATAGAACAAAACTCCATCTCAAAAAAAAAAAGGGGGGGGTGGCTAGGTGCGGGGACTCACGCCTGTAATCCCAACACTTTGGGAGGCCGAGGTGGGTGGATCACGTGAGGTCAGGAGTTCAAGACCACCTTGGCCAAAATGGGGAAACCCTGTCTCTACAAAAATACAAAAATTAGCTGGAGATGATGGTGGGTGCCAGTAATCCCAGCTACTCGGGAGGCTGAGGCGGGAGAATCACTTGAACCCTGCAGGCGGAGATTGCAGTGAGCCGAGATCGTGCCATTGCACTCCAGCCTGGGCAACAAGAGTCAGATTCCATCTCATAAAAAAGAAAAAGAAAAGTAAAGAAAAGAAAGAAAAGAAAAGAAAGTGTGGTATTCATGCATGTATTCTTTCACTGGTCAGGGTTCCTATTTTGGATTCACATGGTATGGCTCTCTTTCCGTACTTGATAGGCTCAAGCAATCTAAGTGCACCTATATAACAGGCAATTAGATCCAGTAAGTATCGAAATCTTAAAAGAGACATAAGAAAACATTAATCCACTTGTCAAAAGTTACATAAACTTGCAGTGGTCAGAGTAGTGAAACGACTTTCTGCTAAACTCAATTTTCTGATATGCATATATAAAGACATTAAACCTGCCATGCCTCCAGGGAACTCAAGGTCTTTAACCTCTATAGTTGTTAGATTTCTTCCTATTTGCCTGAATATACAAAGCCACAGGGAAGTTTGTCCTATGGAGGAAATATCTTCCAATTTTGAAACAATCATTTCTTCCAGCCGTTTTTAATGACCGGCTACTTCTCAGAAGAAAAAACCCTTAGCTTCTTACTGCAAGCGTCATTGGGCAAAATATACCCAAATCAGGTTCTTTCATAATTGGTGAGCTCTTCAACTTCGCACTGTCCTCGTGCAGGCCAAAGACCCCACACCCTTGTTATATTGCCTGTATTATACTGCAACACCTTTCCCCAAGAACTGGCAATTACACAAATCAGTTGGAACTATTTTTTTCCTAGATTTTCCTATGAACTGTTTGAGTTTTAACTATTAATAACACAGTTACTGGTATCTGTGTGTAGCATATCATTATTACAATTGATCATACATAAACATTTGATTAAGGCTGTAGCTTTATTATATTTTCTACCCACTCAAAAAAGCTAGATTATAAAGACTTAGTATTCCCAAGAAGTATTTATTCATTAGTTTCTCCTAAACCATGACCAGTACAGAAAAAGTCAGTCTCAAACTGGTCTGTTTTAAAAACACAGATTTGTGGATAAGAGGCCATTTTAAACTGACCTTTTTTTTTTTTTTTTT
>NW_016803819.1:911380-917169 GCF_001698545.2 Rhinopithecus bieti
GGCGCACACTACCACGCCTGGCTAATTTTGTATTTTGGTAGAGACGGGGTTTCACCTTGTTGGCCAGGCTGGTCTCGAACCCCTGACCTCCAGTGATCCGCCCACCTCAGCCTCCCAAAGTGTGAGGTTACAGGCGTGAGCCGCACCCGGCCTAACCTGACCTTTAATTTGCTGTTACCTTGTCTAAATTTAACAGAATTGGGGGTGGGGTGGGGGGAGAAAGTTTAAAAGTATTTTCATGAAACCAGAACCACCACTTAGCAAAACCTTTAAACGGAATGAATTCCTGAGCTCATAGAAGTGCAAATCGCAAGGTTACACATTGTCTCCTAGAAACGGCACCTGGTTCTGAACTCTTTGCTAAAGCAAATGCTTTGCTAAAGGATTCTGATTCAGCCCACTGTAAAATCTCAAGCACAGGTAGATTTTCCACTTACTCTCCATTACACACACGTCCCTCTAGCAAAACCAAAAACAGCATTTGATGAAAGCTAAAGATTACAATTATCCGGGGACTCCGAGCCACTGAAAAATAGAGTTTGCAAAGAAATCCCTTTGCCCCCGTCTTCCCCTCACCATCCCTGCCCCTTCCACAGAAGGGAACTGAAATCATATGCAATTTGAAATTTTTAATATGAATATACTAAAGTAGGAAGCACGTACCTGCTAAGCACCTGGCGCTCTCTTTCCCTGCTTGCTCTCTCCTCCCACACTCTGGCAACGGAATGCCCTTCAAAACCATGGCTCAGTGCTTTTGGTAAATGTTTTACGAGACACTAAACAGGCTTGTGTCCCACCCTCAGAGCAAACACCATTGAGGGAACACAATATAATGGTCGAAAAGATATCATGTAATGTACAATAATGAAAATGAACAAGCAGGCTCTATTTCCACACTTCCCCTTAAGGGGGAAAAAAATGTCAAACTTTCAGGTGGTGGGGGCAGAGTTGCAGGAAGGGATCATAGAAATAAACCTTGACACTGGAAGCGTTACAGCAATTTTTTTTAAGGTGGCATTATGATAAGCTCATTGTTCTAATCCCCAAACAAGTCTTGGCTTGCCGAGCTAAAAAACTGTCAAAGGCAAGAGTTAATAAAAGGTGGAGTTCACTGGACTATGTAGATGCAGTAGCATCTCCACATTGACCACATATTCCTATTTATCTGAGAAAATGCAACTCAAAAAAGTGCTCATAAACCATCCTCCACAATAACCAAAGATACTTCCCATTTTCCATATCCTTCAAGTTATTCACAGTTAAGACCCAACTCTGCTCCAAACCAGAAGTTTTGCATTCCATTCAAGTTAACAATTACAACTGGAGGATAACAGAAACTTGCTGGCACCAAACTATTAGAATGTCAGGTGCCTCCTGGTACCACCAGGGTTAATGAGATAAAGAGAGGGTGCCCAGGGATCATCTGTCTGCCTGGTTTTACAGAAACTACCTAGGGAGATTGCTAGAGTCTTGGGCCCATGCGAGCAGCACGCACTCACCTGCTGTTGGAGGACTGAGTGGGACAGTCTAAGACATGAGCAAGTAGAATTACTTAGCTACATACAGTCAAGCCCACTCGATAAAAGGAGACCACGACCGTCTAGAGAAGAAGCCAGAATTGGCTTTGGTTGCAGAATCACACCCACAGACAGGATAGGCAAGTAAGATAACCCATTCTCTGTCCCCGCCCACTCCTCCAATCCCCCAGAGAGCGCTCAGAATTTTGCATTTCCTACCTTTAGAATGTCTGCTGAGGTGGAAACAAAACAAAGCAAAACAAAACTGAACCTAGAATTGAGATCATGTGTTTTCTACACTCCAGCTGTGTGACCTTGAGGGAGTAACTTAACCTCCCTGAGCCCGTCTCCTCATCTATAAAGTACAAATGTCTAGAACCACAGAAGTTATTTCCAAGAACTGACAGCTCCCCAGCTCCAGGAGCCTAGAAAATGGCACAGAGAAGTTCTTGACAGTTTTAAAATGTCAGAAGGGTTGTTGTCATTTTTTGATCTCCTACCTTATGTGGATGGGTTCCATCTTATTTTCAATGTCCTCATGTTGCAGAAGCTTCCGGTTAGTCCTAGGACTAAAGGGCAACTGAGCTCGCTTCTCCTGGGTCTGACTGACTAATCTGTTAGGGTGGGTACCATAAATGACCGTTTTATCTGCCTGCCCGGGGCGGGGCGACAGGGCCTCCCCGCCCTCCAGCCTGCCTGTCAGCTCCTTTTGCTTTCACAACATCTCATCTTGCCCTCTACCACAGTGAACTGACCCGCCTCAGAACGCCTCATTTGGGCCTCCCTTTTTCTCTTTTTTCCCTCTCCTCCTCTCTCCTTTCTTGCTTTGCTTCCCTGAGAGGAACATAATGGGTGTTGGGGGAGGGCAATGATTCTCTTTTTCTTTTTTCTTTTTTGAGACGGATTCTCGCTCTGTCACCCAGACTGGAGTGCAGTGGCACTATCTTGGCTCACTGAAACCTCCGTCTCCCAAGTTCAAGTGATTCTCCAGCCTCAGCCTCCCAAGTATCTGGGATTATAGGCACCTGACACCATGCCCGGCTAATTTTTGTATTTTTAGTAAAGACAGGGTTTCACCATGTTGGCCAGGCTGGTCTCAAACTCCTGACTTCAGGTGATCCACCTGCCTTGGCCTCCCAAAGTGCTGGGATTAAAGGCATGAGCCACTGCACCCGGCCTTCATCATTCTATTTCTCCTTCTACTATTTTATGTGACATGTCACACAACCCAGTGCATGGATTAGACAGGTATTATTATTCTCGAGATTCAGAGATGCAGACAGATTCAACAACAGCCCAAGGTCACTGAGCCATTGCTGACAGGCCAGGGGCTGAGGTGCCCTTTCCCGACAGCCCAGGATTTCCCTCAAGCCACTGACCTCCAAAAGCACCTCCTCTCAGAGCAGTAAGGCCCCACCTGGTCTAACCTGCTCTCCCCACTACCTGTGGCAGTTTCCTCTACCATCCCTCTCATCTTCCTTCAGCCCTTGGCACGGGTCAGTCCCTTATTCTAATTTTGGGGTTTATTTCACTTGACCTCTTGTCCCTTGGGTGCCCTTCTTTACACAAACCCAAGAGGAGTAAATCCCCTGCATGCTGGGGGTAATTACTCCCATCACAGAAGTCTTTCCCATGAGAACCCCTCTTGGGTCACCCGTCTCATTCACTCTGCATTAGGGTACTTGTGTGTCCTCAAATGCCCCTCCCTCCCTCCCTCCCTCCTTCCTTCCTTCCTTCCTTCTTTCCTTCCTTCCTTCCTTCTTTTTTCTTTCTTTTTTTTCACAGTCTTGCCCTGTTGCCCAGGCTGGAGTGCAATGGCGCAATCTCAGCTCACTGCAACCTCCACTTCCCAGGTTCTCCTGCCTCAGCCTCCTGAGTAGCTGGGATTATAGGCATGCACCACCACACCTGGCTAATTTCTCTGTAGTTTTAGTAGAGATAGGGTTTCACCATGTTGGTCAGGCTGGTCTTGAACTCCTGATCTCAAATGATCCACCCGCTTCAGCCTCCCAAAGTGCTGGGATTACAGGCGTGAGCCACCGTGCCCGACCCTCAACTGCTTTCTAGATCACCAGAGCACTCACCTCTGCACTCCCTGGCAGGGAGTCCAAGGCCTTAATGTTCAGAAATATACTTAAATTTTGATGAAAAAAGTTTGAAGACACAAAATCGGAATCCCAAACAGTGTTTCAAAGGCATATATTCTACGTACAGTCAGCCCTCAGTATGCTTGGGTTCCGCATCCCTGAAGTCAACCAACCACAGAACAAGAATATTCAAAAATCTCGTGTACCCCATAAATATATATACTACTATGTGCCCACAAAAAAAGTAAAAATTTAAAAATGTAAAAGGATGGCTATGTCTGTAGTAAACACATACAGACTTCTTTTTCTTGTCATTATTCCCTAAACAATACAGCATAACAACTACTTACATAGCGTTTCCATTGGATTAGGTATTCTAAGTCATCTAGAGATGACTCAAAGTATATGGGAAGATATGTGTAGGTCATATGCAAATACTGCACCATTTTATATAGGGGACTCAAGCATCCAAAATCTGGGGGCCTGCAATCAATCCCCCATGGATACAGAAGGATCACTATATAAACAAATTTGGGGTTTTAAGGTAGTTGCTTTGCTTTTTTTTTTTATTTTTTGTATTTCAATGAGGATAAGAAAATGGGATTATGAAGTCCAGATAGCAAATAAGCCAGCCATCAAATCACACCACAAAACAAGCATTGTTTCTTTTCTTTTTTTTGAGACGAAGTCTCACTCTGTCACTCATGTTGGAGTGCAGTGGTGCCATTGCAGCTCACTGTAATCTCCACCTCCCGGGTTCCAGTGATTCTCCTGCCTCAGCTTCCTGAGTTGCTGGGACTACTGGCGCACACCACCACACCCGGCTAATTTTGCTATTTTTTTAGAGATAGCAAAAGCCTGACCTTGTTGGTCAGGCTGGTCTCAAACTCCTGAGCTCAAGTGATCCGCTTGCCTAGGCCTCCCAAAGTGCTGGGATTACAGGCGTGAGCCACCATGCCCGGCTGCAAACATTGCTTCTCAAGTGCCTACAATAATCAGTTATTTGATATATGACACCTCATTTAATTAAATAGACAGATGAGAGGACAGACTCAGAGAGGCTGCCCAAGGATACACAGTTAATAATGACAGATCTGAGAATCCAAGCAGGTCCCAGTTGGAGCCCTTGCTCTTTGCCTGAGTCACACTCTCATGCACGTGCACACTGTAGCCTACTCACCCTAAGAGCCTGTCTACTGCCCAATCAGGGGTGTCCAATCTTTTGGCTTCCCTGGGTCACATTGGAAGAAGAACTGTCTTTGGCCACACATAAAATACACTGATACTAATGATAGCTGATGAGCTTAAAAAAAAAAAAGTCCCAAAGGAAGCTTATGAATTTGTGTTGGGCCACATTCAAAGTCATCCTGGACATGCCACAGGTTGGACAAGCTTGGTCTAAATCAAGATCCAACCCAGGAGTGGTGGCTCACACCTGTAGTCCCAGCACTCTGGGAGGCCCAGGCAGGAGGATCACTTGAGCCCAGAGTTTAGGACCAGCCTGGGCAACATAGTGAGACCCTCGTTTCTACAAAAAAATATATAAAATGATCCAGGTACAGTGGCATGTGCCTGTGGTCCCAGCTACTTGGGAGGCTGAGGTGGGAGGATTGCTTGGGCCAGGAGTTGTAGTTGAGGCTATAGTGAGCCAAGATCACACCACTGTAACAGAGTGCCCTGGGTAACAGAGTGACATCTTGTCTTTAAAAAAAAATCACTTACATGTTATTTTCTGCCAATCTCTGACCAGAACCAGTTCAACCCTGTTTTTCTCCTTCAATTCTTTTTTTTTGTTTTGTTTTGAGATGGAGTTTCACTCTTGTTGCCCAGGCTGGAGTGCAATGGAATGATCTTGGCTCACTGCAATCTCCACCTCCCGGGTTCAAGCGATTCTCCTGGTTCAGCCTCCCAAGTAGCTGGGATTATAGGTGTGCGCCACCACGCCCAGCTAATTTTGTATTTTTAGTAGAGACGGGGTTTCTGCATGTTGGTCAGGTTGGTCTCGAACTCCCAACCTCAGGTGATCTGCCCACCTTGGCCTCCCAAAGTGCTGGGATTACAGGCGTGAGCCACCACACTTGGCATTCTTCAATCCTTTGCCTTGGCCTCCTCACCCTCCTCTCCCACTTCCCTCCACCCTACCCTCCCTTTTATTTTCTTTTCTTTTCTTTTTTTTTTTTTTTTT
>NW_016803819.1:917696-931275 GCF_001698545.2 Rhinopithecus bieti
TTTTTTTTTTTTTTTTTTTTTTTTTTTTTTTTTTTTGAGACAGTCTTGCTCTTGTTGCCCAGGCTGGAGTGCAGTGGCTCGATCTCCACTCACTGCAACCTCTATCTCCCAGGTTCAAGCAATTCTCCTGCCTAAGCCTCCTGAGTAGCTGGGACTACAAGTGCATGCCACCATGCCCAGCTAATTTTTGTATTTTTAGTAGAGACGGAGTTTCACCATGTTGGCCAGGATGGTCTCTATCTCTTGACCTCGTGATCCACCCAACTTGGCCTCCCAGTGCTGGGATTACAGGCATAAATCATTGTGCCCAGCCCACCCTAACTTCTTATCCCTAATTAAGATAATCTCTACTGTTCACTTTGAAATCTACTGATGAACTCTATTTACTATGGAAGTCCTCCTTTGACCATAAAATCCAGCCAAAAAAAATATGGATTCCCCTACTTGGGTAAACCTTTTATGTTTTTTTTTTTTTTTTTTCTGTGATCACAAATTTGTTATTTGACTTTAAACCCTGTAGGCTGTATTAGAATTCCCTGTGTTCTATACAGCACTTGGCATATAAAAGTCTCATGCTGCTCAGAGACTAAATTATGTGTCCCTGAGAAAGGACTGTGCCTTCTGTGCAATAGAAATGTTTTATAATAGCATTTCCCACCTCCAGCCATGCGATTCTAAGTGGAGTTTTTTCTCTATTGTTTTTGGTATGCCAGCATGGAGGTATACCCCTAGAATTTTCAACTGCAGAGCTGCAATAGGGCAGAATAATGCGTCTCTGGTGAGTGCTGCTCTATTGCCCCAGGCCTATTCCAAAGCATCTTTCAGCTGTAGGTGCTCATTTCTAGCGTGAATATCTTTGAGGCTAGTATATATTTGGCCTGCAGAATAGTTTCAGCTTCTGAAAGGGGTTTTGAGCTCCCTTGGACACTAGGAAATAGTAGAGGAGAAAGAGGTAGAGATTTAATCTGGAGCTTCTAAATCTTCCAGAATCTTCCAAGGGTTTGGGAATGCCCATGAATCATATTCAAACCCCTTTAGAGGGCTTCAAAGAGTAGCATGAATGTGACCTCAGAAAGTGCTCATCACCTAGCCAACCTCTGCAGATACCTAAGAAAGTGCCCAGGGGCTCTGGGTGTTTTCCCAAACTGCCCAAGGAAGGAGGGGCCGCAATAGGAGAGGGGAGATCAATCTATACTGTCTGGTACTGTCTATCATGGGGATATCAGCCACTAGACTAGCAGTTCTCAAAGTGAGGTCCCTGGAACGCTGAGAGGCTCCAAGGTTCTTAATAATACTAACATATTTCCCTTTTCCACGGCATTGACACTGCACCAGTGAAAAAAAGGCAATGGTGGCTAAAGTTTCTAGCAGTGTAAGAGGCAGTGCCGCCTAACTTTACTAGTAATTGTGGCAGTTTTTTTTAATCACCAAGGCATTTCAAGTTGTTCTAACCCCTTTAAAAAAAAAAAAAAAAAAAAAAAAGGCAATTTTCCTTAAGAATGTATCTGATAAGACAATATTAATTTTATTTATTTTTATTTCTTTAAAAATTTTTTAATTTAATTTTTTTTTTTTTTTCTAAGACACAATTTCCTTCTTGACCCAGGCCCTGGAGTGCAGTGGGGCACAATCTCAGCCTCACTGCAACCTCCACCTCCTGGGTTCAAGTGATTCACCTCAGCCGCCCAAGTAGCTGGGAATTACACAGCACTGCCACCACACCCCACTAATTTTTGTAATTTTTAGGTAGAGATGGGGTTTCACCATGCTGGGCCAGAGCCCCTGGTCCCTGGAACTCCTGACCTCAGGTGATCCACCCCCACCCTCCGGCCTCCCAAAGTGCTGGGATTACAGGCCGGGGCCACGCAGCGCTCCAGCCTATTTATTTTAATTAAGTCTCAATTCAAGTAGACGTTTCAAAAATATTCTGTGTGATGAAATTGAAAAGTAGGAATAAAGCAAGCCTTGTACTGTATACCCGAATTACATTGCTGTCTCAAGGAAAAATCAGCTTGTGAGAGTCACAGGCTAAACTACTTGATGAAAACAAACTTGATTATTTAGAGGCTTGAATATGTGGCAGACATGTTTCCTAGAAAATTGAATGAAAAGTGAGGCCCGTGACCTGGCAGCTTCAAGCAACACAACAGAGCCAGTATTGATTTCGCCAATGAATCAAATTAAGCTTTCAAGGCAAAAGTTAAAATCTGGGGGAACCTGGCTGCTCTGGGCGCTACTGCCAATGAGTTTAGCACCTGTTGCAGCAAGGAGAAGAAAAATAATTTTAAAAAAAGACAAAAAAAAGTAAGGAAAAATGATTTGGGGGGCACCTGGCATTTACCACCATGAGGCTTGACTGCTCTGTCAGTTATATAAAGGCTTTTCTCATGAAGATCAACTATGACATTAACAATATGTGGAGTTTTAAAAAATAACATACTGAAATGTTTCAATATCTGGAAGATCTTCACAAGCTCAGTGAACAATATTTTCCAAATAAACCAAACCATGATGTTACAGAATCATCGGCATGGGTAATGCAGTTCATTCAAAGTCGCAGATGGGGCGGAAAAAAAAAAAAAAAAAAAAAAAAAAAAAAAAAAACCAATTTAACCGTAACAGAGCATGAAAAAGTTCCTTGTTACAGCCTTCAGATTCTGCATGCAACCTAGACGCTTTAGAAGGGCTACCTCTTGGCTGGGGCGCAATGGCTCACGCCTGTAATTCCAGGGCAGGCTTTTGGGGGAGGCCCAAAGGGCGGGCATGATCACGCTGAGTGTCAAGGAGTTCAAAGGCCAGCCTGTCCAAGCATGGTGAAGGCCGCTGTTTCTACTAAAGAAAACAAAAAATTAGCCCTGGCGTGGTGGTGGTGCCTGTAATCCCCCAGATACTCGGGAGGCTGAGGCCCAGGAGAATCTCTTGAACCTGGGAGGGCGGAAGGTGCAGCGAACTGAGATTGTGCCAGCTGCACTCCAGGCCTGGGCCCAAGCAGAGCAATACTCCATCTCAAACAAACAAACAAAAACTACCTCTGTAGAGTTTGGGTTAGTTCCCAAAGAAGAATGTTCACGAAATAATCCAAAAAGTCTAAGCCTATATATTCCTCCCCTTTTCAATTACACATCTTTGTGAGGTTGAATTTTCCTTCGCCTAAAGGACGTCAATAGAAAATGACAATACCTCAATAGATTGAAGCAGAAACAAATATAAGCATACAGGCTGACGTTCTACAAGCCCAATCAAAATTATTATAAAAAGAAAAACAGGATTTGAAAAAATATAAACAACATGATCTTGCGTCCCCTTTACTTTTTTTTGGAAAGATAATTTATTTTTTGCATGAAAACATTTACATAAAAAATAAGCTTACTATTAATTGCCTTAATTTTTTTTTTTTTTTTTGAACAACGAAGTCTCCGCTCTGTTGGCCCAGGCCTGGAGCCCACAGTAACACAAAAAAGGAAAATACTCAGCTCAACTGAAGGCAAGCTCCACACATCCCGGGTTGAGCGCCATATAGATACTCCTGCTCAAGCCTCCGAGTAGGGCTGGGACACAGGCGCCGCCACCAATCGCACGCCACCTAGTTTTTGAATTTTTTAGTGAGGAGCGAGGTTTCACCGGGTTAGACCCCGAGAACATAATACTACAATCAACCATAGACATACAATATACACACTTCTCACACAATACACCAAAGGTGGCTGGAGAAAACAGAAACACAACAACGCGCGCGGCCGGCAAAATTCTTAATTTGCGTAATTCTAATTTCTAATGGCAGTAAATATCAAATAGATAAGGACCGCATAAAAGAACACATAAATAAAGCATTTCTCAAAAATCTTTTTTTTTCGCTTTTTTTTTTTATTATTTTAAAGAACAGGGACTCACATACACACATGGGGTAGAAGACACAGGTAAAAAAACTCAGGCTCACCAAGAACAACAACAACCCGATACACACACAAGATCAAAGCGATACTATAAGACAACACACACACCCAAGTAGGGCTGGGGATTAATAGGCAGTGCCACCCAATGCCCCTGGCTAATTTTTGAATTTTTTAATATAACATATCAACACAATAACACAGGACTGGATCTTGAACTCCTGCCATCAGTGAACACACACACCCGCCAATACAACATACCAAAGTGAAAACTGGGATAATAGGTGTGAGCCACCACGAGCTGGCTAATAATATTTAAGAATATAGAAAACAGGCCGGGCGCGGTGGCTCAAGCCTGTAATCCCACGCACTTTGGGAGGCCGAGAGCGGCGGATCACGAGGTCAGGAGATCGAGCCAATCCTGGCGTAATACCGGTGAAACCCCCGTCTTCTACTAAAAATAGCAAAAAACTAGCCGGGAGCGAGGGTGGCGAGCGCCTGTAGTGCGCGCAGCTACTCCGGGAGCTGAGGCAGGAGAATGGGCGTAAACCCGGAGCGGAGCTTGCAGTGAGCTGAGATCTGGCCACTGCCCTCCCAGGGCCCCTGGGCCAAGAAAAGAAGCGGACCTCCGTCTCAAAAAAAAAAAAAAAAAAAAAAAAAAAAAAAAAAACAGGGCTGGGCACAGTTGCTCATGCCTGCAATCCCAGCCCTCCTGGCTTGGGCTCAGGAGTTCAAGATCAGCCAGGGTGGACCGGGCGTGGTGGCCCACACCTATAATCCCAGCACTTTGGGAGGCCAAGACGGGTAGATAGCCTGAGGTCAGGAGTTGGAGACCAGCCCGGTCAACACGGCGAAACCCTGTCTCTACCAAAAACACAAAAATTAGCTGGGCATGGTGGTGGGCGCCTATAATCCCAACTACTCGGGAGGCTGAGGCAGAGCTGCTTGAACCCAGGAGGCGGAGTGTGCAGTGAGCCGAGATCACGCCATTGCCCTCCAGCCTGGGCACCAAGAGCAAAACTCCGTCTCAAAAAAAAAAAAAAAAAAAAAAAAAACCACCAGGGTGAGGTGGTGAAACCTTGTCTCTACAAAAAATACCAAAAATTAGCCAGGCATAGTGGCATGCATCTGTGGTCCCAGCTACTTTGGAGGCTGAGGTGGGAGGATTACCTGAGCCTGGGAGGTTGAGGCAGTAGTGAGCGGTAATCGTGCCACTGCACTCCAGCTCCAGCTTGGGTGACAGAGTAAGCTCTGTCTCAAAAAAAAAGAAAAAAAAAATAAAGGAAAAGAAAACAGGACTGTCAGATTTAGCAAATAAAACTCCAGGGTTCCCAGTTAAATTCAAATTTCAGATAAGAAATGAATATTTTCGTACATGTTCCATACAATGTTTGGGGAAGAAACTTGTACTAAAACCTTTTTACTGCTTATCTGAAGTTATATAGCTAATTGAGTGCCCTGTATTTTATCTGTCTATGAAGATGGTCCAGTCCCCAAAATTTGAGAAACACTGCACTGGGCTATGTCCTTCCCACATGTGCTAAAACACTAATATGAACATGTATTAAGCACCTGCTGTGTACTAGACATGGTGCTAAATTCTCGACATATACAACCTCCTCCCAAATCTTATGTGCCAAGTACTCTCATGATCCCTATTTTCTCATACAAATGAGGAAACGGAAGCCCAAAGAAGTCAAGTGAAGCTAATTATTGGTGGAAAGCAAGACTGGAACCCACCACTCAGACTCCAGAATCTCAGCTTGTGCCTATTAGGCTTACACTGAACTCCGAATAAATGAGATTTCTAAAGATGGTTGGCTTTTCTGCATTTTTTCATCTCACATTTTAGCACATCCATTTCTGTTGTTCATCTTCTCTCCGTTTCACAGCTGTGTGAAACGGAGTGTGTGCTGCTATCACAGCAACCGTGAAAACCAAGGCTGGAAGTGCCGTGTGTGTCAAGGAACTCTATCCAGAACTGGCATCGCCATTCGGACTCAGAACAGGCTTTTCTCATGGATGCTTTCCTGGGCATGACAACAGCATAGTTCCGGGCTGGGAATTCTAGAATGCAGCAATGGTGCACAGACACTACTCAGGTCACTGCAGCCTTGACCTCCTGGGCGCAAGCAATCCTTCTGCTTCAGCCTCCTGAGCAGCTAGGACTACAGGCGCATGCCACCACGCTCGGCTAATGCTCATTACTGTGAATGAAAAGCCACTGGGAGCCTGGTACTGCGCTAGAATCTTCTTTGAGAATAAGTTGGGAATTTCTCCAAATGAATCTGTCCCAATCAAAACAAATGCAAACATTGTTGTAAGCAAGCCAAGGTCCTGCTTTTCACATGATCCTGATCCAGGCCACTGGATATATTTAATCAGCTCAGGCTTCATAGTAAACAAAATAGGGAAAGTAAAAATTTTTTATGATCCAGTATGGGGGTAAGGCTATGAATTTCACTGTGTTACACGATCTGCAAATACAAAAATGAATCTGCTTGCACCCAACTAGGGGACCTCCCGTAGTTACCACTTGCTATAATGAAATGCAGAAAGTGATAAACATGGCCAGGCACGATGGCTCAGGTCTGTAATCCCAGCACTTTGGGAGGCCAAGATGGGCAGATTGCTTGAGGCCAGGAGTTTGAAACCAGCCTGGCCAACACAGTAAAACCCTGTCTCTACTAAAAATACAAAAATTAGCCAGCTACTTTATTAGTATAAAATATGACTATTAGCATACCTGTAGTCCCAGCTACTTGGGAAGCTGAGGCATGAGAATCGCTTGAACCCAGGAGGCTAGGTTGCAGATCACAGAGTGAGACTGTCTCAAACAAACAAAGTGATAAACATAAAAAAAGAGATGCTAGTCTTTCATGTTGGCCAGATTTCTTTAACAAAAAAGATTCACCTTTCAAACAATTTTGTTTTGTAAATCTGGATTTTATTAAGGTGAGGCACACCGGATTATTCTAAAGGCAGCTGTGTATACAGAAGCCAGGGGCAAAAGAACTTTGAAAATAGCCTAGAGGAAAGAATGGGACAAGGAGAGAAGGAAAAAAAAGGATAAATAGGGGGAAAAAAATGCCAAAACTGGAGTTTTTTGGTAACTAAGAAGAGGTGCATTTTAAAAGTCAAGGCTTGGTAAAAACCTAGGGAATAGGCTTATGTAGAAAAGAGATTTGGAAAGCTCCAGGGCCCTTGGACACCTGGCAGTGAGCATCAGAAAGAAAAGAGTTCTTAAGAAAAACCAATGAACTTTGCGTTTGCCCTGGGGCTGCCTGGCAATGCTGCTATCAGAATTCAGATACCGGCCCAGCCCTGCTCTAGGCCCTGAAGTTTGGCTCTTGCCTCTCCATTTCAGTACCTTTAGCTGCCCATCCAATCTAGATCCCAGAGTGCTAAACGGAGAGGGAGCAAGAAGGAAAAGGAAAAGAAGGAGAAACTGAAATGCAAGCAGGGGCCTTAGATGACGATTCTCACAGCTCTCCCCTTTCATGGGGCCTTCAGAATTCATTCTTGTGAAAGCTGTAAGTCAAGGAGGACACAGCCAGAAACCTTGACTCATCAAATTTCCAAAACCAAGACCAGAACACACAGATTCTGGATCCAAGGACTCGCTTTCTGCCTTCAGAACACGGGGTCCTGCCTACTTTGTAGTGTTTCAATACAAAACTGATCAAGCCGAGGGTCCCCGTCTACTCCCCACCAGCCTGGCTGCCCTTCCCTGTCTTCAGAGTTCTTTCTAAACCATAGAGAAGATGGAGTTTAATTCTATGGTGTTTGAGTCACAGGACCTTATAACACTTCAGAAAACAATTTGCCTTAAAAAGTGGTTGGGTCTGTACAGGAAAGTCACTGAGTGCAGGGGATGGCAAACTTTTCTGTCATGAGCTAGGTAAATACTATAGGTTTTGCAAGCCATGTGGTTTCTGTTACATATTATTCTTTTGTTTGTTTCTTTTGTTTTTTGTTTTGGGGTTTTTGTTTTTTGTTTTTGAGACAGGATCTCCCTCTGTCACCCAGGCTGGAGTGCAGTGGTGCAGTTCACTGCAGCCTCAACCACCCTGGCTCCAGGGATCCTCCTGCCTCGGCCTCCTGAGTAGACTACAGGTGTGCTTCACTACACTTGGCTAATTTTTTTATTTTATGTAGAGACAGGGTCTCACTGTGCTGCCCAGTCTGGTTCTTTTTTTTTTTTTGCAACCCTTTAAAATGTAAAACCATTAGCGAGAGGGCCATACATAAACAGACACTAGACCACAGTTTACTGATGCCTGACTTAGAGCAATGGAAAAGGGTTGGCAGCATTGACTGGTGACTGCTGCATGCAGTGAGACTAAAGATAGTGTAAAACCTCAGTGAGGTTTGACAAAGGCAATTAACTCTCCACCTGACTTGCCCAAGTTAGCTATAGCTATGGCAGAGAATTTAATCCTGAAATCCTAGGCTTATATCTTTGGAAAATTAGATAAATGAAGTTGTTGGTTTTTTTTTTTTTTTTTTTGAGACAGTCTCACTCTCTCTTGCCCAGGCAGCCAGGCTGGAGTGTAGTGGCATGATCTTGGCTCACTGCAACCTCCACCTCCTGGGTTCAAGAAATCCTCCCACCTCGGCCTCCCAAGTAGCTGGGACTACAGGCGTATGCCACCACGCCTGGCTAATTTTTTTTTTCTTTTTTTTCTTTCTTTTTTTTTGAGACGGAATCTAGCTCTGTTGCTCAGGTGGGAGGGAGTACAGTGGTGTGATCTCAGCTCACTGCAACCGCCGCCTCCCAGATTCAAGCGATCCTCCTCCCTCAGCCTGCCACGTTATCTGAGATCACATCTGGATTTTTTTTTTTTTTTTTTTTGTATTTTTTAGTAGAGACAGGATTTCACCATGTTGGCCAGGCTGGTCTCAAACTCCTGACCTCAACTGATATGCCCACCTCAGCCTCCCAGGACAAATGAAGTTTAAAATAAGCTAGAATGTTTTTTAACCTGCTACTTTTCATTGTGTGTGTATATGTGTGTATGTTTGGGGGAAGGGTGTACATTTTTATTTAAAAGTGAATACTCCATATGTACCACAAAATTCCAAACCTGGAAGAATCTTCCAATATAGTCCAGTCTACAACCATTTACCCTTGAGGAAACTGTGACCTGCTTCAGTTAAATGAGATATTCTAAGTCACATGCTAGTTGGCAGAAGAAAAGGGGCCAGAAACTTGGTTTCCTATTTCAAAATTCATAGGCTTTAATGGTGCACTGCCAACTAAGTACTAAAAAATCAATTCAACAAATACAAAGTATTTCTTATATATCCAGCACTGGTTAGGTGCATAAGGTTACAAAATAAATGTAAGCGAAGATTACTGCTGGGCATGGTGGCTCATGCCTGTAATCCCAGCACTTTAGGAGGCCGAGGCGGGCGGATCACAAGGTCAAGAAATCAAGACCATCCTGGCCAGCACGGTGAAACCCCATCTCTACTAAAAATACAAAAATTAGCTGGGCGTGGTGGCACATCTGTAGTCCCAGCTACTTGGGAGGCTGAGGCAGGAGAATCCCTTGAGGCCAGGAGGCTGAGGTTGCAATGAGCCGATATCACGCCACTGTACTCTAGCCTGGCAACAGAGTGAGACTCTGTCTCAAAAATAAAAAAAAAAATAATAAAAACAACCTTTTGGTCTCTCACTGAGAAAACAAGGCACACACACTAAGCAAATATATTCTTCCTTGCATTGTCATATAACTACATATCTAAAACGGAAGCCACCATAATCCCAGCGTTTTGGGAGATCTGAGGTCAGGAGCTCGAAACCAGCCTGGCCAATATGGTGAAAACCCGTCTCTACTAAATATACAAACCCTGGCCGGGCATGGTGGCATGTACCTTTAATCTCAGCTACTCGGGAGGCTAAGGCAGGAAAATTGCTTGAACCTGGGAGGTGGAGGTTGCAGTGAGCCAAGATCCTGCCACTGCACTCCAGCCTGGGGGACAGAGTGAGATCCTGTTTCAAAAAGAAAAAAAACAAAACAAAATTAGCTGGGCGTGGTGGTGCACGCTTATGGCCACAGCTACTCAGGAGGCTGAGTCAGGAGAATTGCTTGAACCAGGGAGGCGGAGGTTACAGTGAGCCAAGATCACGCCGCTGCACTCTAGCCTGGGTGACACAGGGAGACTCTGTCTCAAAAATAATAAAGAAATAGATAATAAAACAGGGCCATCTCATATAACTCTGTAATGGTGGAAAAGTTCTATATCTTTGCTGCTATCAGGATAGTGGCCAGTAGCCATATATGGCTATTAAGCACTTGAAATGTGCCACTGGCTACTGGCTACCATATTAAAAATTTTTAATTTTACAGATGTTCCTTGACTTACCATGGGCTACTTCCGATTAACTCCATCATAAGTAAAAAATATCATAAGCCAAAAATGTGGCCAGGCAAGGTGGCTCACGCCTGTAATCCCAACACTTTGGGAGGCCAAAGTGGGCAGATCACCTGAGATCAGGAGTTTGAGACCAGCTGGGCCAACCATGGCCAACATGGTGAAACCCTGTCTCTACTAAAAATAAAACTTAGCTGCTCATGGTGGCACATGCCTGTAAGCCCAGCTACTCAGAAGGTTGAGGCAGGAGAATACTTGAACCTGGGAGGCAGAGGTGCAGTGAGCCAAGATAGCGCCACTGCACTCCAGCATGGGTGACAGAGGGAGATTCCGTCACAAAAAAAAAAAAAAAAAAAAAAAAAAAAAGCATCTAAGGCTGGGCATGGTGGCTTACACCTATAATCCCAGCATTTTGGGAGGCCAAGGTGGACAGATCACCTGAAGAGTTCGAGAGCAGTCTGGCCAACATGGCAAAACCCTCTCCCTACTAAAAATACAAAAATTAGCCAGGTGTGGTGGCACACACCTGTAATCCCAGCTACTTGGGAGGCTGAGACAGGAGAATTGCTTGAACCCAGAAGGTGGAGGTTGCAGTGAGCTGAGATTGCGCTACTGCACTCCAGTCTGGGCAATACAGCAAGACTCCATCTAAAAAATAAATAAAGTAAAAGTAAATAAACAAACTTCATGATGGATTTTAAGGATATTAGATTCCTTTTTTTTTTTTTTTTTTTGAGATGGAGTCTCACTGTCTCAGCCTCCTGAGGAGCTGGGATTACAGGCGTATGCCACCACACCTGGCTAATTTTTGCATTTTTAGTAGAGATGGGGTTTTTACCATGTTGGCCAGGCTTCCCGACCTCAGGTGATTCACCCACCTCAGCCTCCCAAAGTGCTGGGATTACAGGTGTGAGCCACCATGCCTGGCCAATCATGAAGTTTAAACATTCTAGGTGGAGAATCTTTTGTATTTAATTTTAATTAACTTAAATTATTATTTTTCTTCTTTTTTTTTGAGATGGAGTCTCGCTCTGTCGCACAGGCTGGAATGCAGTGGCTTGATCTCGGCTCACTGCAACCTCTGCCTCCCGGTTTCAAGCGATTCTCCTGTCTCCCCCTCCTGAGTAGCTGGGACTACAGGCGCACATCACCGCGCCCAGCTAAGTTTTGTATTTTTAGTAGAGATGGGGTTTCACCATACTGGCCAGGCTGGTCTCGAACTCCTGACCTTGTGATCCACCTGTCTTGGCCTCCCAAAGTGCTGGGATTACAGGCATGAGCCATCCCGCCTGGCCCTATTTTTCTTCTTTTTAATCTAAATTTAAATAGCCATGTGTGGCCAGGGACTTCCATACTGGACATCAGAGGTCTAAAAGAATTATTATAAATCTGGATGAAAAATATATCACATTCATTCTGTCACTTTTCCTTCTTGTGCCTATGGCAAAAACCACTATAGTCACAGGACTCCTTTTCCTCTGAACATGGGCAGGCTTTCAGAATTCTCCATGTAAGGCCAGGCATGGTGGCTCACACCTGCCACCCTAGCATCTTGGGAGGCCAAAGGAGTTGGAGCCCAGGAGTTGGAGACCAGCCTGGGCAACATAGTGAGACCTCTCTCTACAAAAAGCAAACAAAATTAACTGGGCATGGTGGTGCATGCCTGCAGTCCCAGCTACATAGGAAACTGAGGCAGGAGGACTGTTTAAGCCCCGGATGTAGAGGCTACAGTGAACCATGATCGCAGCAGTGCGCTCCAGCCTGGGTGACAGGGTAAGACTCTGTAATAAATAAATAAAATAGAATTCTCTATGCAACCATTTTCAGTGGCATGGACTTGGTTTACATAAAACGAAACCTGTTTGCCATTCCTGACGCAGATAAAAAAAGGTGACAAAGGTGACCTGGAGAAGGAAGGAGTTGAGCTGAGCTTCAGATGAGATCGGGAGTGATCAGGGTGGTCTGGCCGTAGGCTAGCTGAGCTTCAAAGGATAACATCTGGAGAGGTAAAGGGGAAAGGACAAAGAGTATGGGGTTCTCTGTGTAGAGGAGAGTAGCCGCGAAGGAGCTGAATGGAGTTCCCCTGGTCCTAGGACAAGGAGGATGCTGGCCTGCCAAGCAGAGAGGGTTGGGTTGGGTGTGGTTGGAGATAAGGGGATAGGCGGAAGGGTGGGTCTGGGTTATGACTTTGAAATTCCAGGACACCCGGAGGGTTTAAGCAGGAGCCTGGAGAACACATTTTAGAAAGGCAACTCTGATAGCTAGGCACAGATGGGTCGTATAATGGACATGTGCTCAGATCAGGGTGAAGTCTATGCCAGTGATGATGTGTGTTTTTCCTTTAGGAAAATAAAACTTGTTTATTATGTAAAATGTATAAATTTCAGAAAAGCAGATACAAAAAAGATTAAAATCAGATGTCTACCAGCCACAGATGACATTTTGATGTGGTTTCTTACAGTTTTTTCCTCCTCCCCTGGCTAGTGCAATAATTTAGGAATTAAAATTATGACTTCACCTAGGAAGGTGGTAGTGCGAATGAAGAGGAAAGGCCATGAAAGACATCATTAAGTGAGGCAGAGGGTGAGGAGAAAAGATAATTAGCTTCCAAAGACAGGAGTTCTAGACCTGGGTATTCTGTGGGGCCTGAACTCCTAGCGTTGGTTTTGCCATACATAAATCTCTTTTTTTTTTTAATCTTTTTTTTTTTTTAAGATGCAGTCTTGCTCTGTCGCCCAGACAGGAGTGCAGTGGCGCAGTCTCGGCTCACTGCAACCTCTACCTCTCGGGTTCACGCCATTCTCCTGCCTCAGCCTCTTAAGTAGCTGGGACTACAGGCGCCCGCTACCACGTCTGGCTAATTTTTTGTATTTTTAGTAGAGATGGGGTTTCACCGTGTTAGCCAGGATGGTCTTGATCTCCTGACCTCATGATCTGCCTGCCTGAGCCTCCCAAACTGCTGGGATTACAGGCATGAGCCACCGCGCCCGGCAGTTTATTTTTATTTTTTTGAGACAGAGTCTTGCTCTGTCACCAGGCTGGAGTGCAGGGGAGCGATCTCGGCTCATTACAACTTCCACCTCCCGAGTTCAAGTGATTCCCCTGCCCCAGCCTCCCAAGTAGCTGGGACTACAGGCGTATGCCACCACACCCAGCTAATTTTTTATATTTTAGTAGAGGTGGGGTTTCACCATGTTGGCCAGGATGGTCTTGATCTCATGATCTCATGATCCACCCGCCTCGGCCTCCCAAGTGCTGGGATTACAGGTGTGAGCCACCATTCCTGGCCTTTTTTTTTTTTTTTTTTT
>NW_016803819.1:935116-938535 GCF_001698545.2 Rhinopithecus bieti
TTTTTTTTTTTTTTTTTTTTTTTTTTATTTTTTTTAAGACAATCTCTCTCTGTCTCCAAGACTGGAGTGTGATGCCTCTATCTCAGCTCACTGCAGCCTCAACTGAGCCTCAGAGTCAGGTGATCCTCCCCCCTCAGCCTCCTGAGTAGCTGGGACTACAGGTGCAAGCCACCACACCTGGCTAATTTTTGTAGAGATAGGGTTTCACCATTGCCCAGGCTGGTCTTGAACTCCTAGGTTCAAGTAATCTGCCTGCCTCAGCCTCCCAAAGTGCTGGGATTCCAGGTGTGAGCCACCATACCTGGCCTAATTTTTAAATTTTTTGTAGAGACAGGATCTCACTGTGTTGCCCAGACTGATGAACTTATTTTAAAAGGGCAAATCATTAAGTTTGGAATTAGCCTTAAACTCATTGCTCTTATACTTTACCAAAAACCATTTTTCCAAATATCTGTTTGGGTCCAGAAGGCAGATCCCAACACCATCTTAGCTTTTACAGGAAGGCTTTGTCAAGTTACTGGTTGTCTGTATCCACAATGGGCTAAGTGTAAATTCGGCTCAATTACTCTGACAAGTCTTTTTTTTTCTTCTGTTTTTTTCAGATGGGGTGTCACTGTTTTGCCCAGACTGGAGTACAATGGCACAATCATAAATCATAGCTCACTGCAGCCTCGAACTCCTGGACTCAAGTGGTTCTCACGCCTCAGCCTCCCAAGTAGCTAGGACTACAGGTGTGGGCCACCATGCCCAGCTACATCAAGTCTTGGAAAGTTCTTCAGTGTGCATCATAGTGGTAATTACACATTTATGTTTATAAACTGCAAAGAACTTCAGGGTTACTTTTGCATAAGTTTTCAATACCAGCAGGCTCCATACCTAAATTAACACTGATGTTGAATTTGATCAGCGTTCAGGCAGAAGAAAAGAAAAAGGAGAGGTCGGCCGGGCGCGGGGGCTCAAGCCTGTAATCCCAGCACTTTGGGAGGCCGAGACAGGCGGATCACGAGGTCAGGAGATCGAGACCATCCTGGCTAACACAGTGAAACCCCGTCTCTACTAAAACACAAAACTAGCCGGGCGACGTGGCGGGCGCCTGTAGTCCCAGCTACTTGGGAGGCTGAGGCAGGAGAATGGCGTAAACCCGGGAGGCGGAGCTTGCAGTGAGCTGAGATCCGGTCACTGCACTCCAGCCCGGGCGACAGAGCGAGACTCCGTCTCAAAAAAAAAAAAAGAAAAGAAAAAGGAGAGGTCCAGACCAGAGGGTAGTGAATATACTCCCTGGCAAATCTGGATACAGACGAGAAAAGGGATCCAGTAACTTCTACTGCATTTTCAAATATACCATTACATATGTGAGGTATGATGCTCCTTGATCTATGATGCTCCTTGATCTAATTAATTCACTCTTGTTTTATTGGTATTGTTTCTCTTTTTTTTGAGACAGAGTCTTACCCTATCGCCAGACTGGAGTGCAGTGGCACAATCTCAGTTCACTGCAACCTCCGCCTCCAGGGTTCAAGCGATTCTTCTGTCCCAGCCTCCCAAGGAGCTGGGACTAGAGGCACACGCAACCATGGCCAGCTAATTTTTGTATTTTTAGTAGAAATGGGGTTTCACTACATTGGCCAGGATGGTCTCGATCTGTTGACCTCGTGATCTGCCTGCCTTGGCTTCCCAAAGTGCTGGGATTACAGGCGTAAGCCATGGTGCCCAGCCTTTTTTTTTTGGTTTTGGTTTTTGTTTTTGTTTTGAGACGGAGTCTTGCTCTGTCATCCAGGCTGGAGTGCAGTGGCACAGTCTTGGTTCACTGCAACCTCTGCCTCCTGGGTTCAAGAGATTCTCCTGCCTCAGCCAAAGTAGCTGAGATTACAGGGATGCACCACAACGCCCAGCTAATTTTTTTGTATTTTTAAAAGAGACAGGGTTTCACCATGTTGGCCAGGCTGATTTCAAACTCCTGACCTCAAAAGATCTGCCTGCCTTGGCCTCCCAAAGTGCTGAGATTACAGGTGTGAGCCACTGTGCCCAGCCATGTTTCTTATTAACTAAATGTTTAAATGCTCATTCTTAAACTGTGCTGGGGCCAGGATAGTGTCTGATATATCTTTGTATCCCTCACACACTTGTCCCAGTATCTTTTATATGATGGTCCTATGTAGATTTAATTTAAATCAAATTAAATTATAGGCCACTTTCCCCTTCTTTGTAGTAAAAAGTTACATTGTACAAAATAAACAGTACCACATAACTTGTAATGGAAAAAGAAATCTTCCATTTTCAAGTGAAGAAGCAGAAAACTCGTTTTTAGAAGCTGCCCTTAGGGATTGCCTTGAGCAGCCTGGTGTCATTTTGTGACAGTTCCCTACCAGTGGTTGGCCAAGGAAAAGACAATGTGTTTTAACTCAGTTGTTTGACCTTTGGGTGTATTTGCTCTTTAGTAAGCATCCCTCAAACAGGACCATATGAGTTTTACCTGAAGTCTTAATTGGGTTAGAGTCTGCCTTCTTGAAACAAAATGATGAGGAGTCCATTTTCCAAAAGCTACATCTTCTAGGCCAGGCACGGTGGCTTGTGCCTGTAATCCCATCATTTTGGGAAGCCAAGGCAGGTGGATCACCTGAGGTCAGGAGATCAAGACCAGCCTGGCCAACATGGTGAAACATGTCTCTACTAAAAATACAAAAATTAACCAGGCATGGTGGCCATTGCCTATTAATCCCAGCTACTCGGGAGGCTGAGGCAGGAGAACCACTTGAACTTGAGAGGCAGAGGTTACAGTCGACCAAGATTGTGCCACTGCATGCCAGCCTGGGCGACAGAGTGAGACTCCATCTCAAAAAAAAAAAAAAGATATATCTTCTAGTGATTATTAGGTTATTAGGACAGGGATTTTAGGAAAATCTGTTTCTAAGAGATCTGTGGTTTCACTAAATGAGCTACAATTCCAAAATATGAAGAGCCAAAGAAACAATTTCAGCAGGCCACGTATTCCTCCTTTTCAAATGCAACTTGCATTTTCAACTTGTAGGTTAAATAATATCTACCTCTTAATTTATTAACTTCCTTGGAATGAAAATCTAGGCTATGATTAGTAGAAAAGGGTAAGGACTCCAAATGTTTTACTATTTTTATTTTACTTAAAGTTCCCATCAGGAGTCCTGTGGTATTTCCTCCCCTAACCTTTCCTATCATCTAACTTCAGTTGCCATGTTGCTCAAGGAAAATATGCTTGCTGTGGCTTGAGAAAAATCAAGGCCCCAATCTAAACACTTCACATTGTATGTCTCAAAACATCACTATGTACCTTGTGAATATGTACAATTATTACTTGTCAATGAAATAAATAAAATTAAAAAAGAAATTAACCAAAAGAATATAAGAAGAATGTTGAAATTCTTTGTTAAAACAAACAGGCTAGG
>NW_016803819.1:938950-943047 GCF_001698545.2 Rhinopithecus bieti
AAAAAAAAAAAAAAAGTTGGGCATGGTGGTGCATCCCTGAAGCCCCAGCTACTTGTGAGGCTGAGGTAGGAGGATTGCTTGAGCCTATGAGGTCAAGGCTGCAGTGAGCCATGATTATGCCACTGTACTCCAACCTGGGCAACAGAGTGAGACTCTGTCTAAAAATAAATAAATGACATAAAATAAGTTCATTCATGTGGGCAAAAGTTGCATAGATCTAGTGGTCAGTTACTTTGCCTGTGTGCCCTTTGATGTCCTGCTATTTGCCAAACAAGATAACCTATTTTCAAAACTGAAAACGCAGGCTGGGCACAGATCACTTGAGATCAGGAGTTTGAGACCAGCCTGGCCAACATGGTGAAACCCCCCATCTCTACTAAAAACACGAAAACTTAGCCTGGTGTGGTGGCAGGTGTCTGTAATCCCAGCTACTCAGGAGGCTGAGGCAGGAGAATTGCTTGAACCTGGGAAGCGGAAGTTATAATGAGTCGAGATCGTGCCACTGCTCTCTAACCTGGACGACAGAGCGAGACTCTGTCAACAACAACAACAACAACAAAACCAAAAAACGCTAAAAACTGCAAAGGCAGAGAGAGGTGGATATGAGCCATGACTCAGCCAATAACATGGCAGACAAGCAGACAATTGCCTACTAAAGGAGGTCTGTCTACCTAAACGGAAGAGGTCTGTACCTACCATAGAGGAAGAAAAAGAAAATTGTGGGCATCAATAAAGTGTATGTGTCTTTTGGCAGAATAACAGAACAATAATGGCTTTATGCTTTGTAGGATGGTATTTAATGCTCTAGAAAGCAAAGAGAATACTCCAAGGTTATGAAGCCGAAATTGGTAGCTAATGTCAGCGTTGAACCTTGAGGCAAATTTCATGGGTGACACTTAAATGTCAGCCCTGTAGTTTCCAAGAACAAGGTCTTCAAATCAGTCATTAGACATGCATCAAAGTTCTGCCAAGGTGGGGCCTCATCCCAGGCTGCACGTTGGGTAAAGCAGGTTGCCCAGGTGTGTCAGTGGTTACTGCGCCAGGTGCAGACAGTAATAGAATATCTGACATTCACTTCAGCCATGCTCACTGGTTTCTGTGCAGGTATTGCCTGCCAAGAGGTAACAGTATGAGAACAGCCACACTGCTTTCATAAAGAATGACAAAATTTCAGTGTCTGCAAAATAAATGAGGTCCTTTTGAAACTAAGAGCAAGGTCAGCAAAATACAAGGGACACCTCAAGCAAAGAATGAAGTGGGCATTGAAATACCATACCAGAGGCTGGGTGTCGTGGCTCACGCCTGTAATCCCAGCACTCAGAGGCCAAGGTGGGTGGATCACCTGAGGTCAGGAGTTCAAGACCAGCCTGGCCAACATGGTGAAACCCCGTCTCTATGAGGGGGAAAAAAAAATTACAGACCCAGGCACGGTGGCTCATGCCTGTAATCCCAGCACTTTGAGAGGTCAAGGTGGGCGGATCATGAGGTCAGGAGTTCAAGACCAACCTGGCCAACATGGTGAAACCCCGTCTCTACTTAAAATACAAAAAGTAGCCAGGGTTGGTGGCAGGCTCCGGTAATCCTAGCTACTCGGTAGACTGAGGCAGGAGAATCGATTGCCGCAGGAGGCAGAGGTTGCAGTGAGCCGAAATCTCCCTACTGCACTCCAGCCTGGGTGACAGAACAAGACTTGATCTAAAAAAAGAAAGAAAAAAAAAGAAAGGAAAGGAGAAAAAAAAAAAAAGAAATAACATACCAGGCTGGGGTGAAAAGGTGCTGAACACAAACTGGGTCTTTCAATCTAGGCATGTCGGTACCCACTGATTTTTGTTCATCTGTACCTGTGTAATCAGAGTGTTTCTTGGAATCTTAAAATATTGGAGTTATAAGGAACTCTAGAGGTCGTGAAGAAAATAATAATGATAATTTACATTTACTGAGGGTTCACTATATGCCAGCCATAAGGAAGTCTTTTACTTGCGTTATCAGTTTTACTTGTATAGCCTCATTTGATCTCTTCCATAATCTCTAAAGAAGGGGCTAGGATTTCTATTTTGCCAATAAGAAAACAGACTTAAAAGACAACAGGGAACTCACACGAGGTCATACAGTTCATGCATGGCAGAGCTGGCTCACATACCTACGTCAGTCTGAGGCGAGTTTGCATTTTTTAACTACCAGCTCCTTAGAGGGCCGAGGGATTCTCAGGAAAAGGTATGTCCATCCACACTCTGACCAGGTCCCCAGGAGTTCGCTAACTCATAGTTCAGTGAAAATGACCAAAGGATGTATTGAAAATCATGGAACCTACACCCTGAAATTTTAGCTATATGCAGTGTAATATGCAATTATACAACGTATTGGTGGGTTCTATTTTGGCCTCAAGTTCCCCCATCACTAAGGAACTTGCTGTAACACTTAACCTGGGTGGTTAAGGACACAGTGCAGATTCCAGCTGCTCTGCTGTCCCATGAACTGTTTTTTCTCTGGGGCATCTTCTTGTGTTTCAAGTTTCAATCATTTGGTGAATTTTTAAAAATTACCAGGCTAGGCATGGTGGCCTAGACCTGTAATCCCAGCACTGTGGGTGGCTGAGGTGGGAGAATCACTTGAGCCCAAGAGTTCAAGACCAGCCTAGGCAACATAGTGAGACCCCATCTCTAAAAAAAAATAAATTAAAAAAAATTAGCCAGGTGCCAGGCACGGTGGCTCATGCCTGTAATCCCAGCACTTTGGGAGGCCAAGGCAGGTGGATCACCTGAGGTTGGGAGTTTGAGAGCAGCCTGACCAACACGGAGAAACCCCGTCTCTACTAAAAATACAAAATTAGCCAGGCATGGTGGCGCATGCCTGTAATCCCAGCCACTCGGGATGCTGAGGCAGGAGAATCACTTTAACCTGGAAGGCAGAGGTTGCGGTGAGTCTAGATCATGCCATTGCACTCCAACCTGGGCAACAATAGTGAAACTCCATCTCAAAAAAAAAAAAAGAAAAAATTTGCTAGGCATGGTGGCACCTACCTGTAGTCCCAGTTACTGGGGAAAGGAATGGCAAGGGTCTAGGGTGCAAGAATCACCTGAGCCCAGGAGGTCAAGGCTATAGTGAGCTATGTTTTTGCTACTGCGCTCTAGCCTGGGTGACAAACTGAGATCCTGTCTCAAAAAATAAAACAAAATAAGACAAATCAATTCACAGGTAGCACTTACTGAGACACTGATTTAATTGGTCTGAAGGGGAGCCCAGGAATCAGTATTTTTAAAAAACATATAGATAATCTCTGGTGTAAACTTTTGCTTATTGGCCTGGTGAATGTCTTTGTATTGCTCTTTCCTACCTGAAAGCATTTTTTTTTTTTTGAGACAGAGTCTTGCTCTGTTGCCCAGGCTGGAGTGCAGTGGTGCGGTCTCAGCTCACTGCAACCTCTGTCTCCCGGGTTCAAGTGACTCACCTGCCTCAGCCTCCCAAGTAGCTAGGATTACAGGCGTGCGCCACCACACCCAGCTAATTTTTGTATTTTCAGAAGAGATGGGGTTTCACCATGTTGGCCAGGTTGGTCTTGAACTCCTGACCTCAGGTGAACCGCCCACCTTGGCCTCCCAGAGTGCTGGGATTGCAGGTGTGAGCCACTGCATCTGGCCTCAGAGAGCATAATCTGTATTCCCTAGCAGTTATTTTTATTGTTGTTTTTCTTACGGTCTTCAAAGATGTAATGGGCTTTGAAATCCTTTGGCTCCTAGGAAGAAACTATTACTGCTTGGTGGAGTCCTGTCTGAAAATGAATTCTCTGTTTACACTGCCCCGTTCATTCCCTGTCCTGTGAACTACAGATTCTCCTTATAACTCTGCTCAGAATAGAAAGCTTAATTACTCTACCCCGAAAATCTTGCAGATTGCAAGAGGCTATAAGCTACTGGTATAGCCTAA
The DNA here is from genome assembly GCF_001698545.2 of Rhinopithecus bieti. Lineage (NCBI taxonomy): Eukaryota > Metazoa > Chordata > Mammalia > Primates > Cercopithecidae > Rhinopithecus > Rhinopithecus bieti. The sequence goes on from NW_016803819.1 coordinate 942,875, forward strand.
AGATCAAGGGATCTTGTGTGGTGTTATGACAACTACTTCTATTTATATGTGATGTTCACTTTAAATATACACAGACATATTTGTACATTAGTGGAAGGGGTCTCAAAATCTCTTCTGACCTTTAATTAGACTCAAATAAGATAAGAAGGGGTAAAGACATTGATGTATGGGCC
>NW_016803819.1:947126-952741 GCF_001698545.2 Rhinopithecus bieti
CTTTCCTTAAGTTGGGTTTTTTAATTTATATATTTTATTTATTTATTTGGTTTTTTAAATCAGCTAACTTTAAGATTCAGTATTTATATTTTGCCAGGAATTTTCCATATAACCTAAATGTCAAACTTATTGATATAAATCATATATAATATCCTCATTCTATTCTTTGTATTGTGAAATAAGCTCTTTATAAGGTCATAAAACAAATAAACAACTCAAAGAAAGTCAGGTAATGACCTGGACTTTTTTTGTTTTTTGTTTTTTTTTTTGAGACGGAGTCTCGCTCTGTCGCCCAGGCTGGAGTGCAGTGGCCGGATCTCGGCTCACTGCAAGCTCCGCCTCCCGGGTTCACGCCATTCTCCTGCTTCAGCCTCCTGCTGGGACTACAGGTGCCGGCCACCTCACCCGGCTAGTTTTTTGTATTTTTTAGTAGAGACGGGGGTTTCACCATGTTAGCCAGGATGGTCTCAATCTCCTGACCTCGTGATCCGCCCGTCTCGGCCTCCCAAAGTGCTGGGATTACAGGCTTGAGCCACCGCGCCCGGCCGACCTGGACTTTTTTTTGAATCAAGCCAGGCACAGTGGTCATACCTGCAATCCCAGCACTATGGGAGGCTAAGGCAAGCAGATCTCTTGAGCCCAGGAGTTCAAGACCAGCCTGGGAAACACAGCAAGACCTCGTCTCTATAAAAAATTAAAAATTAGCTGGGCCCAGCTACTCAGGAGGCTGAGACAGGAGAACTGCTTGAGCCCAGGAGTTCAAGGCTGCAGTGAGCCCTGATTGCACCACTGCATTCCAGCCTAAGCTGACAGAGCAAGACTGTCTCAAAAAAAAAAAAAAAAAAAAAAAAAAAAATAGCATCAAATATACTCATAACTAAGAAACCAGCAAGCTTGAGAAGGCCAATTCCATGGAATTAGGGCTCCTTGTGTGTATACATGAACATGTGTAAATTTCTGCATCTGTCAATTCAGTAACTGGCCAAAGTGCCCCAGCTCAGCAGTTCTCTTGATAGAAAATGTCAACACAGGTTGGGTGCGGTGGCTCAAGCCTGTAATCCCACCACTTTGGGAGGCAGAGGTGAGTGAATTCCCTGAGGTCAGGAGTTCGAGACCAACTTGGCCAACATGGTGAAAACCCCATGTTCACTAAAAATACAAAAAATTAGCCAGTGTGGTGGCGCACGCCTATAATCCCAGCTACTGGGGAGGCCGAGGCACGAGAATTGCTTGAACCCCAGAGGCGGAGGGTGCAATGAGCCGAGATGGTGCCACTGCACTCCAACCTGGGCAACGAGAGTAAAACTCCGTCTCAAAAAAAAAAAGAAAAAAGAAAAAAAAGAAAATGTCAACACAGAGCACTAAGGTTTGAAACCTAAGAATCTCACACTGGCCTCAAAGCACAAGTAGAGTCAAGTAGCTGGTCCAAGTAGCTGCCTCTGTTCATTCTATTTAAAGCATTATTTTTTAAATCCTGCCTTTGGTGGGAGAATCATACACATACATTGACTATGTCGATGATCACCTTTCCCTGATGCCATCAAGGATGCAGAGAAAAAGAAATGTGGACACATTGTCTGTGAAAACCACCTCTTACTAGAAGCTGATTACCTTCCTGGGGGAGGTAGGTGAGGGAAATTAAGAACATAGATTTGGGGGAAATTCAAAGGATTAGCAGGGGAGCAAGACTTGGGCTCTAACTCTAGGACACAGTGCTGATAGACAAGGTAAGATTTCTGTCTGAACCACAAAAACAACAAAATCTGATCATCAGTCTGAAATTCATCTCTTTAAGAGGTTTTAAAGATTCTTCCAGAAATTTGACTAAGTTTTCATTTTACAACAAATACCTGTTCACGTGAAGCCACTCTCCCTCCCTTTCCCCCCATAGCTCATGCTATTCCTTGACCCCTCTCAACACTCTCTCCACACTGGGACCCTGCACAGGCTGTTTGATGTAGCCACTGCCGCCTGTCCCCATACCCCTCTGCCTATCCTCCAGGTCTCAGAATGCCATTTAATCTCCAAGAAACCTTCCCATGGCCGGGCGCGGTGGCTCAAGCCTGTAATCCCAGCACTTTGGGAGGCCGAGACGGGCGGATCACGAGGTCAGGAGATTGAAACCATCCTGGCTAACACAGTGAAAACCCGTCTCTACTAAAAATACAAAAACTAGCCGGACGAGGTGGCGGGCGCCTGTGGTCCCAGCTACTCGGGAGGCTGAGGCAGGAGAATGGCGTGAACCCGGGGAGGTGGAGTTTGCAGTGAGCCGAGATCCGGCCACTGCACTCCAGCCTGGGCGACAGAGCGAGACTCCGCCTCAAAAAAAAAAAAAGAAAAGAAACCTTCCCGATAGTCACCTCCTGACTCAGATTATGTGAGGTCCTCGTTTTTATTTATTTATTTTTTCGAGACAGGGTCTTGTTCCGTTGCCCTGGCTAGAGTGCAGTGACGCAATCTTGGCTCACTGTAGCCTCAACCTCCCAGGCCTAAGCAATTCTCTCACTGCAGCCTCCCAAGTAGCTGGGACTATGGGTGTGTGCCAGCACCCCCAGCTAATTTGTTTATTTTCCAGTAGAGAATGGGATGACAATGTTTAAAATTTTTTGTAGAGACAGGTCTCATTATGTTGCCCAGGTTGGTCTTGAACTCCTGGGCTCAAGTGATCCTCTCACGCTGGCCTCCCTATGTGCTGGGATTGCAGGCATGAGTCATTCTAGCTAGCCTAGGTTTTCTTGTTTTATATCTTAAGTCCTTACAATTCTTCATCAGCCCACTCATTACTCCGTTAATGTATTATTTAATATCTTCTGTGACTACTAAAGTAACCCTGTGGGGACAGCAATCCTTTCTGTCCTAATTACTTCTTAATTATGCTGCATCTAGCACAGAGCCTAGCACAGAGTCTAACACAGAGCCTAGCACAGAGTCTGGCACAGGGCAGGTGCTCAAAAAATGTTTGTTACTGGATTTACTTGGATCCCTACAGATCATATACTATCACCTATAGGGTCTCATAACGTGGAGGTTTTGCAAATGTTAAAGTCTGTCTCAATCAGGCAAATGTGGCTTAGGGAATCATGCCCATTCTGTGGCATTAACTCTCAAGATGCTATTTTTCTGCACATTTAACATGAACATAGATTTGGACTCTGCTTTCACAGATAAATGAACGAGTCATTCTGGGACATAGCATGGGGCATTTTCATTGCAAACTCCTACCCGCTGATTGCAGGAGGGGAATCTTGAATAAGTGTCTGATTCTAGGATCTTATGTCTGGAAGACTGCTCCATTATCTCACATGGGCTGTTCTGAGTGCCAGCGCCCACTATTTACAAGGTCTTTGGGGTGCTCATCTCAAGACCATCATATGAAGTCACCAAAAAAAAAAAAAGGTTTTCTTTCAGTATTAGAAAACTAAATTCTGGCTGGGTGCGGTGGCTCATGCCTGTAATCCCAGCACTTTGGGAGGTTGAGGTGGGCAGATCACTTGAGGTCAGGAGTTTGAGACCAGACTGGCCAACATGGTGAAACCCCGTCTCAACTAAAAATACAATAATTAGCCAGGTGTGGTGGTGCATGCCTGTAGTCAGCCCCAGCTACTCGGGAGGCTGAGGCAGGAGAATCACATGAACCCGGGAGGCGGAGGTTGCAGTGAGCTGAGATCGTGCCACTGCACTCCAGCCTGGGTGATAATGTGACTTCGTTTCAAAAACAAAAACAAAAAAACAAAAAAAAAACCTAAATTCTTTCTTTGGTAAGCACAGACTTCTTTCTAATCAGCTACTCATCAGACTATGCATTTCTTACCCTTAAAAACTGAACCCTTTAAAAAGAAAAAAGAAAAAAAATTTGTATTGTGTGAAAACTAGGAGGTAGGGAATACTTAATGCTAGTCATCTGGGGATTATCAGAGAAATGCTATATTTCACCAGACCTGTTTGCATAAGGTGCGCTGAATTTCAGACATGTTAAATTGTGTGTGTGAAGGGTGGGGGGACACATTCTACAGTTGATGATATGCAGTAGCGCTACAGGAAGAACCCACTGCCAGATATTTTCATAAAATCAGTATTAAAAGCATTTCAGTGAAATCATTCAAATATACCTCTGTCATTCTTTTTGGCAGTGGGAGTCCTCTAAGGACATTTGTACTTAACAAACATACAGGGCACTCTGGCCTAGTAAATTAAACAAACACAACAAGAATATGTTTGTAAGAAGAAAAACAAAGTGGGGAGGCAAGTGTTAGCATTTTGATGTTGCTATGTGATGTTCACCCACTCTTCTCTGCCCCTGGGTTATGTGCATTTGAGTCATGGTGAAGATGATGCCAACTTACCAAACCTCCTCAGTGAGCCAAGGATTGCTGATCTCTGCTGGGTGACCTGATGCAGAGTCTCCTTCCAAGGCCTCCGTTACCTGAGCTGTGAAATGAAAAAGATAACACTACTGACCCAAAGACCAGTATTGAGAAGTCCAAAGTTAGTGATCACTAAATGGAACTGGGGAGGGGGTGAGAAGAAGGAACATGGTATTTTGCTATTATCACAGGCCGTTGTGTGTGCCTGGAACTGCAAGGGAAGCTACATAACCAGGCAATATGGGAAATCTCCCCTGGCCCACATATACATGGAGAAAATAGGTCACATCATTTTGCCAGCTCTGCAAGACTATTCCATTTCATATTAATTAAAGGACACTCAAGGAAAGAAAATCTTACTATGACAAAGAGAGAAAGGAGGGCCTCATGCCTGTAATCCCAGCACTTTGGGAGGCCAAGGCAGGAGCATCACTTTAAGCCCAGGAGTTTGAGACCAGCCTGGGCAATAGAGTGAGATCCCATCTCTACAAAAAAATTTAAAATTAGCTGGGCGCCCATGGTCCCAGCTTGATGGGGGAAGCTGAGGCGAGAAGATCACTTGAGCCTAGGAGTTCTGAGGCTGCAGTGAGCTATGATCGTGCCACTGCACTCCAGCCTGGGAAACAGAGTGAGATCCTGTCTTTTTTTTTTGAGGTGGAGTCTCGCTCTGTCACTCAGGCTGGAGTGCAGTGGCATGATCTCAGCTCACTGCAACCCCTGTCTCCCGGGTTCAAGTGATTCTCCTGCCTCAGCCTCCCAAGTAGCTGGGACTACAGGGGCGCCCCACCATGCCCAGCTAACGTTTTGTACTTTTAGTAGAGACGGGGTTTCACCATGTTGGTCAGGCTGGTCTCAAACTCCTGACCTCGAGATCCACTCGCCTTGGCCTCCCAAAGTGCTGGGATTATAGGCGTGAACCACTGCGCCCGGCCTGAGATCCTGTCTTTAAAAGAGAGAGAGGCCAGGTGCAGTGGCTCATGCCTGTAATCCCAGCACTTTGGGAGGCTGAGGTCGGTGGATCACTTGAGGTCAGGAGTTCAAGACCAGCCTGACCAATATGGTAAAACCCCATCTCTCCTAAAAATACAAAAATTAACCAGGCGTGGTGGTGGGCACCTGTAGTCCCAGCTACTCAGAACGCTGAGACAGGAGAATCACTTAAACTCGGGAGGCAGAGGTTGCAGTGAGCCAAGATCACGCCATTGCTCTCCAGCCTGGGCAACAAGAGCAAGGCTCCTTCTCAAAAAAAAA
>NW_016803819.1:952985-964215 GCF_001698545.2 Rhinopithecus bieti
CCAGCCTGACCAATATGGTAAAACCCCATCTCTCCTAAAATACAAAATTAACCAGGCGTGGTGGTGGGCACCTGTAGTCCCAGCTACTCAGAACGCTGAGACAGGAGAATCACTTAAACTCGGGAGGCAGAGGTTGCAGTGAGCCAAGATCACGCCATTGCTCTCCAGCCTGGGCAACAAGAGCAAGGCTCCTTCTCAAAAAAAAAAAAAAAAAAAAAGGAGAAAGAGAGAGAGGGAGAGAAGAGGAAGTGTATAAAGAGTGGACTAACAGGGAGGGGAAGCTCACAGGTTTGACCAGGTGCTCAAAACTCCACTCTACTGATTGCTAGCTGGTTGATCTTGGACATTTTACTCAACCTCTCTGAATCTCTGAGTTTTTCTCATCTAATATGGGCCTAATAGTACCCATTTGTTAGGGACATTGTGACAACAGATATGAAGCCTTTGGGGCCTGGCACACAGAGAAAATGTTCAATGAAGGGCGGCTATGATTATTATGTTCATTGAAAATTCTTTCTGCAGAGGCACATTAAATTGCGGTCTTTTAGGGTTAATTGCCAAACACTCAAAATCATTTAAATCACTGTGAATTGTGTCGGTTTTAAATGTTCCTTCACCTTGGAAGCCCTCTACAGTTGGTTTTTCTGCCTATACACAAATAATATTCTCTAACAATTCAGCTTCATATTTGTAAGTAAATACTGTTTTGTTTGTTTTTTTCGTTTTTTTTTTTGTTTGTTTTGTTTTTTTTAGATGGAGTTTCCCTCTTGTCACCCAGGCTGGAGTGCAGTGGCATAATCTCAGCTCACTGCAACCTCCGCCTCCAAGGTTCAAGCGATTTTCCCACCTTGGCCTCCCAAGTAGCTGGGATTACAGGCACGCACCACCACTCTGGGCTAATTTTGTATTTGTAGTAGAGATGGGGTTTCACCATGTTGGTCAGGCTGGTCTCGAACTCCTGACCTCATGTGATCCACCCGCCTCAGCCTCCCAAAGTGCTGGGATTACAGGTTTGAGCCACTGTGCCTGGCAAGTAAATACTTTTGATTAGCTACGTTCAGCGTAGAAGATTTTATTATACTACTGTTCCACCAAGAATAAATCAAGCTGTGACAAATGTCTCATTCCTGCGATCCCCTCCAAGAAAGGCTACAACGTACCTCTTGGCTAAGAAAATACTGGGCTATGCTAACTCCTGCAGTCCAGCTCAGTAATCATTGGTTCCAAAGTTCTTCCCAACGCAATGGCCAAATTAACTAAGGTTGAGCTTCTGATTAACATACAGTACTGGAAGGAACTTTGACCCACAGAAACCTGGCATTTGACTTGCTTCTCTGAGTTCAACCTGTGTCACGAGTGCCTGTTTCAAGGGTAATAAAGGACCTGGCTGTTTGCTTACAGCAAATGGAGGTGGTGCCATGTCATTATACAGCTTTTACCTCTCCTGTCCACCTAACCCTTGGCAAAGAAAGTTTGCAGCCCACACACCAGTGTTTGGAGTGATAGAATGAAAAAGGGTATGAATTTCCAAAATGAAAAGCACCTAAGTTCTACCTGGCATTCTGGCTAAATGTTAGCTGCTTAAGAAACATGAATATGGTACCAAGATCAAAGTGACCAGAGTGGAGATCAGGTGTTTGAGCAGGTGCGCATTATAACCATCCAGATTCTGCCTCAGTGAACGAACTGCTCTCTCTGCTGGGTTTCCTTTTAGTGACATGTTATAAAACAGGGATCAGATGCAAGGAACAGACCACAGTACCTGAGCGTTCATGCCCCTTCCTGTTCTAAGATATATAGTGCCCCTCCCTGCCCTGCCAAATTCATAAATTCGAGTTCTAACCCCTAGTATCTCACAATGTGACTACATTTGGAGACAAGGTCTTTAAATGGGTAATTAAGATTAAGTGAGGTCATGCGGATGGGCCCTAATGCAATATGACCAGTGTCCTTATAAGAAGAGGAAATTCGGCCGGGCGCGGTGGCTCACCCTTGTAATCCCAGCACTTTGGGAGGCCGAGGCAGGCGGATCACAAGGTCAAGAGATCGAGACCATCTGGACAACATGATGAAATCCTGTCTCTACTAAAAATACAAAAATTAGCCGGGCGTGGTGGTGTGCACCTGTAATCCCAGCTACTAGGGAGGTTGAGGCAGAAGAATTGCTTGAACCCAGGAGGTGGAGGTTGCAGTGAGCTGAGATCGTGCCACCGCACTCCAGCCTGAGCAACAGAGTGAGACTCTGTCTCAAAAACAAAAAAAAAAAAAAAAAAGAAGGAGAGGAAATTCAGACACAGACAACACAGACCGAGGGATGACCACATAAGGGCACAATGAGGGCAGCCATCTGCAAGCCAGGCAGAAAAGCCTCCAGGTAAACCAACCCTGCTGTCACCTAGATGTTGGACTTCCAGCCTCCACAACCATGATAAATTAAATGTCTGCTGTTGAAGCCACTTGGCCCACGGTATTTTGTTATGGTAGCCTCAACAAAGAAATACACTGCCCTCCCCACATCCTCCAACCTCATCTCCCGGGACCAGATGAGTCACAGATGAGTAAGGAGGTCAAGGGCATGATAATCAGAGTGGATTAACTGTGCAATTAATCAGTGGTAAACAGGAGAGCACATGCTCTATCCACAGGTATCAAATTCAAAAAACTTAAAATACTATGAGGCCATACAAAAGATGGCCATGGCTTGGTGATGCCCTTCAGGTTGCAATTCCTGGGCTAAACCATTACAGTATGATATTTAAAAACACCCACTATTAACGATTTCAACAAATATGAAATGAATACCTCCTACAGGCCAGGCCCTATGCCAGGCAATGGCAACAGCAGTGGTGAATACAAATATGTTCTACGCCTTTGTGGTATTGTAGTCTGAATAGTGAGTCCAGGTGCTGAACTAAGTGAGAAATGTCAACTTGAGAAGACAAAGTCACTGCCCTCCAGGAGGGTACAGATTAGTGGGGCACAGAGTTGGGACGAGACATTATAAAACAACGTGACACCAGCTCTAATCTACAAGGGGCCCTGGAAGCTGGGAAGAAGATGATCCCACGTCTGTGTGGGCTAATCCGGGAAGATGTGAGCCAAGTCCTCAAGGATGAATAACAGTTTACTCAGCAGACACATCTGAAAGACAAGAGGGCATTTTCCAGACAGAACAGTCAGTTCCTGGTGCAGGGACATGAGAATGTACAGGATCTCTGGAGATCGACAATGAGCTGAGCACAGCCAGGGTGAAGGCAGGCAGGGGAGAGCAACAGGATGTGCCGCTGCCAAGGCAAGGAATCAGGAGCCCACATTTGATTGCCGAGGGGGCCATCAGAGAATTTTAATCAGGAAGGTGACATCACCAGAACTGCATGTTAGAAGGTCACAATGCAGAGAAGGGCTAAAGACAGGGTGACCTGTCAGGAGACAATGAAGGCAGGAAACAGGGAAATAGACATAGGGAGGCTTGCCGGTCAAGGTCAGTCGTTATGGCGTTCAGCTGCAGCCACGGGTGACACTGCCCAAGGGCATTATGTACAGGGAAAGAGAAGCCCTGGCTTTTAAATCTGAGTACATATTACTTTTTTTTTTTTGGAGACAGCGTTTTGCTCTTGCCACCCAGGCTGTAGTGCAATGGCATTATCTCGGCTCACTGCAACCTCTGCCTCCTGGATTCAAGGGATTCTCCTGCCTCAGCTTCCCCAGTAGCTGGGAATACAGGCACGTGACACCATGCCGGCTAATTATTGTATTTTAGTCAAGACAGGGTTTCACCATGTTGGCCATACTGGTCTTAAACTCCTGAGCTCAAGTGATCTGCCCAACTCGACCTCCCAAAGTGCTGGGATTACAGGCATGAGCCGTTTCGCCCGACCTGGGTACATATTATTTTGATCAACGAGAAAATTAGTTTCTTAAGAAACTTTTAATTTCACTTATCCTCATCAGGAAACTAACCTCACTCATTCTTTTTTATGAATCAAAAGCCACACATGACTGTATCTCAGTTTTTTTTTTTTTTTTTTTTTTTTTTTGAGACGGAGTCTCGCTCTGTAGCCCGGGCTGGAGTGCAGTGGCACAATCTCAGCTCACTGCAACCTCTGCCTCCCAGGTTCAAGCAATTCTTCTGCCTCAGCCTCCTGAGTAGCTGGGATTACAGGCATGTGCCACCACGCCTGGCTAATTTTTGTATTTTAGTAGAGACAGGGTTCCACCATGTTGATCAGGCTGGTCTCAAACTCCTGACCTCGTGATCTGCCCACCTCAGCCTCCCAAAGTGCTGGGATTACAGGCGTGAGCCACCGCGCCCAGTAATAAATGTTAAATACAGCAGAAATAAACATTAAAGAACAAATGGGAAATTAATGATTATTCAGTTAATGACAGTTCTCCCTCTCTGTGAATATTAGCCAGAGGATAACGACCAACACAGCCACAAAGGGTCAAACCCAACAGAATTGTCTTGGAACGAAGCTGGGTTTGATTTCCTTACATCTCTCCCGAATTCTCACATGGTCTACACAAGAACGTAAGTTTTGTGCATGATCATTACTTTAAAGTTACAAAATGCTTTGTGTCAGGTAAAATGTTTTCAAGGATTAAAGATTAAAGGGGATGTGGGGTCTTCGAGGGGACACTGACTGCAGAGGGGCATGAGAAAACTTTCTAGAGATGTTAGTTCCTACATCTTGATGGGGCAGTGGCTTCACAGCTGGATACATGTGTTAAAAGTCACCACTGAAAATGTGTGAAGTTTATCATACGTAATTTTTTTTGAGACAAAGTCTCACTCTGTCGCCCAGGCTGGAGTGTAGTGGTGTGATCTCAGCTCACTACAACCTCCTCCTCCTGGGTTCAAGTGATTCTTCTGCCTCAGCCTCCAGAGTAGCTGGGACTACAGGTGGCCAGCACCATGCCCGGCTAATTTTTGTATTTTTAGTAGAGACAGAGTTTCACTATGTTGGCCAGGCTGGTCTCAAACTCCTGACCTCAAGTGATCCGCCCACCTCAGCTTCCCAAAGTGCTGGGATTACAGGCGTGAGCCACTGCGCCTGGCCCTATCATACATGAATGATACCTTAATAAAGATTGAAGGGACAGAAGATGGAGTAATACGGGATTCAAGGGGAAATGGGTATTTATATTCCAGAGAAGCCAAAAATAGATGTGCATGAAGAAACTCGTCTTAAAACTTAATTTCCAAAATCATTCTCTCTCTGAATAGATGAAACTGTCAAGGAATGCAAACAAACAAAAAGAAAAAAGAAAGAAAAAAACTTCCTTACGCAATAAACATTTTGAAAAATTCAGACATCTTCCCCTTTATTATCCTGTAGCTAACAAACAGCACTTTTTTACCTCTAGGTTCACTGGACAAGCTGCCCTCTTGTGGTTCTGATATATTTCCTGCGCACAAAAGTGGGCTGTTGTGAGGCTGTGCAGGCAGCAAGCCCAGCCTGCCCACAAATATTTGTCAAGGTAACTGAGAGTGAATGTTCTGACTTGCTTCTACATGAGAGGTATACACATCACTATGGGCTTGGGTCACAGTTTTAAAAGAATGAAGAAAATATGGTGGCCACAAAATACATGTGGTTTGAGGCTGACAAATTCAAAAGATGATTTAATCTCTATTTACATTGCCACTTAATTTTAAGGCACTTTAGTACATACTTTCACTTTTGCAACGTGGAATCAGCATATCAGAAGCAAGCATGTCTCAAACAAGGTCAGGGCAAAGAAAGCAGAACTGCAAACTCCGATTCTACCATCTGTGAATATATTCAATATTCCCAAGGTATCTTTGTATAAAGAAAGAAAACAGGCCAGGCACGGTAGCTCACGCCTGTAATCCCAGCACTTTGGGAGGCCGAGACAGGTGGATCATGAGGTCAGGAGATCGAGACCATCCTGGCTAACGTGGTGAAACCCCGTCTCTATCGAAAATACAAAAAATTAGCCGGGCATGGTGGTGGGCGCCTGTAGTCCCAGCTACTCGGGAGGCTGAGGCAGGAGAATGGTGTGAACCCGGGAGGCGGAGCTTGCAGTGAGCCAAGATCCCACGACTGTACTCCAGCCTGGGCGACAGAGCGAGAAAATTTTCTTTTCTATTTTAAAAGAAAAATATAGAGGCCCTAAGATTTTTTTAAAGATAAGGATTTAGGGGCTAGGTGCAGTGGCTCACACCTGCAATCCCAGCACTTTGAGAGGCTGAGGCAGGCGGATCATGAGGTCAGGAGATGGAGACCATCCCGGCTAACATGGTGAAACCCCGTCTCTACTAAAAATACAAAAAATTAGCCAGGCGTGGTGGCAGATACCTGTAGTCCCAGCTAATCGGGAGGCTGAGGCAGGAGAATCGTTTGAACCCGGGAGGTGGAAGTTGCAGTGAGCTGAGATCATGCCACTGCACTCCAGCCTGGGCGACAGAGTGAGACTCTGTTTCAAAAAAGAAAATAAATAATAAAAAACAAAAAAAAAAGGATATAAATAAAAATAGGCTATGTATGTCAACTGTTGACGTGTTAAAAATTCATCTAGTCCAGATCCTGCAGTATTAGGTGGGCAAAATTAATTTGAACCAGGGGTAGACTCATTTCTGTATATGGCTGCCAAATCCATCTTCTGATAGATCAATCTTTCTTTCTAAACACGGTCACATCACTTCCCTTCTCAAAACCCTCCAATGGCGTCTCCTCACACTTGGAATAAAATCCAGAGTCCTTCCCAAGGTTCCCTCTAGGAGCCTGCATAAAGTGGCTTGGCTGTGCTCTATGCCCTGCTGTTCATTCTCCACCAACCTCACAGTGGCCTTCTGGCCATTTCTTCAAATAACCAGCTCATCCTCTCCTCCTGCCCCGGCACTCACTGTCGCCCCCACCTGGAATTTCCTTTCCCAGCCTTTACCCCACCCCACATCCTAGCTCTCTTCCTGACTGAATTCAGGTCTTCGCTCAAATGCCACCTCCTCCAAGAAGTCTTCTCTGACCACCTTTTTTTTTTTTCTTGAGACGGAGTCTTGCTCTGTCACCCAGGCTGGAGTGCAGTGGCACAATCTCGGCTCACTACAAACTCCAGCTCCAGGTTCAAGTGATTCTCCTGCCTCCCGAGTAGCTGGGACTACAGGTGTGCACCACCACGCCCCACTTCTGATCGCTTTTTTTTTTCTTTTTAAATATGCAATGCTTTGTGAATTGATTATTCTTTTAAAAGAGTTCTCCAGTCACCAACCGTATACTCTTTCTTCCTCTTCCCCATTTTTATTTCTCTTCTTTGCACATATTATTATCTGAAATTGCATTATGTTTTTATATATTTTTTTGAGACAGAGTCTCACTCTGTCACCCAGGCTGGAGTGCAGTGGCGTGGTCTCGATTCACTCCAACCTCAGCCTCCTAGGTTCAAGCAATTCTCCTGCCTCAGCCTCCCAAGTAGCTGGGATTACAGGCGCATGCCACTATGCATGGCTATTTTTTGTATTTTTCGTAGAGACGGCATTTCACCATGTTGGCCAGGCAGGTCTTGAACTCCTGACCTCAGGTGATCTGCCCACCTCAGCCTCCCAAAGTGCTGGGATTACAGGTGTGAGAAACTGCGCCGGCCAATTATATATTCATTTTTATCACTTTTCACTATGTATCTGCCCCACTAAAATGTGAGCTCCATGATAAGGGACTTTTCCTTCTTCACCAAGGCATTCCCAGCTCCTAACGCAGGGTCTAGCGCTAGTCAATACTCAATATTTGCAAAATAAAATATCCCTGCTTGGAGAGATAACAAACCCTTAATCAAACTTGTTCCAACACTATTACTATCAACAAGCTAAAAAGCCCATGTCTTTTACTTGAATTCAGAGTGCTGAACAGTGGTTGACCAGCAACCTCTGCGAAGAAGTTCTTTGAGATCAGAGACATTTGAAGGTAAAATAGGGCCTTCGTTGTAAGATGAGCCAGCCAGTCCTTTTGTCCTGAAACTGAGTACACAAGTGCAGAGAGGTCACCTGGTTTCTCCAAGCTCACATAGAAATGGTGAACATCAGGAGACGCGGGATCACTTAAAGCATGCACAGTCCCGTATTCATCTCCGCGACCCCAGGACCCAGCACGGTGCCTGGTGCAAAGAATGCACTCAGCGGAATTGCGCCCAGGGAACGAATGTTCTCTAAGGGCTCATTCAACTGAACTGCACGTCCTCTCATTACTGTCCCAACGATAACTCCCTATCCGAGAACCATTTCCAGTCACTTGAGTCATGTGTCATTACTTCCTGTCCTCTGTCCTTTTAAAGTGCAGTTTGACAACATACCAGGCACAATAGTAACATCTGGGGGCTGCTTTGCTTCTAACGTAAGTCAAACAGCCCAGCGTGGAAAACACCTAGGAAAAAAGTGGGATAAGCAAAGCAAACTTCAAAAAAAAAGACAAAAGCTGGGGGGCTGGCCACGGTGTCACGAATGAAGTCTCCAGTAGCTTCAATGTAACAAGTAAGTTTACTTTATGAAAGCTCACACTTGCAGTGGTGCCTTCTGTTCTCAGCACTTTATATATACGATCTCATTGAATTCTTTCCAAGATGTACACCTCACCTGTAAGAGGCACCACAACTCTGAAAACCAAGTAATTTTAGAAATAATTCAGCATTCTTTCTGATTGCTCTAGAGGAAGAAAAAAATTTTAAAGACATAATTTAGCAGCAAAATCCTATTTTCCCCTTCCTTCCTTCCTTCCTACTTTCCTTCCTTCCCCCCATCTCTCTCTCTCTCTCTTTTCTTTCCCTTCCTCCCTCCCTCCCTCCCTTTCGTCCTTTTTTTTTTTTTTTTTTACAGAATCTCCCAGGCTTCAGTGCAGTGGTGTGATCTCGGCTCGCTGCAACCTCCAACTCCCGGGTTCAAGTGATTCTCCTGCCTCAGCTTCCTGAGTAGCTGGGACTGCAGGCACGCACCACCACACTCAGCTAATTTTTGTTTTTTTGTTTTGTTTTTGAGATGGAGTTTCCCTCTTGTCGCCCAGGCTGAAATGCAACAGTGCAATTGTGGCTCACTGTAACCTCCACTTCCCTGGTTCAAGCGATTTTCCTGCCTCAGTCTTCCCAGTAGCTGGGATTACAGGCACCCACCACCATGCCCAGTTAATTTTTTGTATTTTTACTAGAGATGGGGTTTCACTATGTTGGACAGGCTGGCCTTGAACTCCTGACCTCAGGCAATCCACCTGCCTCAGCCTCTCAAAGTGCTGGGATTACAGGCGTGAGCCACCGCACCCGGCTTGATTTTTGTATTTTTAATAGAGAAGGGATTTTGCCATGTTGCCCAGGCTGGTCTCGAACTCCTGGCCTCAAGTAATTCATCCATCTCAGCCTCCAAAAGTGCTGGGATTACAGAGGTGAGTCACCACACCCAGCCTCTCCCTTTCTAGTTTCTAATGAGACTCTACAGACTTCATTTCTTCCCCTATGTCTGAGTGTCCATTCGCTCTGCTGAAGAAATAGTGATGTGTGTAATCAAGGAATGCTGCCCGAGATGAGTGGTATTAAGCAATATAGGGTATGTGCAACATATTATCTTTCTAAAATCTGAAATGTTCTGGTTTCTAAAGCACATCTGACCCAATGGGTTTCGACAAGGATGTCTCACTTACATTAATGCAGAGAAGTAACTTGCCCACATCACACACCACACCTAGTAACTGGCAACACTAGGACTGCCATCAGGCAGCCTAATTCTGCAGGCCATGCCTGCGGCCGCCACGCCATCCTGCCTCTCTCATGAATGATGGGAATGTGATCTGAAAGTCAGTAATTGCCTCAACTGTTTTTCTGATGTGGGTCCCAGAAATAGAATTTGGCAAGATGAACGGCCAACGTGGCCTTGTGCTGTCACCTGTGAAGGCGATTTGGACCAGCGATGACTCTAGCTGAGTTAGGGCACAGCACAGCTGACTTCCCAGAAGTCATGGCTGCTCCCAGGAAAATGGCATCCAGAGGTTTGAAGATCAAAACTTTTGCCTTCCTGAACATCCTCCACAGGAGCCTCTGGGAAACATCGAGGCCAACCTGCTAGAGACCTGAAAAGATCTTTTTTTTTTTTTTTTTTTGAGACAGAGTCTCGCTCTCTCGCCCAGGCTGGAGTGCACTGGCGTGATCTCGGCTCACTGCCACTTCTGCCTCCTGGTTTCTCATGCCTCAGCCTCCTGAATAGCTGGGATTACAGGTGTGCACCACTGCATCCGGCTTAGTTTTGTATTTTTAGTAAAGACTGGGTTTCACCATGTTGGCCAGACTGTTCTCCAACTCCTGACCTCAGGTGATCCGTTCGCCTCAGCCTCCCAAAGTGCTGGGATTACAGGCTGAACCACAGCACCCAGCCTAATACTGTTTGTTTGTTTGTTTGTTTGTTTGTTTGTTTTTGTTTTTTTGAAATGGAGTCTGGCTCTGTTACCCAGGTTGGAGTACAGTAACGCAGTCTTGGCTCACTGCAACCTCTGTTTCCTAGGTTCAAGCAATTCTCCTGCCTCAGCCTCCCCAGTAACTGGGATTACAGGTGCATGCCACCATGCCCAGCTGACTTTTTGTATTTTTAGTAGAGGTGGGGTTTCACTATGTTGGCCAGGCTGGTCTTGAACTCCTGGCCTCAAGTGATCCACCCGCCTTGGCCTCCCAAAGTGCTGTAATTACAGGCATGAGCCACCGTGCCCGGCCAATACATTCTTTTTAAAATTACACTATGAGGGTTGGGTGCGGTGGGTCACGCCTGTAATCCCAGCACTTTGGGAGGCCAAGGCAGGAGGATCACAATCACACCACCACACTCCAGAATGGGTGACAAAGTGAGACTCTGTCTCAAAAATAAAGTAATTGCGGTTTTTGCTATTACTTTTAATGGCAAAAACCGCAATTACTTTTGCACCAACCTAATACATTCTTGTTAAGGTTATACTATGAGAGCCAGACACAATGGCTTATGTCTGTAATACTAGCAGTTTGGGAGACTGAGGCAGGAGGATCAGTTGAGCTCAGGAGTTCTAGACCAGTCTGGGCAATATGGCGAAATCCTGTCTCTACAAAAAATACAAAAATTCACCAGGTATGGTGGTGCACGCCTGTAATCCCAGCTACTTGGGAGGCTGAGGTGGGAGAATCACCTAAGCCCAGGATGCAAAGGTTGCAGTGAGCTGAGTTTGCGCCACTGCACTCCAGCCTGGGCAACAGAGAGAAACCTTGTCTCAAAAAA
>NW_016803819.1:964563-990363 GCF_001698545.2 Rhinopithecus bieti
TATATATATATATATATACATTTACACGATGAGGTGGGATGAAGAGCTGAAGGTGGGGTGTGAGCGTGAGAATGTGTGTTGGGGGGCATGTGGCGGGGAGCTGTGCACATGTAAAAGTGTGCGCTCATTAAAAATTGATTTTTCCCTAATGTCCACAATGCCGAGCAATTATAATTTGTGCTTCAACTTTTCTCTCCCCTAAATTCATTATTGGTGGAAACAAAAGATGCTGATCATTTGGGCCCACAGTGTACTTACTTGGCTAAGTCCTTGGGGTTACCTCCATTCTTCAGATCTCAGTTCAAATGTCAATTCTTCAGGGAAGACTTCCCCAATGACCAAAGTAGACTGTCCCACCCTTTAATTCTCACCCCCCATCTTGGTGTACACTTTCCCTTTGGGCACTCATCATGGCTTCTAATTAAATACTCCTGGTTTTCTTTGTTCACAGACTGGCTATTCCTACTAGACTGTAATTTCCTTGAGGACAGTACTATAAGTATTTGCTCATCTGTGTCCCCAGCACGGAGCATAGCACCTGCCACATCCTAGTAGCTACATAAATATTTGCTGAGCTGGCTGGGTGCGGTGGCTCACGCCTGTAATCCCAGCACTTTGGGAGGCTGAGGTGGGCAGATCACCTGAGGTCAGGAGTTCAAGACCAGCCTGGCCAACATGGTTAAACCCCGTCTCTACCAAAAATCCAAAAATCAGCTGGGTGTGGTGGCGGGCACCAGTAATCCCAGCTACTTGGGATGCTGCAGCAGGAGAATCACTTGAACCCGAGAGGCGGAAGTTGCAGTGAGCCAAGGTGGCACCACTGCACTTCAGCCTGGGTGACAAGAGGGAAACCCCATCTTAAAAAAAAAAAAAGAAAAAGAAAGAAAAAAAGTTGTTGAGTGAATGAATGCACGCATGAGTCTAGAGTTTCACAATAAAAAATCAGAGATTCCTCAGCAGACAAACACAAGGCCTTCTCCCACCTCTGAGTTGTGAAATTGTTATTGCCTGGGCAATCCTATTTGGCAATTTATCATATGTTGCTCAGTGACCTGTTATCTTTATAGTTTTGGATTGTTACTTAATTTTCTAATTCTTTTTTAATATTTACTCTGGTTACATCTTGTCTTCCCAAGAAGATTATAAGCACACCTCAGTGTAAATTACATCGTCCTGAATTCCTCAAAGCTCCCATAGTGGAGTTTTGCACCTAACCTTTTTGCACTGTTACTTCATTTTGTGCTCAAAACAGATATTATTATTCTCGTGTTTTGCAGATGGAGAAAACTGAAGCTCAGAGAAATAAGTGACTCACAGTTTGTATAAGCTGATATTTGAGATTTGGGATTTCTCCTCTTAAAATACAGATATCTCATTAACACAGGCTCAGAAATCATTTTTCCTCCCTGTGAGCTTTTGGTCTGTCATTTGCTTTAACTTACACTATATCGAATTCTATTATTTTAAACATTTAGACAATCATTTACTAAATCATTTATTGAATGAGTAAATGTCTAAAAAATATGTACTGAGGCTGGGCACGATGGCTCACGCCTGTAATCCCAGCAGTTCGGGAGACTGAGGCGGGTGGATCATTTAAGGTCAGGAGTTCAAGACCAGCCTGGCCAACATGGTGAAACCCTGTCTCTATTAAAACTACAAAAAAAAAAAAAAAAAAAGGCCAGACATGGTGGCTCACGCCTGTAATCCCACCACTTTGAGAGGCCGAGGTGGGCGAATAACCTGAGGTCAGGAGTTCAAGACTAGCCTGGCCAACATGGTGAAACCCCATCTCTACTAAAAATACAAAAATTAGCTAGGTGTGGTGGCAGGCGCCTGTAGTCCCAGCTAATTGGGAGGCTAAGGCAGGAGAATCGCTTGAATTCAGGAGGCAGAGGTTGTAGTGGGCCGAGATCATGCCACTGCACTCCAGCCTGGTCAACAGAGACTCCGTCTAAAAAAAAAAAATTAGCCAGGCGTGGTGGCAGGCGCCTGTAATCCCAGTTACTTAGGAGACTGAGGTAGAAGAATCACTTGAACCCGGGAGGTGGAGGTAGAAGTGAGCCAAGATTGCGCCACTGCACTCCAGCCTGGGTGACAGAATGAGACTCCGTCTCAAAAAAGAAAGAAATATGTACTGAGCCCCTCCTATGTTCCAAGCACTGTGCTAGTGATTGTGGTGAACAGGACACACCCAGTCTTTATTTTATCCCTATTACAAGGTATACTATATTACCATGACATAGATACCATTTTCCCCTCAGTAATGGTTATTTCTTTAGAGGCTACTTCACCAAGATAGAATATAAGCTAGTTTGGATTATATGGAAAAGCAGCCTTTGCCTCTATGTCTGGCAAATAGAAGGAAAGAGCCTAATAAATACTTTTCAAGTGAGTCTAACATGAAATCGGGCTGTGTTTTCTCAAACAATTACAGGTGACAAACACAGAACACGATATGGCTAGCCCATCATGTGAATGTTATTTCTACAATAACGAATCAAGTGACATGGGTATGCAAGCATCATTTCATAAACTGTACAGAGAAGCTGCACTTTCTCTCTCAAGCCCCAAAGTCCAAGATAATGTCCAATAAGAAAGCCTGAAGCAAACATTGGAGATCTTATCTAAATTTTTTAAAAATAAGACTGCTAAGGAAGAAAAACTGAGGTGTTGTTTAAATATAAAAGATTCTATCTTTGTTCCTGTGGGTGACCAACACCAGGGCAGAGAAAATCTTGATTCAGCAAAGATTTTTTGAGTGTCATGAAATATCCCCTCTACCATCCTCCAAGGTCCCACCCAAATCGGGAAGACTCTTGGTGGTGCAAAAATAGGATTATTGTTGTTTTTGCGCAGTCAGGCCCTTTAATAGAGGGTAGAAAGAACACTTGTTCCTCATTTCTCAACTTCTAATTCCTGTTGGCGGCACAAAATATGCCCCAGCTTTGACTCTCAAGCACAACAAACTGCAAATGAAATAGATAAGTCAGTGTTCCTTCAAATCTATACAATACAAGCAGCTTCTAGTGTTTACCTTTTTAAAAATTTTGGCCAAATTACTTGCAATAGCTAGATAGCTGTTAGAGAGATTAGCAAGTAGGTCTGAGAATCACTCACTTTCTTGACATTACTCTCTTATTTTTCCATCCTGACCCTTGCAGAGGCACAATAGTTAAACACCAGCCCAGTCAGCAAAACGGTGGTCTGACAGTTGTCGGGAATTTCCTAACATGGCTAGGGTCACTGACAGTTAAAGGCTTCACCAGTATCACCTGCACAATCTAACTCCACTTCATGAAAAGTACAGGAAGCTCTTAAAATGCTTTCCGTGCTGCCTAAGGTTCTGATTTTAAAACACAAGAGTATGGAAATTCAAACTTTTGGTTGTCTCCACTTTGCCAAGGTGCAGCTGTTTCAGGAATGAGTGTGTGCATGGCCCAGCACTTTCTTACCACTCTCGGATGATCACTAGAGTTCAAAGCAACCTTGCCAGGTGCATTTTTAAAAAAATCTAACCAGAGTTCACAATACAACCAATTCCTTGGATTGAATGAGGACACCCCGGCTCTCCCTGCTCCTGGTGGTGCCAGCCTTTGGTCACTTGCCAGCCAGGGGGGAGCTAGGAGGTGACCTCCAATGACCCTCTCCTGCCTAGTCATACATTCGAAGTTTTCATCTATTTTGTATGCTGCAGCCATCTATGTCCTCTTTGATAGCTGACCACCATAATGAACAAAAAGTTGCTGCTAGGCTGGGCGCAGTGGCTCACACCTGTAATCCCAGCACTTTGGGAGGCCAAGGCAGGTGGATTACAAGGTCAGGAGTTCAAGACCAGCCTGGCCAAAATGGTGAAACCCCGTTTCTACTAAAAATACAAAAAATTACCCAGGCATGGTGGCGGGCACCTATAATCCCAGCTACTCGGGAGGCTGAGGCAGGAGAATCACTTGAACCCAGGAAGTGGAGGTTGCAGTGACCTGAGATCACACCACTGCACTTCAGCCTGGGCGAAAAAGTAAGACTCCTTCTCCAAAAAAAAAAAAAAAAGTTGCTGCTATTCCCTTTTCTCTCATTATTTCCCACATTCTTAGCATGGCCTACGTGTCAGGAACTGCATTAAAGGAGACTATGTGTCTGGTTTTTTTCCTCCCAACAATCAAGCCTGGTAAGGAACTGTTAAACCCACTTTCAGTAAAGGAGACTGAGGTCCAGAGAGATTATCTTATTAAAAAGGGCCCAAGAGGCACGATGGGACTTAAATCTTAGTCTTTCTGGGACCAACTTTCCATTGTCTTTTTTTTTTTTGAGATGGAGTTTCACTCTTGTTGCCCAGGCTAGAGTGCAATGGCACAATCTTGGCTCACTGAAACCACCGCTTCCTGGATTCAAGCGATTCTCTGGCCTCAGCCTCCCAAATAGCTGGGATTACAGGCATGCACCATTACACCCAGCCAATTTTTGTATTTTTAGTAGAGATGAGATGTCATCATGTTGGTCAGGCTGGTCTCGAACTCCTGACCTCAGGTGATCCACCTGCCTTGGCCTACCAAAGTGCTGGGATTACAGACATGAGCCACTGTGCCCAACTTCCTTTTTTCTTCTTCCTCTTTTTTTTTTTTTTTTTTTTTTTTTTTGAGACAGGGTCTTGCTCTGTCACTCAGGCTTGAGTACGGTGGTGCAATCTCAGCTCATGCAATCTCCACCTCCTGGGCTCAGGTGATCCTCCCACCTCAGCCTCCTGAGTAGCTGGAATTACAGGCTTGCACCACCATGCCCAGCTAATTTTTTTTATTTTTTGTAGAGATGGGGTTTTGTTATGTTGCGCAAGCTGGTCTCGAACTCCTGGGCTCAAGCAATCCACCCATCTGGGCCTCCCAAAGTGCTGGGATTACAGGTGTGAGCCACATTGCCTGGTCTCCATTATCTTAATGTAAGATACCCTTTTACTAGATCAGAAATCTCTGTCCTTCTGTCATTCGTTTACTCATTCAGCCAGTCAGTTAACATTCATTAGAGGTCCACAATGCAAGGTCCCCTCAATGACTCAATAACTTGAAACCTGTTTCTCAAATAGCCCATGTGAATACTTATTCATTTTAAAAAGCTATTATTAAATCAATTGCACGTTTTACAGTCAGTACCGCATGGTTACAATCCAGGAAACATACCCTCGAGTGATAATCTGTAAAATCCACTAGATTTAAAGATATGCAAAGTTAACAGAAAGAGACCACCTGGTCTGCTGGACTCCAAGACCAGCAGGAGGGGTCGGTAATCAGGCTGTAGGATTAACATGATCAAAGAAAAATGTGTCTATCAGAAGGAGTGGTCCTCCTTTGGAAGCCTGGAAAAAGGAGGACAGGTGAAAGTTGATCATGCCCACTGAAGCACAGACCAGGAGAGGGACTTCAGAAGGCTTCCGGTCCCAAAGACAAGATCATTCTACCGTGAAATGCACTGAGGTTCCATCAGGCTAAGGAGGCAGGCGTCATTACATTTTAGACCCCTTCTCCTTTCGCTTCCTCCTATTTTTTTTTTTTTCTGAGACGGAGTCTCACTCTTGTGTCACCCAGGCTGGAGTGCAGTGGTGTGATCTTGGCTCACTGCAACCTCTGCCTCTGGGTTTCAAGCAAGTATCCTGCCTCTCCCAAGTAATTGTCTCCCAAGTAATTGGGATTACTTGGTGCGCCACCACACCTTGCTAATTTTTGTATTTTTAGTAGAGATGGGGTTTCACCATGTTGGCCAGGATGTTCTCTAACTCCTGACCTCGAGTGACCTGCCCGCCTTGCCTCCCAAAGCACTGGGAATACAGGCGTGAGCCACCACACCCGGCCAAAATATTTTCTTTCTGTTTCTGACTACTATTCCCTAGAAGCGAAAACTTGTTTCACTGATCATTTATAACTGCTCAGGAGCTGCATCATTTTTTAGAAGCGACAACAACAATGAACTCCCTCGAGGGGATGACAGTCATTAGGTGAGCATATTATGCTCCAAAAGCTGTACCCCCAAAAGGCTCAAGTGCAATGACAAAGCAGGGTAAACAGGCTATTAAAAATATCCAAAATGATGGGACCCATGTGTTATATTAAACTGGCATTTGTTAGCCCTTGCTAAAAATCAAGTCTATTTCAGCAATCCCAGCTACTCAGGAGGCTGAGGCAGGAGAATCGCTTGAACCTGGGAGGTAGAGGTTGCAATGAGCCAAGATGGCGCTACTGCACTTCAGTCTGGGTGACAGAGCGAGACTCCATCTCTAAATACATACACACATACACACATACATACATACATACACACATACACACATACATACATACATACATTTTTTAAAAAGAGTATATTTTAGCATGGTTGATTACCTCGGGGTTGTTGACATTCAGTTAGGCTAGCGCCACAGAAATCTGTTTTGCTTCCTAAATAGCACTGAAACAATGAACACTTTAATGCCATGATGCTTTCTTTTCTTTCCTTTTCCCATTTAAAAAAAAATGATTAAATGGCTGTAGAAGTGGTAAAATCAAACTCTGTGTTTGTAATTATCCTGCAGGATGACCCATGGCCCACATTCTTAGAATTGTGCCCTCTTAAAACTGCAAAATACCTTAGATATCAGCTAGTTGATCCAGATAAGAAACCTGAGATTCTGAGAGAAAGGTGACTTTCCCAAGGCCACACAGTGGGCCATTATGAGCTGGGGGCCCCAAAGGAAGGCCTTTCCCACTGCACACACAGTTAACACTCACAGACGGTGGTGTCCACTAAGCAGAGCCTGAGTTTACTTCCCCATGTGCTAAGCTCATTTACCTCATCCAGAGGGGTAATCAACACCCTTTTCCGTGTGGCTGTGTTACCAAGACTACTTCTTGAAATTAAGACAAAAGAGCACGAAACGGCAGTGGTAGGGCCACAGGTACACCCTTCAGGAGGGCACACTTACAATGGCAATTGCCCAATGTATTTGAAAGTTATGAAAATTATGTTTTATGATAGTTTCTAAAAAGCTAAGAAAAAACGTAAAAAAGAAAGTTATGAAAAATAGCCCAGGTGTGGTGGCTCACACCTTGTAATCCCAGCACTTTGGGAGGCCGAGGCAGAATTGCCTGAGCCCAGGAGTTCAAGACCAGCCTGGGAAACATAGCAAGACACTACCACTATTCATATAATGTAAAAAACAATTTTTTTAATTATGAAAAATACAAGGTGTAGAGGTCATCACCTTCCATGGACCACATCTAGACCACAGTCTAGCTTCCTGTATTGCAGTGAAGTGTGACCACTGACTATGCTCTGGCCAGTGGATGCAGAGGAAGTGGTGTGTGTTATCATGATGTGATGTGGTCCTGCCCATAAAAATCTACCACACGTTCTCCTCTGGGCTCCTTCCTCTTCTGGCTGACTGGGATGGCAATGCCCAGGCGACCTTGGACATCATATGATGAAAATGGCAAAGCAACTGTCAGTCGGGATCTCCAAATGAATTTATAAAGGTGAGCTACCCCCACAACCTGCACACACACATACCCAGAAAAGCTGCACACCCAGGAAAGCTACTTAACTAAGAAATAAATTTCTATCGGGTAAGCCACTGACATTTGGAGGTCTTTATGCTACAGCCACCTAGCCTATCCTAATGAATACACGGGGAATCTCCGAAGATTAGGAAAAGTATGGCTTTAAAGCAGGAGAAATAAACAGCACAGGCAACACATCTGTTGGTTTATCATCAAACATGAAGCAATAGGAAGGAATCAATAGCATTTGGGGAAGAGTAAAACATACTCGTTTATTCCTTTTAGAATACAAAAAAACCACTCTCTAGCTTTAAGAATAGTTCATTTATGAGTTACTGTTTGAAGCACAGAAAGCCTTTTTGAAAGAGAGGATATTAGAAATGATGTTGAAGACCTCAGGCCCTACCGAAAATACATATTTTTTGCTCAAGTGTAATAGAAACCATTCTAAAAGCTAACACCAGTCTTGTGGTCCTGTGAGGCCCGAGGATCCTCAGTGGGAGGAAGGGGCACAAGCAGGGGTAGCGGAGCTTCTAAGCAAGGGCCCCAGAGGCTGAAGGCCTAGAAGGAGGGCTCTCTTGTGGGTGTCTTGAATAGGCCCGGAAGTGAACGTGGGGACTGAGCAGGGCCTAAGGAAACACTCCATCCAGCCACCTCAGCCTTGGTGAGAACACAAAGAGAATTTCTCCTTGTCCACAGATGCCACCTTCTTCATTCTGTACTTTATCAAGGGAGGCAATGAATTCAACTAAGCTTCCACAGTGTTTCTGATGTGATCCCAAATGGCATTTTCATTAATGAACTCTGAAGTTATTTTCTCATTCATCCTGAACTCCCCCAGTGATGTTAAGCAGTACTCAGCATGACACTTGATACTACACACCAGTGTGGTTAAGAGCAGGGGAACCTCAAGGGCACCAACACACAACTGCTGGCCAACCTTGGTGCTGGAGCTGGGTCCTTGATGCCTCTGCTGGGCTGAATATTAACCCTTTAGTTGCTGGCTTATGAGCAGGTCCCTGGGTTCCTGGGGAAGGGACAAGGAGGGTCTGGCTGGTGGTGGTGGACACATAGGAGGCTTCAAGCAGTAGCTCTCCACTAAGGCACAGAGGGACTTCCACATTTTAACAACTAGTTTGGCTGTATGTGTGCAATTAGCCCTGATGAAAAGTGCAAGCTTTGGAATTAATATTTGGCCTCAAATCTTATTCTGTTACAATCCAACTGTGTGAACATGGCTAACTACTGCTTATATTCTCTGAGCCTTAGTTTCTCAGTCAATGCTAGTCTCTCTAAGTCCATTCCCCAGCTCACACCTGAGCAAGCTCAGGGCACAGGAACAAGGATAGAGAAAAAAGAGAGGATAAATGATAAAGAAACAAAATGGGCTGAACCTGGCAGCTCATGCCTGTAATTTCAGCACTTTGGGAGTACGAGGTGGGAGGATTGCTTGACCCCATGAAAGACCAGCCTGGGCAACATAGGGAGACCCTGTCTCTACAAAAAATAAAAAATGAGCCAGGCGTGGTGGCACATGCCTAAAGTCTCTCAACTACTTGGGAGGCTGAGGCAGGAGGATCACTTGAGCCTAGGAGGTTAAGGCTGCAGTGAACCATGACTGTGCCACTGCACTCCATCCTGGGTGACAGAGCAAGACTCCATCTCAAAAAAACAAAAAGAGTTAGAGATCTTAGTTTGAATCCTAGCTCTGTCACTTACTAGTATATGCAAACCATTTCACCCCTCTGTAGCTCAGTTTCTTCATTTGTACAATGGGGACAATCATAACACATTACCTATGTTCTGGTGTATAATGATAAATGAAATTAACACAGGTAAAGCGCTAAGAGCAGTACCTACCTCATAAGGAGTGTATGCCTTAGCCACTCTTTATTCTCCCATGAGTCCTCCCACCTCATCCTCCCAAAGTGCTGAGATTACACACAGGAGCCACTGGGCCCGGTGCATTCTGTGTCTTCATCATTTATCCCCTCTTTTTTCTCTATCCTTGTTCCTGTGCCCTGGGCTTGCTCTGAAGATGGTGTGAGCTGAGGAAGCGACTTAGGAAGACTAGCATTAACTGAGAAACTAAGGCTCAGAGAATATAAGTCATAGTGATCCACGTTCACACAGTTAGATTGTAACAGAATTAAGATTTGAGGCCAAATCTAATATTATGAATGGGTGGCACCAAGAAAAGAGCAGTGGAGTAAGAGACATTGAACTCGGGCACTGTCACTTTCTAACAGCTTCAGAATTTTAGGAAAGTTACGTAAGTGGCTGAAGCTCAGAGAGATTACCTGTAAAATGAGATTTTGTTACATTACAGCTAACATTTATTGAGCATTTACTCTGTGCCTGTTACTGCACATACTATATATAAGTTCTCTCATTTAATGTTCATAATACTGTGGAAAAGATTCTATGATTATGACCATTTTCCAGAGGACAAAACTGTATCTTTGAAAAGTTAAGTATCTAGCCCGGCATCACAAAGCCCAGCCACGACTTCAAGCCAGTTCAGTAAGACACCAATTCAATAAGATGCAGTGTGCACAGAGAATAGTCTCACAGTAACTGTTGTCTCTGATCCCAAGATCTCGTAAAGGCGCTGAAAGCATGGTTTTTGGGTGACCCATATAATGGTTTATAGCACAACAACACATTTGGAGAAAGGTTTGTAATCCAGTGTCCATAAAAACCAAAGAAATGTAGGGCTAGCCTGACAGAATCAAGACCAAGGTTAAGATATTTGTTCCCAACATGATTCAGGATGAGGCAAAACAAGAAAGGCACAAAAATGACATCCAATGCTTCTATTTTCCAGAGGCTACAACTCTAATATCATAATATCATTGATAAAGTTATGCTTTATGTTCCTGTAGAGAGATCTAAAATGAATATTTACATGTTAAACTACACCTTCACACTGACCTCTGTTATGATCTCAGAGAATGTTCTAAAGTCCCAAACTGAATAAAATGTACACCTAACAATCCCAACAATATTCTTTTTTAAGAAATGTTGTCTTGAGAGTTGCTTGAACCTGGGAGGTGGAGGTTGCCATGAGCTAACATCAGGCCACTGCACTCCAGCCTGAGCGACTGAGTGAGACTCTGTCTCAAAAAAAAAAAAAAAAAAAAAAAAGTGCTGTCCCAGGCCAGGCGTGGTGGCTCACATGCCACCTGTAATCCCAGCACTTTGGGAGGCAAAGGCGGGAGGATGAATTGAGCTCAGAAATTCGAGACAAGCCTGGGCAACATGGCGAAACCCATTCTCTACAAAAAACACAAAAATTAGCTGGGCGTGGTGGCGCAGTGCCTGTGATCCCAGCTACTCAGAAGGCTGAGGTAAAAAGATTGCTTGAGCCCAAGAGATTGAGGCTGCAGTGAGCCATGATCACGTCATACTACTGCAGCCTAGGTAACATGGTAAAACCCTGTCTCAAAAAAAAAAAAAAAAAAAAAAATGGGGGGGTCTCTATCATATTCTTGGACAGAAAGGCTCAACATCTTAAGATGTCAATTCTTTTCCGAATTGACATGAATTTAATATGTTGCCCTCCAAAAACAAAAGCAAACGAACAAAAAAATAGGAAAGCATATTTTAAGTGGGAGAGGAAATAAACAAGGCATCTGAACTAGACAAGTTGATCCTAAAGAATTTTCCTAACAAGGAATATTCTGACTGAGGGGCCACTAGCACTACCAGATATTGAAACACAGTAGAAGGCCTTAATAAATAGTATAGTGTTGGGAGGCCGAGGCAGGAGGATCACCTGAGGTCAGGAGTTCAACACCAGCCTGACTAACATGGTGAAACCCTATCTCTACTGAAAATACAAAAATTAACCGGGCGTGGTGATAAGCGCCTGTAGTCCCAGCTACTCAGGCAGCTGAGGCAGGAGAATCGCTTGAACCCGGGAGGTGGAGGTTGCAGTGAGCCAAGATTGTGCCATTGCACTCCAGCCTGGGCGACAAAAGCGAGACTCTGTCTCAAAAGATAGATAGATAGATAGATAGATAGATAGATAGATAGATAGATAGATAGATAGAAAGTATAGTGTGGTCTGGGAGGGACATTAATAATAGGACTCAAATTCGTTCTACAAAAACAGTTTCAAATACAAGATCCAGCATCCAGTCAAAGACAACCAGGTGCATGAATACAACATGAGTGAGAACCAGAAGAAATATAGCAAACAAAATTAAACTCACAGAGAATGCCATAGAGGGAAATTATTAGACAGCCTATAAACAAATATGCTTATTAGATAAAATGGAGTTTTCTTCAAAGGGCTAGCAGGCTGACAACTGCCTTCTTAAGCACCAACAACGGAAGCCAGAAGTGTAGAATGATAGCATCAGTGTGCCAGGAAACAAACCATGAACTTAGAATTCTATTCTCTTTTTTTTGAGACGGAGTCTTGCTCTGTCGCCCAGGCTGGAGTGCAGGGGCACGATATCGGTTTACTGCAAGCTCTGCCTCCCAGATTCACGCCGTTCTCCTGCCTCAGCCTCCTGAGTAGCCGGGACTACAGGCGCCCGCCACCACGCCCGGCTAATTTTTTGTATTTTCAGTAGAGATAGGGTTTCACCATGTCGGCTAGGCTGGTCTTGAACTCCTGACCTCAAGTGATCCACCTGCCTCAGCCACCCAAAGTGCTGGGATTACAGGTGTGAGCCACTGCACCCAGCCAATTGCCTTGTTTTTTGATTTGCTTAGTCATATTTGCATCTATTGCTAAATCTTCCCATACCTGCCAATAGCTAAAATACAAAAATTAGCTGGGCCTCGTGGCATCTGCCTGTAATCCTAGCCACTAGGGAGACTGAGGCAGGAGAACTGTTTGAAGCTGGGAGGTGGAAGTTGCAATGAACCGAGATTGTGCCACTGCACTCCAGCCTGGGTGACAGAGCGAGACTCCATCTCAAAACAACAAGGCAATGTGGAAGCTCTTGATGTACTGTTACTGAGAAATCTTCAAGATACATTGTTAAGTGAAGAAAAACAAGCTGCACCTAACATTCTATTTTTTGTGGAAAAGGAGGGAGAGGAATAGAAGCTCTAAGTGTATTTACTTGCATAGCATTAAAAAATTCCCTAAAGACAGATTAGAAACTAAGAACAGTTGGTACCCACATGTAGTTTATTTGAACAAAACAACAACTTAACAATGGAAGTGGGCCAGCTGTGGTGGCTCACGCCTATCATCCCAGCACTTTGGGAGGCTGAGATGGGAGGACTGCTTGAGACCAGCCTGGTCAACATAGTGAGACCTTATCTCTATTTTTTAAATTTAAATAATAAAATTTTAAAATAATAATAATGAAAAGTCTTCAACATTATGCATTCTTCAATTTTCCTATGAGCCTCCTTGTTTATTCATTTGAAAGTACAATATATTAAAATTCACCACAAAATTGTAAAAGTGAGTCAGGTGCCGTGACTCACACCTGTAATCATAGCACTTTGGGAGGCTGAGGCGGGCGGATTACTTGAGGTCAGGAGTTCCAGACCAGCCTAGCCAAAATGGTGAAACACCGTCTCTGCTAAAAATATAAAAATTAGCCACCTGGTGTAGTGGTGGGTGCCTGTAATCCCAGCTAATCGGGAGGCTGAGACAGGAGAATTGCTTGAACCCGGGAGGCAGAGGTTGCAATGAGCTAAGATCACACCATTGTACTCCAGACTGGGTAACAGAGCAAGATTTCATCTAAAAAAAAAAAAACTGTAGAAGTGTTTTCTACTCCTAGTTGAGAACTGAAGAAGAGAAATCTGACCAGACAATTTGGTAACCACATCTTATATGCATTTTTTAAAGACATTAATTCCAGTTATCTCGGGTACTGGGATTGCAGGTGATTTTAATTATCTCCTTTGTGTTCTGTTTCTCCAGGGCCACTGTTAATTTTATAATTAGCTTTAAATTTGTTCAAATAAAGTAAATATTATAAAGAGAAATTGTCTTCAGTAGTTAAGAAAAGGATGAAAGTTTGATTTTGAGAGTAATTAGGCTGGGCATGGTGGCTTATGCCTGTAATCCCAGCACTTTGAGAGGCCGAGGCTGGTGGATCACTTGAGGTCAAGAGTTTGAGACCAGCCTAGCCAACATGGTGAAGCTCCATCACTACAAAAAATACAAAAATTAGTTGGGCATGGTGGCGTGTGCCTGTAGTCCCAGCTACTCGGGAGGCTGAGGCAGGATAATTGCCTGAACCCGGGAGGGAGAGGTTGGCATAAGCGTAGATCACGCCATTAAACTCCTAAACTCCAGGCTGGGCAAATAGACAGAGCAAGACTCTGTCTCAATTAAAAACAAACAAACAAACAAACAAACAAACAAACAAAGAAAAAGAAATGTTGACTTTGAGGGTAATTAAAATTGGAACAGTTTCCTAAGAAAGATAATCATAATTTCCATTTCTGAAAACTTTATAAAATTGTATTAGACATCTTTGGTTTAAATTTTTATTTGTTAAAGGCTAAGGTGGATCAGATGACCTTTTGCCACAAAGCTTTCACAGCAACCGAAGAGCAGTGTTTAGAATATTTTTCACTTAAATAATGAGGAAGAACAGGGCTGACTGCAAGAGGTGGAAGAATCCAGATTGTGCAAATGGTCTTCCGTTCTACAGCCTCTCTGCAGTTGTCATGGGTTATTAGACTTCTGAGATCTAAAATATTCTCCCAGAACGTAGGAAGCTCCTCCTAAAGTTTTACATAAAATATAATCTCATTATTTCAGAAACAGACTGGGTAAAACTAGTACCATGAGAAGAAACAAGCTTTTCAGTTAAGACCAAGGTTAATTCTGGTTTTTCTAAGAAATAAAGACATTTGTTTGATTCCAGAGAACCTCAGGGGACACCCGACTGAGACAAACTGAGAAGTTAGGAGAAGAAAGAATTTTCAGATTTTAAAAATAACTCAACAGAATGACTCTTTTCAGAACGTTAGACAAACTTGTATTCTGTAGGTATGTTTTAGAATTTCATAGGTAATCACAAGATTATAGATGAGAGGGAAGATGAAAAAGGCAAGAAAGCTATCAAAGTATTGGAAATGGGCCGGGTGTGGTGGCTCACGCCTGTAATCCCAACACTTTGGGAAGCTGAGGTGGGCAGATCACCTGAGGTGAGGAGTTCAAGACCAGCCTGGCCAACATGGTGAAACCCCATCTCTACTAAAATACAAAATTAGCTGGGCATGGTGGTGCATGCCTGTAATCCCAGCTACTCAGGAGGCTGAGGCAGGAGAATCACTTGAATCCGGGAGGCGGAGGTTGCATTGAGCTGAGATCACGCCACTGTACTCTAGCCTGGGCAACAGAGCGAGACTCTGTCTCAAAGAAAAAAAAAAGCATCAGCAATGGCAAAACTGGAGGAAAAGAACAAAAAATGAAGAGAACATTAGACAGGTTATGAAGATAATCAGCTTGGGTCAATTTCCCTACAACATGGGAGCTACTATAGACCCCTCAAGGCAGTAGTTTTCAATTGGGAACCACTTGGGTACCGAAGAAGTTATTTGGCAACATGTGAAGACATTTTTGGTGGTGGGTGCTACTGGCTTCTAATAAGCACAGGCATACTGCTAAACATCCTATAATGCACAGGAAAACCCCAATCCAAAATATCAACTATGCCAAGGTTGAGAAACCCGACGTTGAAGAATACTGCCCCTACAGAAACACTCAACAGACATTGTAATTCACAAAGGGAATGTTATTAATACAGCTACATATAAAGAGATACCAAGGAAGCCAGGAGTGGTGGCTCATGCCTATAATCCCAGCTTTTTGGGAGACCAAGTCAGGCGGATCACCTGAGGGCGGGAGTTCGAGACCAGCCTGACCAACATAGAGAAACCCCGTCTCTAATAAAAATACAAAATTAGCCGGGTGTGGTGGCAGGTCCCTGTAATCCCAGCCACTTGGGAGGCTGAGGCAGGAAAATCGCTTGAACCTGGGAGGCGGAGGTTGCGGTGAGCCAAGATCATGCCACTGCACTCCAGCCTGGGCAACAAGAGTGAAACTCCGTCTCAAAAAAAAAAAAAAAAAAAAAAAAAAAAAAAACTACCAAGGAATAGCTACCTATAAAGAAGTCTCCCCAAGTTAACCGAATACTTAAAATTTGAATACTAGATGGTTTTGTCCTTAATCCCCATTGGACCACTTTGATAAGGGCTACTGTGTGTTTGAGTGACCAACCTGTGCCAGTTTGCCCAGGACTGTCCTGGTTTTAGCACTGAAAGGACAACTTAAGCCATTCTGTCCGCCAAGAGTGCAGTGATATTTGGTCATTTGGAATTTTCTCTCTTTTGAAGAGAAACCTCAGATTCCTTCATGGTTTCCTCTGTGCTTGTTCTCACACATTACCAAGTTCCTGAGGCCTGGCTCCAGTAGGGAGAGAGAGTTTGATCTCAGGGGTGCTCTCTGATCTAGAGGGAGCCCAGGAGAAAGGGAGGCCTGCCAATGCTGGTGACCGGGAGGCATCAGCCCCAGTGGGAAGGCATTGCCAATGGCTCATTTGGTTCTGTCACCACCCCAGGTAGGGCTCTCCTTTGGATCGGGCACTGGGAAGTGTTCCTTCCCTGCAGACTCACATAGCTTGCTAAGAGGCATCTTTCCTTACCTCCTCCTGGGGCAGTGTCCCAGGCAATGGAATGCATTCCTTGAGAGAGGATCCCTTACATGCTTTCCCTTATCTTTCCCGGATTATGCCCTTTCTTCAGCCTATTTCTTTTTTTTCTCTCTCTTTTCTGTTTTTTTTTGGGGGGGGGGGGGGGTGAGTGGAGACAGGGTCTCCCCCTGTCACCCACAATCATACTTATGCCTGATCAATTTTTAAAAAAATTTTTTCGTAGAGATGAGGTCTTGCTATGTTGCCCAGGCTGGTCTTGAACTCCTACCCTGGGCCTGAGCCACCATGCCTGGCCCCCAAGCCTATTTCTTACAAAGGTGAAACTTTCTAACTACTATACCTAGCCCCTGTGATCAACTCACATAACATATATGAAAGCATTTTGGAAACTGTAAAATATCTGACAAATGTAACATATTAACGTCACAATGAGAAATAATTTGTCATTTTTCTTTTTTAAAAGACACAGGGTCTCACTCTATTGCCCAGGCTGGAGGGCAGTGGCATGATCACGGATGGCTCACTGCAGCCTCAAACTTCTGGCCTCAAGTGATCCTCTTGCCTGACCCCTCAGAATGCTGGGATTACAGGTGCAAGCTCAGCTCATTTCTGTTTTTGAAGTTAGCACCTGACGGTTGTTTCATTTTCTAGATACTTTAAATTCCCGTGTGGCAGGCACTGTTCTAAACACTTTGCATGTGTTACCTCATATAATATTCACAGAAATCCTGATGATGATGATGATACCCATTTTATAGATGAAGAGACTGAGATAGGATGACATTAAATAACTTTCCCAGGGTCACAGAGCTGGTGGAGCTGAGTGATTAGATTCAGACAGGCTGGCTCCAAAGTCCATGCTGAATTGCTACCTGTGACTCAAGCCAGGAGAAAAAAAGGAGTTGCTCAAATAAAATGTCCCTGGCAGTAATGAATCATTAACTTTCAGCCCACCCCAAGGACTGGGTGGCCTGAGGGTCACGTGCTAAAGAGGAAACCCTGAGTGAGTCAATCATGAACACATGACTGTTCTTAGTTCCTTATAGGTTTGCTTCCTCAAACAGCCTTCCTGGAGTGCTGAGCCAAGAGATGGATTGGGACCAGTTTCAGTTCTGGGAAAGGGGCTAAACCCCATCTAGCCAATGCCTGCGCCCACGCTTCAGCTCTGTGCATGCTAGTGGCCAAATCTAACACAGGCCACAGGGACTTCCTCAAACTGGGAAATGCCTGCTCATGTTGTCAAGAGTCCTCAGCAATAGCTTGTTTGCAGACTAAACACCTCACAGGCAGCCTCAGAAAGATCAGGGAGTTAATAGTTATATGAAGACAGCTCTGGAGAACAGCTCAAGTGACGATCCAGACAAATGCAGGTTGTATAATGGGTACCTGATTAGATTCTGTTTAAAAAAAAAAAGGAAGTTCTTCTCTGCTATTTATTCCCTGTTCCAATTTTTTTTTAAAATCCTGTTTTCCCTTTCCTGATCCTCCCTTATGGTATTTCATACTCTTAAAAAAAAAAAAAAAAAAAAGTCTGGAATAAGCTTCTAGTCACAAAGAAATAGGAATGCAACAAACCAGAAACCCAAAGTCCCAAATCTCTGCCTTATCACAGACCATTTCAATCTCTGGAGTATTTTCCTACTTCAGCACCTATCTCATGATTAGATACATGCGGTACCATTGTGTTACCCCCTGGTGAAGAAACCAACAAATTGTCAAATAAAAATTATAGGAAGCTAGAAGCGGTGGTGTGTGCCTGTAGTCCCAGTTACTCAGGGCTGAGGTGGGAAGATGGCTTGAGTCTAGGAGTTCAAGGCCAGCCTGGACAACACTGCGAGACCTCTTCTCTTAAAAAAAAAGATAGGCCGGGCGCGGTGGCTCAAGCCTGTAATCCCAGCACTTTGGGAGGCCGAGACGGGCGGATCACAAGGTCAGGAGATCGAGACCATCCTGGCTAACACGGTGAAACCCCGTCTCTACTAAAACTATAAAAAACTAGCCAGGCGAGGTGGCGGCGCCTGTAGTCCCAGCTACTCGGGAGGCTGAAGCAGGAGAATGGCGTGAACCCGGGAGGCGGAGCTTGCAGTGAGCTGAGATCTGGCCACTGCACTCCAGCCTGGGTGACAGAGCGAGACTCCGTCTCAAAAAAAAAAAAAAAAAAGATAAAAAGAATTACAGGAGGTCACTGTTTTGGACTAAACTTCTGCAACTAGGGCCCAATAGACCAGACTGAAAATCAAAATGGAGTCACTCAGGCTAAAGTTTCACATCACAAAACAGAAACTAAGTTGTCTGACCTTCTCAGTAATCAGGAAGAAGAAATAACACCCAATTTCTTAAATGGGCCAGTCTAAAATCTTTAATTGGCATAATGAAACTCCCTGCTTTAACCCTTAATCTGATGTGATTTTTCTGTTGTTCTGTCTCCTGTTGTCCCATTCCTTACAAAAAAGTATCTTTGAAACAATATACTTTAAGTTCTTTCCTTCTACTTTATAAAGCCAAGCTCTTCTGCTCGGCTGACTGGAACCCTTTTTCTATAATATGGAAGGAAGTGTTGCCCGATTCTAGAATCTCAAATAAAAGCAATTGAGAACTTTAAACTAAATTTGTTGCAATTTTGTCTTTTGACACAAAGGATTTTCCTCCTGACGCTTATAGATGATTGTAGAATAAATGGCCTCCCTCTGCCTCCATTTTCTACTTCCATTCATTTTCAGTGTTCTTAGCTTTTTCTTTCTACATGCCCATCACTTAGATTTCATTGTTCTTCCATCTGAAAGCTTCGTTTATGGCCTTTTCTATCATTTTCTCTTTTACCTTAACTTCTAGAGTTATTATGTTACCTAGGGTATCAAGAGGACAAGAGATACGACTTCTCGCTGCCTCGGTTCCTCATCTGTAAATGGTGCTGTGTAGCAGGGCCTGCTATAAGGGCTGAGGGGTAACGCACACAAAGCACTTGGCGCAATGATACACACAGTAGGTGCTCAAAACGTGATAGCAAGCCGGGCGCAGTGGCTCGCACCTGTAATTCCAGCACTTTAGGAGGCCAGGGAGGGCAGATCACTTCAGGTCAGGAGTTCAAGACCGACCTGGGCAATATGGTGAAACCCCATCTCCACTAAAATAACAAAAAATTAGCCAGACGTGGTGGTGTGCACCTGTAGTCCCAGCTACTCGGAAGGCTGAGGCAGAAGAATCGCTTGAACCTGGGAGGCAGAGGCTGCAGTGAGCCGAGATCATGCCACTGCACTCCAGCCTGGGCAACAAGTGAGACTCCATCTTAAATTAAAAAAAAAAAAAAAAAATGCAGCCAGGCATGGTGACTCACGCCTGTAATCCCAGCACTTTGGGAGGCCAAGGCTGGCTGATCATGAGGTCAGGAGCCTGAAACCATCCTGGCTAACACAGTAAAACCCCATCTCTACTAAAAATACAAAAAATTAGTTGGGCATGGTGGCACGCACCTGTAGTCCCAGCTACTCGGGAGGCTGAGGCAGGAGAATCACTTGAACCCGGGAGGTGAAGGTTGCATTGAGCCAAGATCACACCACTATACTCCAGCCTGGGTGACAGAGCGAGACTCCATCTCATGGAAAAAAAAAAAAAAAAATGCAATAGCAAAGAAAAAATTAGATGGGAGTGACTAGTTCAGATTCTCTAGGTAAAACTCTATTTATAACTTTAAGGGTAATTATTTAAAAATTATTAAAATTATAAAAAATAAGATCTGACTTAAGTGGGAACTAGATTACCTATTTTAGGGAGATGATATGAAGAAACTACCCATCTTACAGAGGTGGTTCAAATCAGAGCACTTCTCCATACATGAGTCAATCTACATTCCCAACAAGTTCTGAAGCATTTTTGAGTCTCTGCTGGAGTTATTACATTGAGACATTAACTTTAGGGTCATTTTTTTTTTCTTTTTTTGAGACAAAGTCTCACTCTGTCACCCAGGCTGGACAGCAGTGGCGCAATCACAGCTCACTGCCACCTCTGCCTCCCTGGCTCAAGGGATCCTCCTACCTCAGCCTCCCATGTAGAGGGGACCACAGGTGCACACCACCATGCCCAGCTATTTTTTTAATTTTTTTTTTATTTTTGTAGAGACAGGGTCTCACCTTGTTGCCCAGGCTGGTCTTGAAATCCTGGGCTCAAGGAATCCTCCTGCCTTGACCTCCCAAAGTGCTGGGATTACAGGAGTGAGCCACCACTCCCTGCCTGCTTTTAGAGGATTTCTAAATTCGAATTGGTCAAAGTTCCAACATGCCAAATATCCTGGGCCTCTCACCAGTAAAAAATTTTCCTTCAATTGAACTCAGTTTAGTTAGCAAAGTCAAATGCGTCCATTTCATGGATATTTTTTAAATGTGTTTCCTTATACTTTCTTTTTTTTTTTACTCTTAGAATCCAAGTGACTCACCTGTGTGCTTGACTCCTTTCCACTGTCTCATTTCCCTCCTCCAAGTTTCTAGTACCTCCTCTTTGTTGTGAAGGATAATCAAACTGAACAACAAAAGTTTACTTTCCTCATTTGGAACCTAAAAACTCTCTTCTTCCTGGCTCTGAGGGTTCCAAGAATTCCTAAAATCAGTCGTCAGATCATTGTGGACACCAGATCAGGAACCTCAGGCACATGGGAAGGCCAGATAATCAGCAGAGATGCTGAAGAGAAAGCCCGATGACCACAGCACGGTGATGGTCTAAAGGCCTGGAAATTTGGTTACCATCATCCCCAACCCGCCGACCGCCTGTAGGCTACATTCACCAGCATGCACTGGCAGCACCAGCCGCCTGTTCTCTTTCCTTTCATTGTTGAGCATGTTTCATATCATTCAGTTAGGCTCAACGCTCACACATATCAAGGAATGATCCCTACCACTGTTCACACATGAATAGGAAAGGACGTACAATACATAAAGGCAAGACAGCAGAATTTCAGACAGTGGTAAAACCTGTGAGGTAAATATAGCAGAGGAATGGGATACAGACTAACAGAGATTGGTGAGTGAGAGAAGGCCGCTCTGATATTTGTGCTGAGAGTTGAACAAAGAGACAGGGAGCCTAGCAAGGATCTAGGGAAAGAGCAATCTAGGCACAAACAAGGGCAAACGCCCCGTGGCAGGAACAGGTTTGTTTATTTTGTTTTTGCTTTAATTCCAGGAACAAGAGTCTGTAGCCGGAATCTGGTGATGGAGGCAGAGGTGGGAGCACAGAGGCTGGGAGGTGGCCAGAGGTTATGAGCTGAAAAACTCATGAGCCATAGGAGGGAGCTCGGGTTTTATTCTAAATAAAAGGAGAAAGCTGGGCACGGTGGCTCAGGCCTGTAATCCCAGTACTTTGGGATGCCGAGGTGGGAATGTTGCTTGAGTTCAGGAGTTCGAGACCAGCTTGGACAATATAGTGAGACCTCATCTCTACAAAATATTTAAAAACTGGCTGAGCATGGCGGCATGAGCCTGTGTAGTCCCAGCTACTTGGGAGGCTGAGATGGGAGGATCCCTTGAGTCCAGGAAGCAGAGGTTGCAGTGAGCTGAGCTCACACCACTGCTTCCAGCCTGGGTGACAGAGCGAGACCTTGTCTCAAATAAATAAATAAATAAATAAATAAATAAATAAATAAACAAACAAACAAACAAAAGGAGAGGCCATTGGAGAGTGTTAAGCTTGCAGGGGGACACTTGGGAAGATGAAGAATGAAAAAGCATCGCATAGAGATGGTTTGTTTGGTTTCCTGGAGGAAGACTTCTTCCAGGTTGACACAATCTACTTGTGAGTGGATGAGAAGGTGGGGGTGGTAGGGGAAGAGGTGAGATTAAATGATCTCTTCTTCAGAAGACAGCTCAGAAACCATGGAGAGAAAGTGCCTTAAAAGATAACCAGAGAGCCTTCAGTGTGTGTGAGTGCACGTGTGAAGAGAGGCTGCAGCCCAGGTGTATGGTATCAGTCCTGCAAGAGGGAAGAGAAGTGAAAGGGAGCCTCACCAGCTCCCACGGTCGCAGAGCTCGGGGCCCTGGCCATCTCCTGAACGCCAGCCCCAGGAGCAACTGGACCTCCCTCCTCAACTCTGTGAGCAGCACCTCAAGCTCACCGTATCCAATGCTGACCTCATTTTCTCGAACCTGCTTCCCCTCCTCTGCACCCATCTTAGCAAGTGGATTGCCATCCCCCAGGTGCCCACGCCAGAATATCAGTTGGC
This sequence comes from Rhinopithecus bieti, assembly GCF_001698545.2. Lineage (NCBI taxonomy): Eukaryota > Metazoa > Chordata > Mammalia > Primates > Cercopithecidae > Rhinopithecus > Rhinopithecus bieti. Next base: position 986,934 of record NW_016803819.1, read on the forward strand.
GCCTCTCACTCCTGCTCCTTCACTCCCTTCACCCAGTCAGTCACTGAGACTTACTGAGTTCACTCCCAGAACCCATCTCGAATCTCCATGTCTCATCTCCCTCTTTCTATCCCTGCAGCCTACGTCTTAGTTCAAGTTCTTCATTCAGACCCTCACTATAGCTTACTAACAGGTGCCATTCCTAACTCTAGTCCTTGTTGCCAAACTAATCTTTCCAAAACTAGGATCTTGGTCAGGCATAGTGGTTCACACCTGTAATCCCAGCACTTTGGGAGGCCAAGGCAGGAGGATCACCTGAGGTCAGGAGTTCAAGACCACCCTGGTCAACATGGTGAAACCCCAACTTTACTAAAAATACAAAAATTAGCCAGGTATGGTGGTGGGTGCCCGTAATCCCGCTACTCGGGAGGCTTAGGTAGGAGAATCGCTTCAACCCAAGAGGTGGAAGTTGCAGTGAGCCGAGATTATGCTACTGTACTCCAGCCTGGGAAATAGAGCAAGACTCCATCTCAAAATAAACAAACAAACAAACAAAATTAGGATCTGATGATGTCGCTCACTACCAATAGTCAGCAAAGCATTCCAGGATCTGTTCCCTGCCTTGCTCCAACGCCATCTTTCCGTACTATGACCCCACTATGCTATATAAACTATTCACATTTCCTGAACACATTCTTCTGGCTCCGGGCTGTTTCATGTGTTGCACTGAGCCCTCTACCTGTTTCTTCTTCAACCTTATGCCCTACTCTCAATGCCTAGTCATTCATCAAAACCATTCAGTTGTCACCTCCTCTACAAAGTCTAGTCACCACCCTGGTAGGATCCATGTCCCACTGCCACCCCTGCCTGTGCTGTACTCTCTTCCAACTCTATCAGGGAAACTGTGACATTGCATTGACCTTATTTATAAACTCCTTCTGCCAGTGAACAAGCACCTTGAAGGCAGCCTAGCACATAGCAAGTGCTCACTACACACTCAAAAATCAAACTAGTGGGGTATCTGGAGTGTGTGAAGTACAGCAAAGACAGGGAAAAGGACCTTCGAGGTCATGGGTTAACTGCAGAATGGGGATAAAGAACAAGAAAGAGCAAAGGGAGACAAAAGCAAGGTCAGGCTGGCCAAGCACGGTGGCCCACACCTGTAATTCCAGCACTTACTGGGAGGCTGAGGTAGGCAGATCACTTGAGTCCGATAGTTCAAAACCAGCCTCTGTCTTTACTAACACCCTGTCTCTACTGAAAATACAAAAAAAAAAATTAGCCGGGCATGGCAGTGCACACCTGTAATACCAGCTACTTGGGAGGCTGAGGCACGAGAATCACCTGAACCTGGGAGGTGGAGGTTGCAGTGAGCCGAGATCACGCCACTGCACTCCAGCCTGGGCAACCGAGTGAGAATGTTTCTCAAAAGAAAAAAAAGAAAAGAAAAAAAGGCAAGATCAAATCAGATCATTGGGATTAGCAAACAAGGAGAACAAGCTCAAATAATTTTGACAGTAAATATAACTTGCAAGTGAATGACAGCTCTGACAGAATCCTTCAGAGACAACAGATGGTGAGATGGCAGAGAGGGCCTTTGAGGTCAATGCTGGATACTTTATAATGCCAATAATAATAACAACAATAAAAAGTACATAATCAATAACAATTACCAACAATTGAGTGCTTTCCACATGCCAGGCATTTTACATGAGCTATATCTTTTCTATAAGGTAGGGACTACCACTGTCCCATTTCATAGACGAGGTTACCAAGGCTCAGCAAATGTAAAATATTAGTCCAAGAACAAACCACTAGGAAATGGCAGATATGGAATCAAGCCCAGGTGTGTGGAACTCTAAAACCTGAGCTTTTAACCACAACTGCCATGGTGCTTATAGCATAAAATATAATTTAATTGCTACATAAAGCTATTTATAAGTTCATTCATTAAACCATACTGTGAATGATCCTTTTAATCAGCGGAATTTTTTTTTGTTGTTGTTGTTGTTTTTTTGAGATGGAGTCTCGCCCTGTCGCCCAGGGTGGAGTGCAGTGGCGCAATCTAGGCTCACTGCAAGCTCCGCCTCCTGGGTTCACACCATTCTCCTGCCTCAGCCTCCCCAGTAGCTGGGACTACAGGCGTCCGCCACCATGCCCGGCTAATTTTTTGTATTTTTAGTAGAGGCAGGGTTTCACTGTGTTAGTCAGGATGGTCTTGATCTCCTGACCTCGTGATCCGCCCACCTCGGCCTTCCAAAGTGCTGGAATTACAGGTGTGAGCCACTGCGCCCGGCCAATCAGTGGAATTGTTTAAAATTCAAAGTTTAGTTTGTGAGCCTTTCCGCTGATAAGGAGAATTAAATATGTGATGTGGTTTACTTTAAAAAAAAGTATTAAAGACCCTCTGAGTTTGACGAGCTTTAAAAAGAAACAGGGCCAGGCGTGGTGGCTCACGCCTGTAATCCCAGCACTTTGGGAGGCTGAGGCAGGCAGATCACGAGGTCAGGAGATCGAGACCATCCTGGCTAACACAGTGAAACCCCGTCTGTACTAAAAATATAAAAAATTAGCCGGGCGTGGTGGCACGCCCCTGTAGTCACAGCTACTCAGGAGGCTGAGGCAGGATAATCGCTTGAACCCAGGAGGTGGAGGTTGCAGTGAGCCAAGATTGTGCCACTGCACTCCAGCCTGGGCGACAGAGCAAGACTCCATCTCAAAAAAGAAAAAAAAAAGGGAAACAGAAGCTGGACAAGGTGGTGCAAGTCTGTAGTCCCAGCTATTTGGGAGACCGAGGCAACTCCTGGCCTCAGGAGTTCAAGACCAGCCTGGGCAATGCAGTGAGACCCTGCCTCTAAAAAATATTAATTAATTAATTTTTAAAAGCAGCATTATTAAATATATTTTGTGATTTATTATAACACAGAATTTGTTTAAAATGCAAATCTATCATCAAACCCTGCATTTTTTTTGAGACAGGGTCTTGCTCTATAACCCTGGCTAGAGCGCAGTGATACAATCTTGGCTCACTGCAGCCTCCGGGCTCAAACGATCCTCCTACCTCAGCCTCAGAGCAGCTGTGACTACAGGCATGCACCAACATGCCCAGCTAATTTTTGTGTTTCTTATAGAGATGGAGTTTCACCATGTTGCCCAGGCTGGTCTTGATCTACTGGGCTCAAGCAGTTCTCTCTGGCCTCCCAAAGTGCTAAGATTACAGGTGTGAGCCACCATGCTGGGCTGGTTGTTCATGTTTTAAACTGAACACGTCACACATCATAACACTCCCCCAAGGCAGGCTGGTAAAAACCCTGTGAGCGATGACATGGAAACTTCCATTCCAATTCATCAGACCAGTGTTGTCCATTAGAAATGCAATGGGAGACACGTATTTGATTAATTTTCTGGAAGCCACATTTTAAAAGCATAAAAAACAGGTGACAATTTTAAT
>NW_016803819.1:990407-1006311 GCF_001698545.2 Rhinopithecus bieti
TATATATATATATTTTTTTTTTTGAGACGGAGTCTGGCTCTGTTGCCCAGGCTGGAGCGCAGTGGCCGGATCTCAGCTCACTGCAAACTCCGCCTCCCAGGTTCACGCCATTCTCCTGCCTCAGCCTCCTGAGTAGCTGGGATTACAGGCGCCCGCCACCTCGCCCGGCTAGTTTTTTGTATTTTTTAGTAGAGACGGGTTTCACCGTGTTAGCCAGCATGGTCTCGATCTCCTGACCTCGTGATCCACCCGTCTCGGCCTCCCAAAGTGCCTGGGATTACAGGCTTGAGCCACCGCGCCCGGCCCAATAATATATTTCATTTAACCCAACATATCCAAAACATTGTCATTTCCGCATGTAATCAGCATAAAAAACTATTAAACTGAGATATTTCATATTCCTTTTTACATTTACGGCACATCTCATTTTGGATGCTAGATTTTCAACAGAAATACTTCATGTGTATTGCATAAAATTTAGTCAAAAAAGTAGATGTCACACACACACACCTACACGTTGCCTCAAATGTACTTACAAGCTTCCCAATAAAGTTGTGTTTAACAAAAACATAATTTACATGGCTTCAGTTTTTAAATTTAAATTAATTAAAATAAAAGATTCAGCTCAGTTGAGCTAGCCACATTTCAGGAGCCACAGGTGACTGGAGGCTCTTATATTGGATGGCACAGCTATAGATCACGTATGTGTGTGTTTGTTTTCTAATGCTCAAAATGGAAAGATCAGAAAGCTGATGGAGTCTTAGCTAGTGATACAAAGAGTCTGTTCCAACTAATGGAGGTGCAGTGACCACATCTACAGGTTCCACTAAAGTTGCACAACCTATGGCTGAAAACTAAGGCAGAGAAAATGACTACGGGACATTAGTAATTCACTACTTTGCTTTTCTAACAGGTTTTACTTGGGGTCATTAAATGAATACCTAGTCCATGTGACTGGACTACTTAAAGTTTTATCCTCACAAATCCTTGTTTGCAAAATCAAGAAAACTAAGAGGATTAAGTGTTTCCATGTTAGTTAAACTAGGAAAACAGAGTTGCTGCTGTTTATTTTAAAACTTTGCTGTGCATAGGGGGAAAAAATGGGAATGGAATGGAATTTGTGAGCCAAATAAAAAAGAAAAGAGGCAAATGAGATCGAGTTCCTTTGAGCCTAACTCATATGGATCTTCCATTTCAGAGCCCCAGAACAAGCTTGCAATCATGAACTATGACTTTTATTGTAGAGGTAAGAAAGCAATGAACTCGCCCCATAAATATTCCTAATTGTTTCAATGGGCTCTAATAAACTGACTTTTAAAGGTCTTGTGTAAAGAAAAAGCACATACATTATAACTGCCTATTATTACCTTGCCTCATGCTAGCAGCCTTGATTAGCCAGAGTAACCACAATGGGTGGGGTGGGTGGGGAGTTTTCAGGGCAAAGCCCGTCTTAGCACCCATACTTCACAACAAAACCAAAGCAGATCCAAGCAGTCCCACATGACAGAAGTGTTTCAGCACATGATCAAGCACAGTTTATTAACCATGCCCCTGCTATCAGTAATGTGACTGGGATGGGTCATCCATCAAGCAGCGTCTGTCATTCACTGCTGATGCCCAGCAACAAATATCATATCTGGCAAACAGCAAGCACTATAGACATATCTGTTGAATGGATGGATGAATTAACACATTCTAGGGAACAGAGCAGAGTGGGCATTCTGTGGAAGTCTGGAAGCGGTACTCTTTATCGCTGGCCTCTTCCCCCTACACCAAGCTCCTTCTCTGAAGTACATTTGATGGTTTCAAAGCTACTCAGCCCGAATGTTACTAAATGCCCAGCACTATGCAAAACACCACAGGGCAGAAATCCGTAAGAGGGGATATACTTCTTGCAGAATTAACATGTTAGGGAGATAGCATAAATCCCCCCACCCTCACCACACCCCCACTTTACTCTCCTGTGCTGTGCTGAATGTGAGCATAACTGCATTGGATCCTGATCGGTTCATCCTGCTGAGGTTTGAGGTAAAGAACTCTGTTGAGTCATGGAGGTGGTGTAGGTGTCTTTCCAAAAGATTGTGATAATTCTTACTGTCAGACACCTTGAAAAGAAGAGGTTCCTCAAACTAGAGAAAGAGAGAGTCTGGAAGGTATGCCTTTGACCACCAGGAAACAGAAACAGAGTTAGGGGCTTTTCTCCTGGGTGTAGAGTCAGACTTTTTGAAAGCAGGCATGTTGGAGGGTGCTCCTGGGTAAGAAGGGGTTAATGGCAAGCGCTGTTGCAGGGAAATGGGAGGGAGAGAGTAGAGGCAGAGATGAAAACGCCTTACCCTGCTAATGAGAGCAGCCATTGCACATTTCGTTCTGGGTGTATTCCACTTCCTCAAGCATCCTAGATCCAGCTTGGTGCTGTCTACTTTTCAAGTGGGAGTGGGATTCCTGAAAACAGGTAGGCAGGGGCAGTGGTAATTGACGAGCGCTGGCCAAAGAGAAGGTGGCCCTCGGAAACAAGAGTCACAGTGAAGAAAGCAAAGACCCCACCGGTGACCTCTCTCCATTGCAAACTTTCATGAAGTGTGTTTTCTGGGGTTTCCTTATAGAAGACAGTGCACACAGCCACAGTGGGTCAATCCAAGACAGTGGCACGATGAAGTGGCGGGAGGGGATTCAGAACAGCTGTGTGCAGGCAGCTGCCAAGCATTTGAGACAACGGCGTGACCTCGGACACATCACGTGATTTCCTTGGGCCTTAGTGTTTTCTCATTTATAAAATGAGGGGTTTAGTAATATCCACATTACTAAAGGGAACTTCTTGCTCCGGCATCAGCTACCACCCTAAATACTCAAATGTGTGATACAGGCGAAGGACTGGAAGAGCCGTGAGGAGGGGTCCACCTGGGGTGCGTGGAAAGGGCTTTGTGAAGAGGCAGGACTCTGAACTGGGGCTGAGGAGGAGGAAGATTTAGGCATCTAGAGATAAGCAGGGGGAAAACCGGAAGAACAGTTTGAACAGACACAGAGGCTAGGATTTGGGAATATAATGGGGTGCATCTGGGGAAATCCTCACTGCTGAGTCAGGAGGGCATATTAAGGGGCCACATGTAGTGTTCAGGGAGGAACTGTGGGCAAGGATGGGGGTTAACACTAAAAAGAGACCAGAAGGCCTTGACCACCCTCACTTTCCCTTAGTCTCCAAACATCTATCCATTCAATAAACACTTATGAAGCGCTGGCAGCCAGGCATTTGATGCCAGGGACAGGGGTAGGAACACACAGAAAGAGAAAAAGAAGACACTGTAAATATGAAGACATAATAAGTGGAACTGCCCCTTCCCTCTGCTTCTAAGAACCCTTTTCCCCTCGGGGTATGTTTTGGAGTTTAACTTGATTTCACCAAATAATACATCGGAGGAATGGGGTGGGGAATTCTCAGACCTTTACTTACAACGGAAAGACCTTCCAGCACTTTCCTTAACCCTCCTGAGCCTTGGTTTCTCTGTCTATGTAATGGGCTTCATAACACCCCTCAAAGGTAAGAATTACCTGAGATAGAGAGGTGTTGCCATGGTAAATAGGATTGCTAATAAAATGTGACAAGTAAATAGTAATGCTGACACGCTGGTTACTGGTATTTTCACTGTTTTCATTTCAGAGGAGGAAAAAGGACAAAATTGCAGTTCCAAGGAATTATAGTGAGTTGCTCAAGGCAAGGGTGACTAAGCCAGCCCTGAAATGGGGCCTCAGGCTGCCCTTGGCCAGACAACACCATGGGTAACATTGCAGCCTACATTTCTTCTGTTTGTCAGCAACATGATAGAATCTCTCTTTTGCCTGGCCAGTTCATGGGGCCCTGCAATTCAGAGGACCAGTGGCACACAGCAAACACAAAGCCACACCGTGTACTGGGGTGTAGCCAAGGATGGTTGCCACATAAAATAAAGGATATGCAGTAAAATATGAATATCAGATAAGCAACCAATAATTTTCATTTGCTAAATACAGTAACCTTAGACCAACAAGAAAGTCAGAGCTGCCTACGGGGTCAGTCCAGCAGGCTTTGGGGGGAACATTCCAGCTTCCCCAGGGCTCTACCATGTAAAATGCAATGCTCCTCAACCAAGGTAATCACTCCTGGGCCAGTTTCCCTTTCAGGATTCAAAGTCCCACAATTGAACACTCAAAGAAAAGAATGACAAGGACCTGGAAGGTCCTTACACATGTCTAATTCAAACTGAACCTTTCCTCAAAGGAAGACCATCATAGGAAGAAGTGGTAGGGTGGGGAAGCAAGCTATGTCACTCTCTCAAAAACACCAAATTATGGAGAGCATAAAAGATTTGATTTCTGAAATTCACACAGTAGGTCACTGACTGGGATGACAGCCTAGAAGGTATGGTGGTAGCTAGACTTCGATCCAGCAGACACACTTATTTTAGCTACATCCATCTCCATCTTCTCAGGTGCCCGTTGGAGATAGCTGCCTGGTTAGTCTTGGGGTGTAGTAATGAGCCATTACAAGTATAAATTACTTTCTTATAATGAAGACTCCAAAGAGAGATCCTGAATTTACTGCCCCAAGGGAGGAGACTGCATCATTAGCTAATAAGTGGGAGCAACAAGGAGAGACAGTGGCATAGTTCAGCAACAGGGGCATTGGAATCGTGGCTGACGTGTTTGCTGTTACATTCTCTTTCAGTCCCTTCTTGTGTGCCATCAAAAACTCTGGGATTTGATTAGAAATAGCTTAAGTTTTAGGGGAAAGATGATAGAGGAATAATAGCTAAAGGGTTTTTTTTTTTTTTTTTTTTTTTTTTTGAGACAGGGTCTCCCTCTGTCACCAGGCTGGAGTGCAGCGGCATGATCTCACTCACTGCAACCTTCACCTCCCGGGTTCAAGCAATTCTTCCACCTCAGGCTCCCAAGTAGCTGGGATTACAGGCGTGTACCACCATGCCCAGCTAATTTTTAAATTTTTAGTAGAGATGGGGTTTCACCATGCTGGCCAGGCTGGTCTCGAAATCCTGACCTCAAGGGATCCACCTGCCTCAGCCTCCCAAAGTCCTAGGATTATAGGTGTGAGCCATTGCACCTGGCCCAAAGGTTTCTTTTTGAAGTGATTAAGATGTTCTAAACTTACTGTGCAAAATGACTGTTGAAATGTTCCCAAACTATGTGTGGGTTGCACATGCCTGTGAATATACTAGCATCCATTGAACTGTACATGTAGTTTTTATTTATTTATTTATTTTTATTTTTTTGAGATGGAGTCTCACTCTGTCTCCCAGAGCCTGCTTTCCAGGCTGGAGTGCACTGGCACAATCTCAGCTCACTGCAACCTCTACCTCCTGGGTTCAAGCGATTCTCCTGCCTCAGCCTCCTAAGTAGCTGGGATTACAAGCACGCACCACCATGCCTGGATAATTTTTTTGTACTTTTAGTACAGACGGGGTTTCACCATGTTGGTTAGACTGGTCTCACACTCCTGACCTCAAGTGATCCACCCGCCTCGGCCTCCCAAAGTGCTGGGATTACAGGTGTGAGCCACCGCGCCTGGTCTGAACTGTACAATTTAAATGGGTGAATTGTACAACATATGAATAATATCTTAATAAAGCTGTTTTTATTTTTAATTCTGGTATTTAGGAACATGAGGAGCACATAAGACACTGATCAAGAACACTAACCATAAGTACCTGGAGGGGCAACAAAGGCAATGAGAGAGGCGGCGGCTTTCATTTCTTTTTTTCTACTTTTGATAGAGTCCTGAGCCCAAGAATCTTTCACTTTCCTCTCAACGCCTATTAGAAAAAATAAAACAGCAGCTCAAATGTTTCCTGACCTTCAGGCTTATCAAGGTTTGGGGGATATGATGAATTGAGAAGGCTTTCCCCAAACATTAGGGACAGAAGCCCACACTCCATTCTAGCTGAGTTGCCAGATCGGGGAACAGGCCAGGTACTGAGAAAGTTTTTTTGTAACAAGATGGAAATCTAGATTTGTGCACGCCTGTGTGCCTGTGTAACAACTTAAATTTTAAATGCTGTCAACTGACTCACTTTTTAAAGATCGGAGCTGGGCATGGTGGCTCACACCTATAATCCTAGCGAGTCCAGAGGCTGACGCATGAGGATTGCTTGAGCCCAGAAATTTGAGGTTACAGTGGCCCATGATCATGTCACTGTACTCCAGCCTAGGGAATAGACTCTGTCTCTTTAAAAAGAAAAAAGATTGGGCAAGACAACAGTGCACAGAAGAGCAAACAAACATCTTGGGGGCCTCCTATTACCAGTAAACTCTCTATTTGCAACCTCTCATCTTGGACCCTGGTCTCCAAGCCTTAGACACATTGCGTCACCTGATGAATGACACTGTGAATAAGAGATCAGCTTTTAGCTTTGTTGTGGTCATCTTAAAAAGCAACAGCCCAGGCTGGGCGCGGTGGTTCAAGCCTGTAATCCCAGCACTTTGGGAGGCCGAGACGGGCGGATCACGAGGTCAGGAGATCGAGACCATCCTGGCTAACATGGTGAAACCCCGTCTCTACTAAAATACAAAAAACTAGCCGGGCGAGGTGGCGGGCGCCTGTAGTCCCAGCTACTCCGGAGGCTGAGGCAGGAGAATGGCGTAAACCCGGGAGGCGGAGCTTGCAGTGAGCTGAGATCCAGCCACTGCACTCCAGCCTGGGCCACAGAGCAAGACTCCGTCTCAAAAAAAAAAAAAAAGCAACAGCCCAAAGGGTGGAACAACCCAATATCCATCAACAGGTGAATAAATATATACAAAATGTGATATTGTCCGTTACAAAGGAATATTTCAGTCTTAAAGAAATGAAGTGCTGGACATGCCATAACATGGATGGACTGTGAGTGTATCATGTTGAGTGAAAGAAACCAGACACAACAGTCCATATATTGCATGATGCCTTTTCTTTTGAGACAGAGTCTCGCTCTGTCACCCAGGCTGGAGTGCAGTGGTGCGATCTTGGCTCGCTGCAACCGCCTCCCAGGTTCAAGTGATTCTCCTGCCTCAGCCTCCTGAGTAGCTGGGACCACAGGCACCCGCCACCAAGCCTGGCTAAGTTTTGTATTTTTAGTAGAGTCGGGATTTCCCCATGTTGGCCAGGCTGGTCTCGAACTCCTGACCTCAGGTGATCCACCTGCCTCGGCCTCCCAAAGTGCTAGGATTAAAGTGTGAGCCACTGCACCCTGTTGCATGGTTCTATTTATATGAAAAATCTAGAATAGGTGAATCCATAGAGACTGAAAGCAAATCAGTGGTTGTCAGGGGCTGGGGGAAGGTGGGATAAGGAGCAGCTTCTTAAATGGGGACAAGGGTCTTCTTGGGGGGTGATGAAAATGTGTTGGAAGTAGGTAGAGGTGATGGTTATACCATATTGTGAATCTACTAAATGCCACAGAATTGTATACTTTAAAATAGTTAACTTTACATTAAATGTAAATTTTAGACTAAAATGCAAATTTTGGTCTAAAAAAAAGGCAACAACGTCTGGGATAAGAAAATCAGATATGTGACCAGGTGTGATGGCTCACACCTGTAATCCCAGCACTTTGAGAGATCAAAGTGGGAGGGTTACTTGAGGTCAGGAGTTCAAGACCAGCCTGGCCAACATGGTGAAACCCCATCTCTACTAAAAATACAAAATTAGCTGGGCGCAGTGGCACACCCCTGTAATCCCAGCTACTCGGGAGGCTGAGGCAGGAGAATTGCTTGGAGGTGGAGGTTGCAGTGAGCTGAGATCGCATCATTGCACTCCAGCCTGGGCGACAGAGCAAGACTTCATCCCAAAAGGAAAAAGAAAAAAAGAAAAGCAGGTATGTGGGGAGAATTTCACAGTTACCCTAATGAGTAATAGGTGCTACCTGAGACAAGGGCTCCCCAGAGCGTCAACACTGGAGTGGAGTTTTCTAGCCTTTTAGAAAGGGCACAGGACATGTACAAGTGAAGACATACGGCAGAAAGAGCATGTAATGCTCAGGAACTAGCAAGAATTTGGTGGGAGGTAAATTTCTCTGAAAATGGAACCTCTCAAAGTTAATATATACTTTGGATGCCTAGGAGAGCTTCACCAAGGTAATATGAGAGAGCATCACTTCCCAAAATAATGCTTTACATCTGAGGAAAAAATGCTTGCTCATAAATGAAATAATGCTATGCTCATTTATAATAAGAGTCTCTCCATTTCCAGAAGTCCACCATTTCCCATTCAGATTTCAAATGCATAATCTTTGACCTGTACTGCAAAGCTAGCATCGAAGTAGAGTACAGGGGAATCATCCATTTGCAATCATTAACCTATTTTCCTCTTATTTACACCACCTGGTATTACACTTAGTTTTTCTTTTCTTTTTTTTTTTTTTTTTTGAGACAGGTCTTACTGGGTCACCCAGGCTAGAGTACAGTGGTACAATCATAGCTCACTGCAGCCTCAAAATCCTGGACTCAAGCAGTCCTCCCACCTCAGCCCCCTTAGTAGCTGGGACCACAGGCATCCACCTGGCTAATCTTGTTTTTTTTTTTTTTTAGACGGAGTTTTGCTCTTGTTGCCCAGGCTGGAGTGCAATGGCATGATGTCAGCTCACCGCAACCTCTACCTGCTGGGTTCAAGCGATTCTCCTGCCTCAGCCAGCTAAGTGCTAGGATTACAGGCATGCACTACCATGCACACTGAATTTTGTATTTTTAGTAGAGACAGGGTTTCTCCATGTTGGTCAGCTGGTCTCGAACTCCCGACTTCAGGTGATCCGCCCACCTCAGCCTCCCAAAGTGCTGGGATTACAGGCATGAGCCACTGCGCCCGGCCAATTTTTGTACTTTTTGTAGAGACAGGGCCTTATGTTGCTCAGGCCGGTCTCAAACTCCTGAGCTCAGGCAATCCGCCCACCTTGGTCTCCCAGTGATAGGATTACAGGTGTGAGCCACGGCACTCAACCCCCTATTTCTTCTTGTAAAACTGAAATGACATCTGAACTTTAGTTAGGTTTACTAGCGTCCTCATCCAATTTAGAATCAAGGCAAACAATTTGGGACATACATTTTTATAAAAACATTAAATAATTTTGTATTCAAGGAACCAACTTTAACAATGAAAGCACTGAATAATACCTTCAGTAGGGAGGCCCCTGGAAGACCGCTTTAGAAATACCTGAAACACTGATATACCTATACATCCCTACCAAAGGAATCGCTTAGAAAATCATTTTTCTTGGGAGGCCGAGGCAGGTGGATCACCTGAGGTCAGAAGTTAAAGACCAGCCTGAGCAACATGGCGAAACCCCGTCTCTATTAAAAATACAAGAATTAGCCGGACGTGGTGGCGGATGCCTGTAATCCCAGCTACTCAGGAGGCTGAGAGGCAGGAGAATTGCTTGAACCCAGGAGGCGGAGGTTGCAGTGATCTGAGATTGCACCATCGCACTCCAGCCTGGGCAACAGAGCAAGACTCTGTCTCAAAAAAACAAACAAAAAAGAAAGAAAGAAAAGAAAATCATTTTTCTCTTCTCCACCCCTACCCCCACTTCCACCCACTTCAAATATGAAAATCTCCGCACTGGCCTGTTTCCTCCACCAGAACTGTATAGGAATAAGAAAGACAACAGAGAGCATATTCTGCTATGGTCAGGAATATTTCTCTTGATCTGAGGGTACACACATGAGGTCATTGCACACTGCTTCTCAGACTGGCTCTTTCTGAGATGTTTTGTAAAACAGCATGTTCTAGTGTCTTTCACATCTTTTGTACTGAGATAGCAGATCTGAAAGGAGTGACATTGGACCAAGATAGGAAAAGTCAAGGCCTTCTGGTACGACAGTCTTCCAGAATTGACGACACAGCTTGGTCTCGAAAGCTCTCATTATATGGCTACACGTTTTACTGGTAGGAGCATAACTGTCACAGCTACCAAACTCCTCTGCATGACATTCAAGGCCTCACCTAACCAGACCTCAACCCTATATTCTCTTCTCTCCCTCTATTTCCCTTCACTCGTGGTCAAACTGAGACATTCTCTTGTCTCTGTTCCCTATATGCAACCTGATATATCAGTCTCAATGCCTTTGCTCATGCTGTCCTCATAGCCCAGAATATTCTTGCTCTGAACTCCATGGACCCAAATCCTTGTTTCTCCCTGCCAACTCCTTCAAAAAGCCCTCCCGATTGTCTCCCTCCTTTCCACTCCAATCTCTTTCTGTATCTCTTTTGTAAATAATATCACTCTCTATCTTGATTTTTTACCTAGTAGTACTTATCATTTTCTATGTTTTATTATTTTATTTCACGGGCTCCTTTAAGGGCACCTCGAGGTTGAAGACTGAGTATTATTGTATGATTAATCTTTGTATTCTATCTTTTTTGGCAGATACCACAGATTGCCATGCAATAGCCATTCCTCTCTTCTTTGCTAAGAGAGCTCCAAGGTCTCATAGCTAACAGATGAACTGCTTGGCTTCAAAGCTCTTGAACCTTACCACTACACTATCAAGCACTCCACATGCTTAACACCATGCATTCTTCAGCTTTTCTTGGAAGAGGAAATAATCAGTTGAGACAATTATCTCCATAATTCTGGCTTGGGAAGGGGGAATAGCCATCATTAAAGGAACGAGGAAGGGCTGGGCGCAGTGGCGCATGCTTGTATTTCCAGCACTTTGGGAAGCTGAGGCAGGCAGATCACTTGAGGTCATGAGTTCAAGACCAGCCTGACCAACATACTACCCCATCTCTACCAAAAATACAAAAATTAGCCAGGCATGGTGGCAGGTGCCTGTAATTCCAGCTACTCGGGAGGCTGAGGCAGGAGAACTGCTTGAACCTGGGAGGCAAAGGTTGCAGTAAGCAGAGATTGCACCACTGCATTCCAGCCTGGGCGACAGAGCAAGAGTATCTCAAAAAAAGAAAAGAAAAGGAAAGAAAAGAAGAGTCATGATTTGTTTTTGCAAAAGAAATGGAAATCGCCTTATCAATTCTTTATCATTTATGTTGAAAAGATCAGGCCGGGTGCTGTGGATCATGCCTGTAATCCTAGCACTTTGGGAGGCTGAGGCAGGAGGATCACTTGAGGTCAGAAGTTCAAGACCAGTCTGGCCAACATGGCGAAACTCTAAACCTTTGTATATTTAGTCTCTACCAAAAATACAAAAATTAGCCAGGCAGGGTGGCATGTGCCTATAATCCCAGCTACTTGGGAGGCTGAGGCAGGAGAATCGCTTGAACCCAGGAGGCGGACCTTGCAGTGAACTGAGATCGCATCACTACTCTCCAGGCTGGGCAACAGAGACTTCGTCCCCACCACCAAAAAAAAAGAAAAAAAAAAAAAGAGATGATTTGCTCAATTGCTTTTTGCTGACCTTCACCTATCTATCTGCAGCCAGTGTGGACGCAGTCTCTCTGCATGCAGCCAGTGTTCAATAAGCCAGCATTCTAAGCCACAGAAGACAAGCAAAGTTGCAAGGGAACGCAATGTGCCTAATCAGAGGCATGGGCAAAGCATGCTGCTGAGAACTTTCAGGAGCAGGGAGGTGACTATCCTTGGAGCTGTTCTTTCTGTCACAGGACAAATGGAATTTGCTGGGTCTGTCGACATGCGGGTGGAAAAAGGGAGAGCAAGAGGAAAGAAGCTTAAAGCAGAGGAGTAAGATAACATCATTCCATGGACAGAGGTTGGGAGGAGAAAGGTGGATCATTCCTGATCTCCTGAGACAAGAGAAAAGGACAGGAGAATTCTTAGGTTTAAGGGCAGAAAAAGGTCTTTTGTTCACTTCCTGGTGCAGGCACACATACCTATATATTGCTCTTTCTCTAGCCAGATTACTTACTCAGTGTAGTGTGTGTGCCCATGCTATACAAGAGGTTAGCAACCATTTTGTAAAGGGTCAGACAGGAAAAATTTCAGACTTTCTGAGCCATACAGTTTGAGTGGCTACTACTCAACTCCGCCATGTCAAGCAACAGTCATAAATAGGTCTTTACACTGTGTTCCAATAAAATTGTATTTATGGATGATGAAATTTGACTTTCATGTAATGTCCCAATTGGCCCAAAAGATTATTCTTCTTTTAATCTTTCTCCCTAAACATTAAGCATGCAAAGCCCCACACCTTGTGTCTGCACACACAGCCTATGTAGCACAGGAAAAGGACGCCCCTGGGAAGGATAATCACCGCATTCAGGGGAGTGGCCACCCCTGAGAAGAGAGAAAGAGAATCAAGGTGAGGGGCACGAGGGGTCTCAATTCTCTCTCCAGTGGTTTATTCCTCACGTTGGTCCCAGATACAGAGGTGTTTGTTGTACCTTTCAGTAGGTCAGAAATAAAACAAATCTTTAAATATCAAAGTATTTAAAGTTTTGGTTTATCGACTGGGCGCAGTGGCCTGTAATCCCAGCACCTTGGGAGGCTGAGGCAGGCAGATCATGAGGTCAGGAGATCGACACCATCCTGGCTAACATGGTGAAACCCCATCTCTACTAAAAACACAAAACATTAGCCAGCCATGGTAGCATGCGCCTGTAGTCCCAGCTACTCAGGAGACTGAGGCAGGAAAATCACTTGAACCCAGGAGATGGGGGTTGCTGTGAGCCGAGATCACGCCACTGCACTCCAGCTTGGGTGACAGAGTGAGACTCCATCTCAAAAAAAAAAAAAAAAAGTTTTAGTTTATCAATAAATGAATATTTATAGGCTGAGGGCAGTGGCTCACACCTGTAATCCCAATACTTTGGGAGGCCGAGGTAAGTGGATCACTTGAGGTCAGAAGCATGAGACCAGCCTGGAGCCTGGCCAACATGGCAAAACCCCATCTCTACTAAAAATACAAAAATTAGCCGGGCATGGTGGCAGGCACCTGTAGTCCCAGCTACTCCAGAGGCTGAGGCAGGAGAATGGCTTGAACCCAGGAGATGGAGGTTGCAGTGAGGCGAGATCACGCCACTGCACTCCAGCCTGGGTGACAGAGATATGTATATATTTATATAGGTATTAAATATGTATTCATTTAAATGAATACTTATTGAAATAATTTGATAAACTAGAAATTTAAAATAAAACAATGCACATAAATGTGCCCAAGTTCATTACCGTTTTTTTGCAGAAATGATTATGTTAGTAAAAAACATTAAATAAATAAGCAAACAAACAACAGCACCTGCCCAGGAAAAGGCTCTTATTTCAGTTTTTGAATCACCATGAAAGATTTTCCTGAGGATCAGGCCAGAAGGGGCAAAGGCACTGGCAAAAACGTATTCACATCTCTAATCTTAAGTCTCTTGATTTCATTTCTGCATTAAAGCATTTTCTGTTTTCTAAAACAAGATCTTTTGGTCAATTTAGCATACCAACTGCTAGCCTAACTCCACAAAATGGAATCTTTTTAAGGCAGGGAGCTATATTAAGTCCCCAACATTTACTTTCTGAAAATTCTTTAGTGTATTATTGCATAGCAGAGTAGTGTGACAAGGATCAAAAGATTAGAAACAATTTCAATTAACTCCTTCTGCTAATACACATAGAGGAATGACTACTGAATTTTGCTGCAATGTCTAATGGAAAATAAAATGCGCACACTGGAGATTTACCATTTACCCCAATCACAGAACTTCATTTATTTATTTATTTATTTATTTAGAGATGGGGTCTCAGTCTGCCACCCAGGCTGGAGTGCAGTTGTGTGATCTCAGCTCACTGCAACCTCCACCTACCAGGCTCAAGTCATCCTCCCACCACAGCCTCCTGAGTAGCTGGGACCACAGGTGCACACCACCATGCCCAGCTAGTCTTTATATTGTTTTGTAGAGATAGGGTTTTGCCATGTTGCCCAGGCTGGTATCAAACTTTCCTGAGCTTAAGCAATCTGCCCGCCTCAAGCTCCCAAAGTGCTGGGATTACAGGCATGAGCAACCGTGCCCGGTCCCAACCATAGAACTTTAAAATGCTGCTTTGTTTCAAAAAAAATAAGAGACAAATAAATAAATAGGTGAATTTTAAAAAATAAAATGCTGCTTTAAAGAATAAAAACACTGCAAATGCTTTGCAGGAATGAAAGTCTGAAAATGATGTAATACAGTAAGAGTATAAATTAAGCTATTTTGGCCGGGCGCGGTGGCTCAAGCCTGTAATCCCAGCACTTTGGGAGGCCGAGACAGGCGGATCATGAGGTCAGGAGATCGAGACCATCCTGGCTAATACGGTGAAACCCCGTCTCTACTAAAAAATACAAAAAACTAGCCGGGCGACGAGGCGGGCGCCTGTAGTCCCAGCTACTCGGGAGGCTGAGACAGGAGAATGGCGTGAACACAGGAGGCGGAGCTTGCAGTGAGCTGAGAGCCGGCCACTGCACTCCAGCCTGGGCGGCAGAGCAAGACTCTGTCTCAAAAAAAAAATAAAAAATAAAAAATAAATTAAGCTATTTTTAAAAAATCCTTTGATTTAGGGTTTCTACATTCTATATTCTATAGTGTCCATCTTTTCCTCTGCTCATATGTGTTTAAGCCATAAATGAATTCTCAGAGTCTTTTATCCTTGTAAAACAAAACAAAAAAAAAGGGGGGAGGCGGGTGGGGAGGAGAAATCTGTCCTAAAAGGGCTGTAACTTATTCATCATCCTTGACTTCAACAAATAATTAGTACTGGTAAAGACTGTTCTCTAATTATTAGAAAGAGAAGTCCCTGGCCAGGCATAGTGGCTCATACCTGTAATCCCCGCACTTTGGGAGGCCAAGGTGGGCAGATCACTTGAGGTCAGGAGTTCAAGACCAGCATGGCCAACATGATGAAATCTGATCTCTACTAAAAGTAAATATAAAAATTAGCTAGGTGTGGTGGTGTACACTTGTAACCCCAGGAGAATGAGGCAGAAGAATGGCTTGAACCCGGGAGGCGGAGGTTCCAGTGGGCCGAGATCACATCACTGGACTCCAGCCTAGGCGACAGAACAAGACTCCATCTCAAAAAAAAGAAAAGAAAAAAAGAAAGAGAAGTCCCTAAAGTTCAAATGCCACAAAACAGAGAAAATAAGTACAGCAGGCCTTTCAAACCCACATAGATACTTACTACCCCCAACCCAGGAAAACAGAAACACATTTAGGTTGATCCCTAGTGTGGCAGATTAAAAATGTCTGTAAACTCTCTGTCACTCCTCTCATTGAGAAGTGGGAACCACACTTTCTCCACTTGAACCTGAGTGGGCTCTGTGCCTGCTTCAACCCAGAAGTGACACTGTTCCAGCTTCCAAACCCAGGCCTGGTAGCTTTGCTGTCCTATCTCTTGGGACACTCATACTTGGGACACTTCGCTGAAATGTAAGAAGTCCAACTACCCTGCAGGAGAGGTCTTATGGAGAGGCCCTGAAATGTTCCTGCCAAGGTGACAGGCATGTGAGCAAAGCCATCTTAAATCATCAAGCCTTCAGATGAGAATACAGAAATGAATTTAAAAAAAAAATCCTCAAGCCAGACCAGCCATAAGTTGAATACTACCAACTAACCCCAGGTAATGCACATATAGCAGAATCTCCCAGCTAAGCCCTGCCCAAATCTGGTCCAAATCACGAGACATAGGCACTCAGTGAATATAGGGTGGTTTGTTGTACACCAAGAGATAACTGAGCCCTTGGCATCATTCTAGAAACTACAGACTAATATACTCTTGCACTTTAAATTTTTGGAAGAGTGCCTTTCCCATCCCAAAGGAGGAATTTTTTTTTTTTTCTTTTCCTGAGACAAGGCCTCACTCTGTTGTCCAGGCTGGAGTCCACTGGCGCCATCATAGCTCACTGCAGCCTTGACCTCCTGGGCTCTAAGTGATCCTCCCACCTCAGCCACCTGAGCAGCTAGGACTACAGCCATAATACCTGGCTAATTTATATTTATATATATATATATATATAGAGA
>NW_016803819.1:1006579-1065533 GCF_001698545.2 Rhinopithecus bieti
AGACAAGGTGTTGCTATGGTGACCAGGCTGGTCTCGAATGTGTGGTCTCAAGCAATCCTCCTGTCTCTGCCTCCAAAAGTGTTGGGGTTATAGGTATGAGCTACCACAACTGGCCTAAAGGAGGGATCTTAATTGATATTATTCTTGAAGGCAGAAGTAGGCTTTATAGATGAAAGTTACAAGAAACAAGATTACAAGGCCGAGCACAGTGGCTCACGCCTATACTCCTAGCACTTTGGGAGCCCAAGGCGGGCTGATCACCTGAGGTCAGGAGTTCAAGACCAGCCTAACCAACATGGAGAAACCTGTCTCTAATGAAAATATATAATTAGCCAGGTGTGGTGGCGGACGCCTGTAATCTCAGCTACTCGGGAGGCTGAGGGAGAAGAATCGCTTGAACTCGGGAGGCAGAGCTTGCGGTGAGCCGAGATCGCGCCACTGTACTCTAGCCTGGGCAACAAGAGTGCAACTCCATCTCAAAAAAAAAAAAAAAAAAGAAGAACATAAAAAGATTTTCCTAGTAAGGTTTTCCAGTCACAGCCTGAAGTGCCTCACGGAAATGATGACGTAACCATCACTGTAGGAATTCAAGGCCAGGATGGAAGCAATGAAGAAGCATAGCAACTTAACCCTTCAAATACCAAGTCAGGAAGACCTGAATCTGGATCTGTTTTGCTATAATTAGCTGTGTGTTTTAGGGCAAGTTGCTTAGCCTTTCTGAGTCTACTTGCTCAACTGTAAAATAGAGACACTGATAACAGCAATCTCAGAGAACTATAAATGAGTGCCTGGCCCAAGGGAAGGTCTTGGTTCTCACGCTTGTCAGATCATGACTATCGCTAATGTTGGAAAGGCATTTCTGCATTG
This sequence comes from Rhinopithecus bieti, assembly GCF_001698545.2. Classification (NCBI taxonomy): domain Eukaryota; kingdom Metazoa; phylum Chordata; class Mammalia; order Primates; family Cercopithecidae; genus Rhinopithecus; species Rhinopithecus bieti. The sequence goes on from NW_016803819.1 coordinate 1,007,447, forward strand.
GATGGGATGTCAAATCAGAAAGCTCCGCTGGCCCTGTCCAGATAAAAACATGCTGGATCATTCCACAACCACTCATGGAAAGTTCACCTGTACAGAAAACTAACTGAAAGCAACGGAAAAGATTTCAATGACAACTCAATCAACTCAATGGCATTCTCTTTTTGTTAGCTTGAGGTTAATTTGTACTTAAGAGCCTTAATTATTTAAGCAGAAAAGCAGCAAAAGAATAATGGATTTAAACTGGCATGCCAAAAAGCATCGCTTGCTTGTTTGTCGGCTTGACATAATTGGTTACAAGTCTTCCATTGTGGATTTATCATGTAGACTGTTTGCCACTCTTCCTGCACTGGCCTCCTTCCTCTGCTCTCTGTTCCTGGAAACTACGAGTCCGGGTACAACTGCCAACCCCAGATGGCCCCAAGTTGTGGTGAAAAGAACAGGACTTAAAGGAAATTGTTTCAGTTCAGTCACTTACTAGTCCTTCAACTTAAGAGGAAATTAAGAAATCTCTCTGGGCCGGGCGCAGTGGCTCACGCCTGTAACCCCAACACTTCGGGAGGCCGATATGGGTGGATAGCTTGAGGTTAGGAGTTTGAAACCAGCCTGGCCAACATGGTGAAACTGTGTCTCTACTAAAAATACAAAAATTAGCCAGGTGTGGTGGTGTGCACCTGTAATCCCAGCTACTCAGGGGCTGAGGCAGGAGAATCACGAGCCCGGGAGGTAGAGGTTGCAGTGAGTGGAAATTGCACCACTGCACCTCTGCATTCCAGCCTGGGTGACAGAGCAAGACTCCATCACACACACAAAAAAAGATATCTCACTGGACCTTCCATTTTTCTCCTACAGAGACTGGGAATAATTAATGAACCTCATAGAGATGTTCTAAAGAGGAAATAGAATGACTCCATATGGTTTGGATGTTATAAAACAAAATGCGGCCGGGCGCGGTGGCTCAAGCCTGTAATCCCAGTACTTTGGGAGGCCGAGATGGGCGGATCACAAGGTCAGGAGATCGAGACCATCCTGGCTAATACGGTGAAACCCCGTCTCTACTAAAGAATACAAAAAACTAGCCGGGTGACGAGGCGGGCACCTGTAGTCCCAGCTACTTGGGAGGCGGAGGCAGGAGAATGGCGTGAACCTGGGAGGCGGAGCTTGCAGTGAGCTGAGATCCGGCCACTGCACTCCAGCCTGGGCGACAGAGCCAGACTCCGTCTCAAAAAAAAAAAAAAAAAAAAAAAAAAAAAAAAAAACAAAATGCAATTGTTAGTAGTTATTACTTTTAGGGCCAAAACATAGAATATCAGCCGGGCACGGTCGCTCATGCCTGTAATCCCAGCACTTTGGGAGGCTGAGGCAGGCAGATCAGGAGGTCTAGAGATCGAGACCATCCTTCCCAACATGGTGAAACCCTGTCTCCACTAAAAATACAAAAATTAGCTGGGCATGGTGGCGCATGCCTGTAGTCCCAGCTACTCAGGAGGCTGAGGCAGGAAAATGACTTGAACCCAGGAGGTGGAGATTGCAGTGAACCGAGATCGTGCCACTGCACTCCAGCCTGGCGACAGAGTGAGACTCCATCTCAAAAAAAAAAAAATGGAATATCATAAATCTCAAGACAACTAGCCAAATGGGCAACTGAGAGAAGTAGCTCAGAATCTTAGATTCATTGTTCATTTCTCTGTTTACTTTTTTATTTATTAAGTCAGCTCTTTATTTCTTCCTTAAACAGGGTAAGTTTTTAGTTTTTTGCAAATCACTTATTTTCTTCCCATTTTTTAAAATATAAACTTTTCATTGAAGTGTCATATATAAATAGAAAATTCACAAGTTAAGAGAGTACCCCAGATCAGGTATGATCGCTCACCATGTCTGTAATCCCAGCACTTTCGGAGGCTGAAGGCTGAGGCAGGTGACTGCTTGAACCCAAGAGTTCAAGGCTGGCCTGAGCAATATAGTGAGATCCCATCTTTAAAAAAAAATTTTTTTTAAAGAGTACTCCTCAGCCTGGCATGGTGGCTCACGCCTGTAATCCCAGCACTTTGAGAGGCCAAGGTGGGCGGATCACGAGGTCAGGAGATCAAGACCATCCTGGCTAACATGGTGAAACCCCGTCTCTACTAAAAATACAAAAAATTAGCCAGGAGTGGTGGCAGGCGCCTGTAGTCCCAGCTACTCCAGAGGCTGAGGCGGGAGAATGGCGTGAACCTGGGAGGCGGAGCTTGCAGTGAGCTGAGATCGCGCCACTGCACTCCAGCCTGGGCGACAGAGCGAGACTCCGTCTCAAAAACAAAAGGGGTACTCCTCAGTGAACTTTAACAAACTGAAGATAGTACTTATATAACCAGCACCCCAGAAGTCCTACATATAGTCATTGCCCACCAAAGGTTGACTGCTCTCCTGACTTCTAACACTAGATTCATTTTGTCTGTTTTTGAACTTTATATAAAAGAGATTTTGCAGGATACACTCTATTAGCTTCTTTCACTGAACATGAGTTTGTGGCTTTAAGCACATTTTTGCATGCAGTAATAGTTGTTCTCATTTTATGTAGTATCCCATTCAATGAATACGCCACAATTTTTTAATTCATCTACTATTAATGGATATCTGAGTTGCTTCCAGTATGGGGATATTTTTAATGGTGCTGTTCAGAGCGTTGTTAAACTTTTCTTTTGGTAAACATATGTATAAATTTCTGTTGAGTATATAACCTAGGAGTGGAATCGCTGGGTTATAATGTACATATATTTTTAGATTTAGTGACTCCTCTTTGGCACTAGGCTTTTTCTTCTCCTCTCCTCCTCTCTTTTCTCCTCCCCTCCTCTTCTCTCCTCTCCTCTCTCTCTTTTTCTTTTTTTTTTTTTGAGATAGGGTCTCATCCTGTCACCCAGGCTTGAGTGTAATGGTATGACCTTGGCTCACTGCATCCTCAACCTCCTTGGCTCAAGTGCTACTCCCACCTCAGCATCACAAGTAGCTGGGACTACAGGAACACGCCACCACACCCGGCTAATTTTTGTATTTTTTTGTAGAGACAGGGTTTCACCATATTGCCCAGGCTGGTCTCGAACTCCTGAGCTCAAGCAATCCACCTGCCTTGGCCTCCCAAAATTCTGGGATTACAGGCGTGAGCCATCGCTCCTAGCCGGCACCAGGCATTTCAATCAGTGCTGATTTTATGTTCCTGTCTCTGACTCCAGGATCTCATTCCTTCATTCAGTCTTTACACAACCAACCACACCCAGCTTAGTGAAAAACAGCAGTGATCATGTTGTTCATTTCAAAACATGTTTTGGGAATGCTGCAATCCATTACACTTACCATCACATTCAAGGTCTTCACCTTTTGGCCCTAACCAACCATTTATCCATTCAACAAACAATATCCTCAGCCTTGAGACACCTCACAGTCTGGTAAGGACAAACTAAACAAGTGTCTGTAATTTTACATAGGACCTGGCAACGCCAAGTTCTGGAGGGATCCAGATGATCTGAGACACTTTAAGAGAAGTTATTTGAGCTGGTCCTAGGAAAGGATAGATGGAAAGGAGGAAAGGCAGAGTAACAATGTGCTGCAATGAAAAAGCATGATGGGCTGGGTGCAGAGGCTCACACCTGTAATCCCAACACTTTGGGAGGCTAAGGCAGGAGGATCCCTTGAAGCCAGGAGTTCAAGACCAGCCTGGGCAACATAGCAAAATCCCATCTCTAAAAAACCGTTTTAAAAATTAGCCAGGAATGGTGGTACCTGCCTATAGCCCCAGCTACTTGGGAGGCTGAGGAGGGAGGATTGCTTGAGCCTGGGAGTTAAAGGCTGCAGTGAATCGTGATTGCGCCACTGTACTCCAGCCTGGACAACAAAGCAAGACCTTGTCTCTCTAAAAACTAAAAAATAAAAATAAGCACGATGAGTCCAGTCCAGGGACGAAAGAGACACATTTCACATGATTGCCACATGGCTCTTTTTTTTTTTTCTTTTGAGATGGAGTCTCGCTCTGTTGCCCAGGCTAGAGTACAGTGGTGCAATCTCAGCTCATTGCAACTCCGCCTACTGAGTTCAAGCTATTCTCCTGCCTCAGCCTCCTGAGTAGCTGGGACTACAGGCGCACACCACCATGCCTGACTAATTTTTGTATTTTTAGTGGAGACACGGTTTCACCATATTGGCCAGGCTGGTCTCAAACTCCTGACCTCGTGATCTGCCCAACTCGGCCTCCCAAAGTGGTGGGATTACAGACGTGAGCCACCGCGCCTGGTCTTGTTGTTGTTGTTGTTGTTGTTGAGAAAGAGTTTCACTCTTGTTGTCCCGACTGGAGTGCAGTGGCGCGATCTCGGCTCACTGCAACCTCCGCCTCCCGGGTTCAAGTGAATTATCCTGCCTCAGACTCCCAGGTAGCTGGGATTACAGGCACGGGCCACCATGCCCAGCTAATTTTTTTGTATTTTTAGTAGAGACAGGGTTTCACCATATTGGCCAGGCTGGTCTTCAACTCCTGACCTCAGGTGATCCGCCCGCCTCGGCCTCCCAAAATGCTGGGATTACAGGGGTGAGCCACTGTGCCCGGCCCACCACATGGCTCTTACAAAAGTGCATGAGCCAGCTCTGGGACTGCAGCATAGACTGAACCCGAGTTTTGAAGGGCCCAGCACAGTGTTCAAACCTCACTCTGTAAGCCCTGATTTCTCCATATGTATAACACACACTGCTGCTTTTAGGTGGCAAATGAGTGGAGGCATTTCATTTTCAAGGTTTGGATAATTTACATGCATATTAGAAAAATACTGGTTTTCCGCCGGGCACGGTGGCTCACGCCTGTTATCTTAGCACTTTGACAGGCCGAGGCAGGCAGATCACTTGATGTTAGGAGTTCGAGACCAATCTGGCCAACATAGCGAAACCCTGTCTCTACTAAAAATACAAAAATTAGCCAGGTGAGGTGGCCAGCTACTGTAATCCCAGCTACTCTGGAGGCTGAGGAAGGAGAATTGCTTGAACCCAAGAGATGGAGGTTGCAGTGAGCCGAGATCACGCCACTGCACTCCAGCCTGCGCAGTGGGAGCAAGACTCCATCTCAAAAAAAAAAAAAAAAACAAAAAACTGGTTTTCCATTTTCCATTTAAGAAATGAGATAAAGTTCCACTTTAAGTAAAAGTATTTTAGTAAAACAAAAGTGAGTTGATTTAAAGAAAAATAAGGCCAGGCGCGGTGGCTCAAGCCTGTAATCCCAGCACTTTGGGAGGCCGAGACAGGTGGATCACGAGGTCAGGAGATAGAGACCACCCTGGCTAACACGGTGAAAACTCGTCTCTACTAAAAAAAAAAAAAAAGAAAAAAAAAGAAAAATATTACTCAGCACTTTGGGAGGCCGAGGAAGGCGGATCACTTGAGGTCGGGAATTTGAGACCAGCCTGACCACCATGGTGAAAGCCTGTCTCTACTTTAAATAATAATAATAAAAAAAATTAGCCAGGTACGGTGGTGCATGCCTATAATCCCAGCTACTCAGGAGGCTGAGGTAGGAGAGTCTCTAGAACCCAGGAGGCAGAGGTTGCAGTGAGCCAAGATCACGTCACTGTACTCCAGCCTGGGTGACAGAGTGAAATATCGTCTCAAAAAAAAAAAAAAAAATGAAAAATATTAAATGATAATGTAGGTGATATATAGGTATGGGGAAATTGAAAAGGTAGTAGGGAAATGGTTGTTACTGGGAAACTACTGTAGAGAATCAAGGGACTTCTGGGAAATGTGGTCTCGGTAAGAAAAAAAAAAAGAAAAACGGGGACTAGTGGCAGTTTTTAACAGGTGAATGACATGGTCAGATCTGTCTTCCAGATGGACAGCTACTGAAAGCAGAGGACACACAATCTCTGGCCTCATCCATCGCTCTCTCCTGCACCCTCCTTGCCCTTTAGCCCCACCTAGACGGTTTCACAGATGGCCTGCCCGGCCCCCTGTCCCTGCTCTGCAGCACAGCGTGGTGGTTAAGAGATGAACTCTGAAGCCACACTGCCTGGATTTGGTCTCCGGCTCTCCACTTGCTGGCTGGCAACCTGGGTAAATTGCTTTACCTCTTTGTGCCTCATTTGACATCTAGTAGGGTTGTGATGAGGACTGAGGAAGTTACTATTTGTAAAGGACTTGAAATGTACATGGCATTCAGTAAGCACTGAGATGTAAGTACTGACATGAACATGTGTTACAAGCCTGAGCAACATAGTGACACCTCCTGTCTACTAAAAACAAAAACAAGCGGGGCGCGGTGACTCAAGCCTGTAATCCCAGCACTTTGGGAGGCCGAGGTGGGCAGATCACGAGGTCAGGAGATCGAGACCATCCTGGCTAACACGGTGAAACCCCGTCTCTACTAAAACTACAAAAAACTAGCCGGGCGAGGTGGCGGGCGCCTATAGTCCCAGCTACTCGGGAAACTGAGGCAGGAGAATGGCATAAACCCAGGAGGCGGAGCTTGCAGTGAGCCAAGATCACGCCACTGCACTCCAGCCTGGGTGACAGAGCAAGACTCCGTCTCAAAAATTAAAAAAAATAAAACAAAACAAAATAAGTTAGCCAGGCGTGGAGACGCTGAGGTGGGAGGATCACTTGAGACCAGGAGATCGAGGCTGCAGTGAACTATTATTGTGTCCCTGTACTCCAGCCTGGGCAACTGAGCAAGACTGTCAGTAAAAAACTCACAAACATATGTGCTACTTTAAAATGACGTGTTTTCTCTGCCCTAAATCACAACAACTCTTCTACACTGTGCAAAAATATATTTATTCAAAGTCCAGCTGAACCCAAAGATCCATCAACTGATGGATGAACAAAATCTGGTATGTACGTACAATAGTACAATGGATTATTAGCCATAAAAGGGAATGAAGTATTGATACATGCCACAACACGGATGGATCCTGAAAACACATATGCTAAGAGAAATAAGCCAGACATGAGAGGCCACATATCGTATGGTTCTATTTATGCGAGACAGGCAAATCCATAGAGTCAAAAGGTTGATTACTGGTTGCCAGGGGATGGGAGAGAGAGAAATGAGAAGTGATTGCTTAATGGGTTTGGAATTTCTTTTGGGGTTAATGAAAATATTCTGGAATAGGACGGAGCATGGTGATTCATGCCTGTAATCCCAGCACTTTAAGAGGCTGTGGCAGGAGGATCACTTGAGCCCAGGAGTTTGAGACCAGCCTGCACAACACAGTGGGACTCCATCTCTATAAAAAGTTTAAAAATTATCCAGGTGCGGCGGCACACGCCTCTAATCCTAGCTATTCAGGAGGCTGCAGTGGGAGGATTGCTTGAGCCTGGGAGGTCAGGGCTGCAGTGAGCTGTGGTCACATCACTGCACTCTAGCCTGGACCATAGAGTGAGACCATGTCTCAAATTAAAATAAGAAAAAGTAAAGAAAATATTGTGGAATAGATAATGGTGATGGTTACACAACTTTGTGAATTACTAAAAACCACTGCATTTTCTACTTTAAAATGGTGAATTTTCAGCCAGGAGTGGTGGCTCACACCTATAATCCTAGCACTTTGGGAGGTCAAGGCAGGCAAATTGCCTGCGTTCAGGAGTTGGAGACCAGCCTGGGCAACATGGTGAAACCCCATCTCTACTAAAATACAAAAAATTGGCCAGGCATGGCAACATGCCCCTATAATCCCAGTTACTTGGGAGGCTGAGACAGGAGAATTGCTTGAACCAGGGAAGCAGAGGTTGTAGTGAGCCAAGCTCACACCACTGCACGCCAGCCTGGGCAACAGAGCGAAACTCTGTCTCCAAAAAAAAAGGTGAATTTTCTACTTTAAAATGGTGAATTTCACAGTATATTAATTATATGTCAGAAAAAAAAAAATCTAGCTAAAAGATCACCCCTCTTCCCTAGCTGCCCCTCCTGTGGGCTCCCTGTTCACTATCACATGCCATGTTATAGTACAGTGAGTTGGACACAAGTGAGTTGTCCCCACATGAGTGTGAGCAGCTGAGGGCAGGAAGAGTGTCCTGTTCACCTATAACTCCCCAGAACTTAGCAGAGCGACCAATAGGTACCCAGCAGGCGCTCCAGTAAACGCTCACTGATATAATAAGCAGAGCATTACCATTTGAGCAGAAGGCAGACTTGGAGACTAATTTATTTTCCATAATGTGCAGGCTCTAAATTATCAACGTGGTAGCAACGAAACAACTGCCTCTGCACAGGGGCCCAATCCATTATTGAGTATTAAGACCAAGTACGAAATAGCAATAAAAAGCCCTTTCTTTTGTCAGTGAGAGTGAAACAAGCTTAGACTTGGATCTCTTTTTCTCTCCTGTCAACCAGGCTTGATGATGCTGGACAAACATGCAAATCCTGAACTTACAGATTGCTGCAGCAATAACCATTTTGACTGTGATAATATTGGTGTTAATAAGGCAAGTACAATTCTAAAATCCTGGCATGAAAGGCACACTCTGGATGAGCACATGTTGTGAAGTAAATGTAAATAGCAGAAATCCCACAAACACAGAACCAATGAATGAAGTTAAATCTTATATGTACATTCCTTAGAGATGACCCACTCATCCTGCTGTCATTGCTGATTTGGAAAAACAAGATGACACGAAACATGTGAGCTCTCTGCAGTGTTTGGCTGTGTCTCCATACCTCTTCTTTCATTTATTTATTTATTTATTTATTAGATAGAATTTCGCTCTTGTCACTCAGGCTGGAGTGCGGTGGCATGATCTCAGCTTACTGCAACCTCCACCTCCCAGGGTTCAAGTGATTCTCCTGCCTCAGCCTCCCAAGCAGCTGGGATTATAGGTACCCACCACCATGCCCAGCTAATTTTTTGTATTTTCAGTAAAAATGGGGTTTAGCCATGTTGACCAGGCTGGTCTTAAACTCCTGACTGTAAGTGATTCACCCAGCTCGGCCTCCCAAAGTGCTGGGATTACAGGTGTGAGCCACCAAGCCCAGCCTGCTAATTTTATTTTATTTTATTGGTTTTTTTGAGACTAAGACTCGCTCTATGACCCAGGTTGGAGTGCAGTGCCACAATCTCGGCTCACTGCAACCTCCGCCTCCCAGGTTCAAGTGATTCTTATGCCTCAGCCTCTAGAGTAACTGGGATTACAGGCACCCGTCACCATGCCTGGCTAATTTTTGTATTTTTAGTAGAGACGGGGTTTCACCATGTTGACCAGGCTGGTCTTGAACTCCTGACCTCAAGTGATCTGCCCACCTCAGCCTCCCAAAGTGCTGGGATTACAGGCGTGAGCCACTGCACCCAGCCGTGACTTTTTTCTTCTTTTTTAGCTTCCACTTGTCTCTGCTTTCTATAAATTATATGCTTTGCCCATGAGATAAAGTCCTTGCTCTCTGGTTTCTTCCTGCCTCTTCAGACTCATCTCTCTCTAGGTTCCAGAATCCCTCCCCAAATGGCAACTAACTACCTGCTTTTCATATCTCTGGATCTCATTTAAGACTCATTCAAGCCAGGCGTAGTGGCTCACACCTGTAATCCCAGCACTTTGGGAGGCCGAGGAGGGCAGATCACCTGAGGTTGGGAGTTCGAGACCAGTCTGACCAACATGGAGAAACCCCGTCTCTACAAAAAATACAAAATTAGCCGGGTGTGGTGGCGCATGCCTATAATCCCAGCTACTCGGGAGGCTGAGGCAGGAGAATCGCTTGAACCGGGAGGCGGAGATTGTAGTGACAGTGACCTGAGATCACGCCACCGCACTCCAGCCTGGGTGCCAAGAGTGAAACTCCGTCTCAAAAAAAAAAAAAAAAAAAAACCTCATTCAAGAATCATCTCTAATTCTAGAGCCAAATGACCTGGGTTCAACTCCCAGTTCTGCTCTTACTAGCTACATAACCCTAGGCAAGTTATTTAACCTTTCTGTGCCTTGGTCTTCTGTGTATGGGGATCATAATTGTAGGTACTTCATAGTTTTCTTACGCAGATTCAATGAATTCATCTTCGTAAAGTGTTTAAAACAGGACCAAGCACACAACACGCTATGTGACATGGTTTGGCTGTATTCTCATTCAAATCTCAACCTGAATTGTATCTCCCAGAATTCCCATGCGGTGTGGGAGGAACCCAGGGGGAGGTAATTGAATCATGGGGACCAGTCTTTTCCAGGCTATTGTTGTGATAGTGAATAAGTGTCATGAGATCTGATGGGTTCATGAGGGGTTTCTGCTTTCACTTCTTCCTCATTCTCTCTTGCTGCCGCCACATAAGAAGTGCCTTTCACCTACCCCCATGATTATGAGACCTCCCCAACCATGGGGAACTGTTAAGTCCAAATAAACCTCTTTTTCTTCCCAGTCTTGGGTATGTCTTTATCAGCAGCATGAAAAGAGAGTAATACACTACGTAAGTATGTTAAAAGTCTTATCTTTATGAGGAGTTCCCTAAACATGTCCCTCATTCCCTGCTATGCCTCCTCAGGTTAAACCGATGCTACTGATTCCTATCATAGCATCTAGAAAATTTCATGGCACTCATTTTTAATGCTTCAGTCTCTCTGGGTAAATGTAGGCACAAAATAAATGGTTTTCAATGAATCAGTGGATGGATAAATTAATATCTCTATTCTAGAAAGCATAAAAGAGTATTTTATTTTTGCTTACGTGTCTCATTTAGTCTGTGAGCTTCTCAACAACCCAGAATACTTTTGATGCATTTTGTATCTCCAATGCCTGATACAGAACCTGTATCCACTCAATGAATAAATGGTTGGAGTTGTTGCTACCCAAAAGAAAACAACAACAACAACAGCAACAAAAAAACCCACATAGGCCGGGCACAGTGGCTCATGCCTGTAATCCCAGCACTTTGGGAGGCCGAGGCAGGCGGATCACCTGAGGTCAGTAGTTCGAGGCTAACCTGGACCAACATGGAGAAACCCTGTCTCCACTAAAAATACAAAAAAAATTAGCCAGGCGTGGTGGCCATGCCTGAAATCCCAGCTACCAGGAGGCTGAGGTAGAAGAATTGCTTGAACCCAGAAGGTGGAGGTTGCGGTGAGTCAAGATCATGCCACTGCACTCCAACTTGGGCAACAATAGCCAAACTCTGTCTCAAAAAAAAAAAAAAACCCACACAGAATCATCAAAATAAGTTTTGGAAGCAAACTTCAAATCACGATCCAACACTTGGGCAAAACCAAAGAGCACCTGAGATTAACTGGGACATCTTATCCAAGATATCATTGATTTTATATATATATATATAATGTATCTCCGATAAGATACATGAGAGGTGTACTAAAATAATCAAGCATTGAGTCTTGGCCTTCCACGCAAGACTCAGGCCTCTTCAGAACAGAAGGATTAAGACGGAGATGGAATAGAATGCAAATGTTAAAAGAAAGAAGGGTCAAGAGAGTTGGAATGAAGGTAAATGGGCTACCTGTAGAAGTCTGAAAGTGAGCTTTGGAGGGAAGAAAAGTAAGTACTGCTTTAACAAGAAGTCCTGGGGAATCTGAATGAATTGGATCCTGATCATAGATCTACAACATGTGGATGTGGAGAAATAATGGTATCTAGGGTCCGTATCTAACTGATATTCAAGAAGTATAGCTAGATGGCCAGGTGCTGTGGCTCATGCCTATAATCCCAGCACTTTGGAAGGCCGACGCAGGCAGATCACTTGAGGTCAGGAGTTCAAGAACAGCCTCTATTAAAAACACAAACAAATTAGCTAGGTGTGGTGGCACACGCTTGTAATCCCAGCTACTTGGGAGGCTGAGGCAGGAGAATAGCTTGAACCCAGAAGGGGGAGGTTGCAGTGAACTGAGATCGCACCACTGCACTTGCACTCCAGCCTGGGCAAGAGAGCAAGACTCTGTCTCAAAAAAAACAGAAGTATAGCTAGAAATTCTATGAATGACTTTGTCAAAAATATATTATCTGATGTCTGCCAGAAGCAGAAACTAGGATGGGCAGTTCTTTAATCTGATCCAACAAGGCATTTGTAGGACTTTTGTGACCTTAAATGACCTAAAATATCATAAAAGGTCATCAGAGAATTTCCAAGCTTCTCAGTACACATCATTTTCCCACTTATTAAATCTGAAGGTATCTTGTATTCAGCAAAAATCAGAGCTCATTCAACTGCCTTTTATTTCCACTACAAAGAAGTCAAACCTAGAACCCATCTCAATTTGCAGAGGGATCTTCATCTATGATCTCCATTCCCTAGGTTTTTGTTTCATTTCCTTTGGTTGTAATTAATTTCTTATGGAAACTTAGGTAAACTCAGCTTCTCTCAGCCAAGAACAACTGCAAACACATTTATTTATCTTCCTTCCCCAAATCTACAGGACATCAAATATTGACTAAAAGGTTTCTTCAAAAGAAAATGTCAGCCTGGTACACGGACTTATTTCTAGCCATCCTTGAATGTTGCTGTTTTCCCAAAGCTGCTGACAGTCCAGCTATACACCGGCATGTGTTCATTTAATATAAGTCTCCATGAAGCTGAAAGCACTGTACAATGATTTTTGTTTGTTTTTGCTTTAAATGAAGTCAAGATACAGTCTTAATAAAATATAGGACAACTTCATTTTAACCAAACCTAAACCTTTAAACTTAAGGCATCTTTAGGTCTGAAAAGATTCTACTAACAACTTTCTCAAAGTTCAGCTTTGTCTGAAATATATAAATATCAAGAAGTCCTTCAAGAAAAAAAAAAAAAATCCCAGCACTTTGGGAGGCCGAGACGGGCGGATCGCAAGGTCAGGTGATCGAGACCATTATTTCCTTCCTGTAACTTAACCTGGCTAACACGGTGAAACTCCATCTCTACTAAAAAATACAAAAAAAAAACTAGCCGGGCGAGGTGGTGGGCGCCTGTAGTCCCAGCTACTCGGGAGGCTGAGGCAGGAGAATGGCGTAAACCCGGGGGGCGGAGCTTGCAGTGAGCTGAGATCTGGCCACTGCACTCCAGCCTGGGCGACAGAGCAAGACTTCGTCTCAAAAAAAAAAAAACAAAAAGCATACCAAAACTCTGGGGATATTCTAATGACATTAGTAGCCTCAAAAGAAAAATTCTTAGAATCTGAGAAGGAAACAGTGAAGTGGCTGAATTCATGACAAAGGGAAAAATAAACTATGAATTGAGGACTTTTCTAGCAGGCTGCTGTTAAAACACTTAACATTCCTAAGAACAGAGTTCAGTTCAACTTCTCACTGACCCTCTCCCCTAATACCTTCTTGGACCCTGAATCATCAGAAGAGAGATGAGTTTAACTCATTGGTGATAAAAAACTAAAGAAAGGAATATCATTCATGGTGTGTAAGTAGTAACAGGCCAGGTATGGTGACTTATGCTTGTAATCCCAGCACTTTCAGAGGCCAAGGCAGGAGGATTGCTTGACCAGCCTGGGCAACATAGTGAGATCCCATTTTTAAAAAAAAGAAAGAAAAAAGAACAGTAGTGACTGTGGAAAACACTCTAGAATGGGGTTTCTCAGCCTTAGCCCTATGGACACTTTGGGCTGGATAATTCTTTGTTGTGAGTGGCTCCCCTGGGCACTGTAGGATATCCAGCAGTACCCCTGGCCTTTACCTACTAGACGCCAGAAGCTCCCAAGCCCCACCCCCACTACTGCCTCCCACATTGTGACAACCAAAAACATCTCCAGACATTACCAAATGTTCCTTGGAAGACAAAATCTAGAACCACCAGTCTGGAACCATCCTATATACTAGCAGTATTCACTACCTCAGAAGGGATCTGAGAGTTAAGAATCAAATCTGTAAGAACTTTGTAAGATTTGGAACAAGCCATCTAACCTAGAATTATTTCCTTCCTGTAACTTAAAGCCAAGTGACCATCCCCCATCCACTTCACCCCAATCCCTTCAGACATCCAATGAACCAGCAGCCGTTTAGTGATTTGAACCATGAAAGTAAAAAGAATTAGAGAAAATGCAGCTGTGTAAAACATAAATCAAAGCCTAGTCCAAAATCTCCCCCGACCCCCTTCTATCTAATGTTAAAAGAAAGGAAGTGAAAGGCAGTGAGGACAAGGGCTATGGCCAGGGTCAATTGTCTGAGGTGATACAAGCCAAGAACAGACCTTGTAGAAGACTGGGTCCTGGTCCAAAGACCTGGTTATTCCAAACCTGACCTCCTTTGGGAAGCTTTACAAGAGTCTTGGCGAGGTGCAGTGGCTCACACCTGTAATTCCAGCACTCTGAGAGGCCAAGGGGGTAGGATCGCTTGAGCCCAGAAGTTTGAGACAAACCTGGACAAAAGAATGAGACCCCCATCTCTATCAAAAAAAAAAAAAAAAAAAAATTAGCTGAGTATGGTGGCACACACTTGCAGTCCCAGCTACTTAGGAGGCAAAGTTGGAAATACCACTTGAGCCTAGAAGGTCAAGGCTGCAGTGAGCCTTGATCACACCACTGCACTCCAGCCTGGGCAACATGGTGAAAAGGACCCTGTCACACACACACACACACACACACGAGTCTCAATTCTGACCACCATTTACCTTGGGCAACTCACTAGATAGTGCCTCATTTCTACACCTGTCAAATGAGGATAATTGTAAAACCTACTTCTCACGGGTGGTTTTGTTGGTTAAATAAAATCATGGCCAGGTACAGTGACTCACACTTGTAATCCCAGCACTTTGGGAAGCTGAGGCAAGAAGATCACTTGAACTCAGGAGGTTGAGGCTGCAGTGAGCTATGATCATACCACTGCACTCCAGTCTGGGCAATAGAGCAAAACCCTGTCTCAAAAAAAATAAAAATAAGAAACCATGCATGGCATATAGTGGGTGCTCAATAAATGTTAGTCATGGCTGGGTGGGCATGGTGGCTCACTTGAGCTCAAGAGTTCAAGACCAGCCTGGGCAACATGGTGAAACATTGTCTCTACAAAATATACAAAATAAATTAGGCAGGCATGGTGGAGTGCACCTGTGGTCCCAGCTACTTAGGAGGCCGAGGTGGGAGAATCTCTTGAACCCAGGAGGTCAAGGCTGCAATGAGCTGAGATCACTCTACTGCACTCCAGCCTGGATGACAGAGTGAGACCCTAACTCAAAAAAAATAATAATAATAATAATTATCCACACAAAGCCTCTTTCGCTACATGACTGTTTCAGGTGCACCTTAATCAGCTCCTCATCAAAGTTGCTTTCTTATTAAAAACAGAATTTAGCCAGATATGGTGGCTCACACTTATAATTCCAGCACTTTGGGAGGCCAAAGCAGGTGGATCACCTGAGGTCAGGAGTTCAAGACCAGCCTGGCTAACATGGTGAAACCCCATCTCTACTAAAAATACAAACATTAGCTGGGCATAATAGTGCAAGCCTGTAATCCCAGCTACTTGGGAGGCTGAGGCATGAAAATCACTTGAACCCAGGAGACAGAGATTGCAGTGAGCTGAGACCACACCACTGCACTCCAGCCTGGGCAAAAAAAGAGTGAGAGTCTATCTCAAAATTAATTAACTAATTAATTGTGAAAACTTCAGGCGCTTCATATCCTTTTGGAAACTGAATCATCTTAGGCAAAACAAATAACCACACCATCTGTGGCTCAATTAAGCAATAATAAAAACAATTACACCTCATGGGTTCCACTGGTGTTGACATGACATTGGAGAATAAAATGCTACAGCCACTGACACTTTCTATAGCCATGGTTGCAAAACATTATCCATCATAGCCTCTTCTAACTCCATCCAATTCTAATGCTTTATGACTTTTTAAAACATCTCTTCTTTGGTCATTGCTTGAGACCATTTTATTCCTATGAGTTTGCAAGTATATGCGCAATCTTTTTTTAGAATAATCTCTGCTTGGGAGGTTGCAGTGTGGTGCTAAAAACAAACAGATAAAGCTTCCACCACTATAAGCTCCAAAAGCCCTGTGTGGTGCTCACCCTCATATCCCGGCTCGCTTTAGGTACTAGAAACTCAAAAACTCAGTTTGCTAGAGATACAAATCAGCCTTTCACTATGTGGTTTAAAACGTGCCTGTATCAGCTTTCTAATTTCCACCTACATAATATGCAGAAGAAACACAGCAGACCCTTTTTACAAAGCTTACAAAAGTTACATAAGAAACAGACAAGAAATACATTTATGTGTTCTAATGGATCCATTTTTATAGTGTCAATATTTACAGTATGAATTTGCATGTCTCTCAGTGATTATAACTCACAAGGAAATCCACTGTTTCATCTTATATTTTCTTTTTTCTTTTTTTTTTTTTGAGACAGAGTCTCGCTCCATCGCCCAGGCTGGAGTGCAGTGGCGTGATCTCAGCTCACTGCCACCTCTGCCTCCCAGGTTCAAGCGATTCTCCTGCCTCAGCCTCCCAGGTAGCTGTGATTACAGGCACCCACCACCGCGGTGGGCTAATTTTTGTATTTTTAGTAGAGACAGCGTTTCACTATGTTGGCCAGGCTGGTCTCGAACTCCTGACCTCAAGTGATCCACCCGCCTCGGCCTCCCAAAGTGCTGGGATTACAGATGTGAGCCACCGTGCCCGGCCTCATCTCACACTTTCCTTTATCTTTCTCTTACTTGTTATGTGGGATGAATCTCTATTCACACAAATTTTTGTTTTCACTATTAAATATATATGGCATTTAAGGCCAGCCACAGTGGCTCACGCTTGTAATCCCAACACTTTAGGAGGCCGAGGCAGGCTGATCACAAGGTCAGGAGATCGAGACCATCCTGTCCAACATGGTGAAACCCCCTCTCTACTAAAAATACAAAAAAATTAGCTGGGCATGGTGGTGTATGCCTGTAGTCCCAGGTACTCAGGAGGCTGAGGCAGGAGAATCACTTGAACCCTGAAGGCAGAGGTTGCAGTGAGTCAAGATCACGCCACTGCACTCCAGCGTGGTGACAGAGTGAGACTCTGCCTCAAAATAAATAAATAAATAAATAAATATGGCATTTAATATTATAAATTAAGTACATATACATGCTAAATATATTAAATATATTTCGTGTTAATTATATATAAATATATACATGTACTTTATATATATTTATATTAATGTGATTGCATATTAAATATATAATATAAATGTTAAAATTTTAGTAAATATATATGATTAATTTGAATTATAAGTTTGATGACTGAAACTATACTTAGGTCTTTTTATCAATGTTTGTCCCCAACCCCATTTCCCCATTACAGTTTCCTATATACCCTAGATACTCAATTAGCATTATTTTGTCATTTGTGGTATGTAAGTAAAGATCACACACTTTATATTTGCCAATGTGGACATAAAGAGAAACACTGACATACAAAATAGTTGTCTAAAAGAATGTGAAGGGCCAGGCATGGTGGTTAACACCCGTAATCCCAGCACTGTGGGAGGCTGAGGCAAGCTGATTGCTTGAGCCCAGGAGTTTGAGACCACCCTGGGCTACATTGTGAAACCCTGTCTCTACAAAAAATACAAAAAATTAGCCAAGCATGGTGATGCGCACCTGTAATCCCAGCTACTTGTGAGGCTGAGGTGGGAGGATCACCTGAGCCCAGGGAGGTCGAGGCTGCTAAGCGCCACGATTGTGCCACCACACTCCAGCCTAGGCGACAGAGCAAGACCCTCAAAAAAAAAGAAAAGAAAAAAGAAAAAATGCTAGGCAGCCAGGCAAGGTGATGTGCCTGTAGTCCCAGTTACCCAGGAGGCTGAGGCAGGAAGATTGATCGCTTGAGCCCGAGATGTTACAGTGAGCTATGATCATGCCACTGCACTCCAGTCTGGTGACAGAGTGGCACCTTGTCTCTAAAAATAAAATAAAATAATGCTTTTTCTAAAAATGAATGATAGGCACTAGAGGTGTCTCCTGCTTTTGCTAGAGGCACTGGATATAAGAGGGGAAACTTCCAGCCGGGCGTAGTGGCTCACGCCTGTAATCCCAGCACTTTGGGAGGCTGAGGTGGGCAGACCACGAGGTCAGGAGTTCGAGACTAGCCTGACCAACATGGTGAAACCCCGTCTCTATGAAAATACAAAAATTAGCCAGGCATGGTGGCACGTGCCTGTAATCCCAGCTACTCGGGAGGCTGAGGCAGGAAAATTGCTTGAACCTAGGAGGTAGATGCTGCAGTGAGCCGAGATCGAGCCACTGCACTCCAGCCTAGGCAATAGAGCGAGACTCCGTCTCAAAAAAAAAAAAGGGGGGAAACTTCCAGCATCTCCTTGGAATGTTTGAATCTCACTAAACACACCCAAAATTGAGCTCCTGATCTCCTCTACCTGCCTCAAACTTGTTCTCCCCCAGTCTCTGCCATCACAGCCAGCAACACAGATCAGAACCCCTCATCCTCAGTCCTCCCTCCAGGCCATCACCACATCTTGCAATTTCTGCTGGCCACTGCCAGCCTCAGACTCAGGTCATAAAAGAGGCAGGTAGATACACAGAAGAAATCCCATGCAGGCCACTGGCTCTCCCCACCATCAACGCCACTCCCAAAAATCAACTCCTGGTCAGGCACAGTGGCTCACACCTGTAATATCAACATTCTAGGAGGCCAAGATGGATGCATTGCCTGAGCCCAGAAATTCAAGACCAGCCTGGGTAAAATAGTGAGACCCTGTCTCTACAAAAAAATCAAAGAATTAGCTTAGTGTGATCACGTGCCTGTAGTCGCAGCTACTTGGGAGGCTGAGGCAGAAGGATCACTGGAGCCCAAGAGTTTAAGACTGCAGTGAGTCATGATCACACCATTGTGCTCCAGCCTGGGTCAGGGTTATCTTTTAAGAAGCCATCTTTAACCGCTTTCTCTTAGGCCTGGATTAACAAAATGCAAACTCTTTTCCGTGATGTTTAGTGACCCACATGCTCTGAGTCTCAGTAATCCCCATAACCCTACCTTGTGCCCATCTCCTCCTTGCTGGGCACCTTGCACTGTTGCAAGGTCGGCCTTCTTTAAGTCCCTCAACATGCCAAGTGTTCCCAGCCTTAGGACCTTCATGAACGCTACTCCATCTAACAAAGATGGACATCTCCCTGCTCATCAAATAACTTCAGCCCCACCTCCCTGGAGGACCCTTCTCTGATGACCTCACTTATGGGATTCCCACCCACTATTGTGTAGTACCTGCGGGTTCCTGGTTCCTTCAGAGCACTAAATCTCACCTCCAACCCACAAAGAAAGTCCCAGAGGATGGAGAATCTTTATTCACCACTGAGTACTTATTATCCAGTGTCCAGCACATAGCAGCTGCTCAAACAGCAGTTAAGTCTGTATCTAGGCCAAGCACGGTGGCTCACGCCTGTAATCCCAACATTTTGGGAGGCCGAGGCGGCGGATCACTTGAGGTCAGGAGCTTGAGTTCAGCCTGGCCAACACAGTGAAACCCCGTCTCTACCAAAAATACAAAAATTTGCCAGGCCTGGTGGTACATGCCTGTAATGCAGCTACTCAGGAGGCTGAGGCAGGAGAATTGCTTGAACCTGAGAGGCAGAGGTTGCAGTGAGCTGAGATCACCCCATTGCACCCCAGCCTGGGTGACAGAGCGAGATTCAGTGTCAAAAAAAAAAGAAAAGAAAAGAAAAACTCTGGGCCGGGTACAGTGGCTCACACCTGTAATCTCAGCACTTTGGGAGGCTGAGGCAGGCGGATCACCAGGTCAGGAGTTTGAGACCAGACGGGCCAACACAGTGAAACCCCGTCTCTACTAAAAATACAAAAATTAGCCAGGTGTGGTGGCACGAGTAGTTGCAGCTACTGGGGAGGCTGAGGCAGGAGAATCACTTGAACCTGGGAGGCGGAGGTTGCAGTGATCTGAGATCGTGCCATTGCACTCCAACCTGGGTGACGGTGAGACTCCATCTCAAAAAAAAAAAAAAAAAAAAAAAAAAAAATTCTGGGCTGAGCACAGTGGCTCACGCCTGTAATCCTAGCACTTTAGGAGTCGAGGCAGGTGGATCACAAGGTTGGGAGTTCAAGACCAGCCTGGCCAACATGGTGAAACCCATCTCTACTGAAAATACAAAAATTAGCCAGGTGTGGTGGCGGGCGCCTGTAATCCCAGCTAGTCGGGAGGCTGAGGCAAGAGAATGGCTTGAACCCGGGAGGCGGAGGTTGCAGTGAGCCGAGATTGTGCCACTGCACTCCAGCCTGGGCAATATGAGCAAGNACACAGTGAAACCCCGTCTCTACTAAAAATACAAAAATTAGCCAGGTGTGGTGGCACGAGTAGTTGCAGCTACTGGGGAGGCTGAGGCAGGAGAATCACTTGAACCTGGGAGGCGGAGGTTGCAGTGATCTGAGATCGTGCCATTGCACTCCAACCTGGGTGACGGTGAGACTCCATCTCAAAAAAAAAAAAAAAAAAAAAAATTCTGGGCTGAGCACAGTGGCTCACGCCTGTAATCCTAGCACTTTAGGAGTCGAGGCAGGTGGATCACAAGGTTGGGAGTTCAAGACCAGCCTGGCCAACATGGTGAAACCCATCTCTACTGAAAATACAAAATTAGCCAGGTGTGGTGGCGGGCGCCTGTAATCCCAGCTAGTCGGGAGGCTGAGGCAAGAGAATGGCTTGAACCCGGGAGGCGGAGGTTGCAGTGAGCCGAGATTGTGCCACTGCACTCCAGCCTGGGCAATATGAGCAAGACTCCGTCTCAAAAGAAAAAGTCCTATATTTAGGCAAGAAAATAAGTCCTTTCAATGTGTCTAGTTTAAGTCATTTAATTCATATTTATTGGTTCTATATTTTGGTAAATAATTACCACCAGCTGCCTCTACATAGTATATTAACAAAGACAAGTCTAATTTAATATTTATATGCTATTCATTTTTTCTTTTCTTTAAAAAAAATTTTTTTAATAGAGAAGGGGTTTCGCCAAATTGCCCAGGCTGGTTTTTAACTCCTGGGCTCAAGCAATCCACCCACCTCGGTCTCCCAAAGTGCTGGGATTACAGGCATGAGCACTGCGCCTGGCCCCCCATTCATTTCTAATGTCCCATTCAGTACATGTGATAAGAAATAAGATGATTTGCGGAAAGAACTTTGAACATTAGCTCTTTGTTTATTAGCCATATAATTTGTGTGTGTATTTTTTGCACTCCTCAACAAATTGTGATGATGTCTTCCAAATCAATTTAGAAGGAAAAAAAAAAATCCAAATAATTCTAAATCAGCCACAAACCATGATTGACAACAGTCATAAATAACTACATCCAGGCTCTTCATCTACTCTCAGCAGACTTTATGTACTACTGCCTTTTTTTACTGCAAAGAACCTTCCTGGAGTCTGTACTACCTTCAAGATGGTTTCTAGGGTCCCCAAGCCTAGTAGCCACAGGATTCTACCAGCAACTGAGGAAGCCCTTTTCAGTGAATTATGGATCCAAACAAGGCAAATGAACACAGAGAGGGAACTGTGCCTCCCAAGGCCAAGAAAAGCAACTTTGCCAAACCTAGATAATTGTCCAAAGGAGAGAACGAAGCCAGGGCTAGCAAACAAACATGACAGATCAGAGAATTGTTTTGCCATTTGGTAAAAGGCAAGATCAAGTATTTGTATAAAGGTTCTGGGGAAAAATTAAAGACTCAAACAATGACTCTAGCACTTCCATTTCATGCCAGGTCAAGACAAAAATACCTAATTGAGCTCTACAACCAAGAACAATCTAAATGGAATTCTGTAGCAGCAATTGACACTTGTGAAAACCTCAAAGGTGAAAAGAGGTATTTAAGACAATTTGTCTTGACAGTTACTCTCAGAACAATCATTAATTATAATCAAACGACAATAGAAAAGGTGATAAACAATATAGTAACATAAGTCAGTCAGGTATCTGTAGGGCATGCAATTCACGAAACAGGTTCAAAACAGAGGGCTATACATTTAGATGTAAATCACAAAAAGATTGCCAAAGAGGAGGCTTTGATTTGGAAACAGGGAAGCTCTGAAACGGGGAAGTGCTGAAATGATTGCAACATCCCCACATTTGGCCCTGCCTTGCACGTTACTTAGTCATCAGCCTCTATCAAGGACTTGTGGTGGCAGAGAAAATAAACCACAGAAAACATGGCAGCCTCCTAGGAGAGGTCTGGGAGAAAACCCATGCTCATTCAGAAAGGTATGTTCGTGGTTGTATTTCGAGTAAAACGCTTTCAGTCACGCTTAAAATGTATAAAAGCCTGTGTGTCTTATTCATTTATTCAACAAATATTTATGGAGCACCTACTCTGTGGCAGACACTCCTCTAATGTGCTTTGGATACATCAATGAATGAAGTAGACATTCTAGTCAGGGAGAGACAGACCATAGGTCATACAATTACATAGCATGCTACAAAGTGATAAATACCAGAGAAAGAGCAGGGTAGCGACACGGAGGATGCGGGTAGGAAGGAGGAGTGGCTGTTTTACCCAGGAAGAGGCAGAGCAAAGACTTGAAGGAGGTGAAGGAGTGAAGCATGGATATGTCTGGGGATGATGATTCAGGCATCAGGGGCAGCCAGTGCAAAGGCCCTGTGGTATGAATGTGCTGGGCACACCCCATCAAGAAAATGAGTGTGGTTAAAGCAGAGGGAGTAAGGATGTGTGTGGTAGCAGGTGAGATTAAAGAGGTGATGGGGCTTAGAAATAAAGTCACTCACTGGCTTTTGAGTGAGATAGAAAGGCTCTAGAAAGTTTTCAGCAGGGGACTGATACGATTTTGACTTCTGTTTTAAAAGAGTCACTCTGGCCAGGTGCGGTGGCTCACGCCTGCAATCCCAGCACTTTGGGAGGCCAAGGTAGGCAGATCGCTTGAGGCCAGGAGTTCAAGACCAGCCTGGCCAACATGGTGAAACTCCATCTCTACTAAAAACACACAAATTAGCCAGGTGTGGTGGTGCACATCTGTAATCCTAGCTACTCAGGAGGCTGAGGCAGGGGAATCACTGGAGCCCGGAAGGCAGAGGTTGCAGTAAGCTGAGATCGTGCCACTGCACTCCAGCCTGGGTGAGAGTGAGACTCCATCTCAAAAAAAAAAAAGTCACTCTGGATACTAGGTCAAGAAAGGAGTTTGCGGGGAGAGCAGTGAGGACAAAGGTGGAAGCAGGGGAGCAGATAAGCAGATTCTGCAGATGCATCCACCCTTCTGACACTAGCTCTAGCCAATGGAGAAAGGGCAAGACCTTTTATACATGACTAGGGTGTATGAGAACATGGGTGTAACCATTTAATTTCAGGGTCTGTGTGCCTCCTGCAGTTCCCACCAGAGAAGTGACTCCTAGGTTTCACACTGGGCTTGTCCGTATCATATGAGCTGGCAGTTTCTGTTTACTCATTGGCAAATACCTTGAGGTAGATCCTGGAGCCCACAATGTGGAGCAAAAAGCAAAGGAGGTCCCTGAGCCAAACTACTGTTTGCACCAAATGGGAAGGGCTAACTTGTTATTGGATTTCTCTTTGCTCTGCAAATAGGATTTCACTAGAGGCAATTCTTTCAATACTTCTTCAGCCACCTGTTCTTCCTCATCTTTTCCTTAACTAAGAGTACACCGTCAGCCCACCAGAAAAGCCACACTGCTGTGACTCATTGATATTCACCTGATACTGCTCTTTCACTCTTGGATTTCTTGGCTGACTCTCCGTAATTTTTAGAGGTGAGGTCTCACTATGTTACCCAGGCTGGAGTGCAGTGGCTAGTCACAGGGGCAATCATAACATACTAAAAGCCTTGAGCTCCTGTCAACCATCGATGTTCTTGCTTCAGCCTCCCAAGTAGCTGGGACCACAGGCATGAACCACCACGCTCAGCTCTTCACTCTCCTAATTTTGAGAAAACGTACTTTTTTCCTTCTAATAATGACCTAATAAGTTTTTTCTAATTATGAAAAAATGCACTTTTTCCCTCCTCATCATCGCTTATTGGCAACTCTCAGACTTTTTTTTTTTTTTTTTCTCCTCACTGCCTGTATGATCAGGTCTTTATTCAAAAGAAACTGTCCAAAATAATTTGACCTTTATGGAATAATCAAATTTAAGAGTTTATGCAGCAGGTTTCTTTTACTCTGGCGTAGGTTTCTTTTCTGCAGGCTTCTTTTCAGGGGCTGGTTTCTTGGTATATGCTGCCTTTTTTCCCACCAGAGGCTTCTTCTGCTTCTTAACACCAACAGCAGCCTTCTTTCCTTTCTTACCTTCCACAGGCTTCTTGCCCGCAACTGCCACCTTCTCATCTGATTTGGCTTCTAGTGCTGCTGCTGCAGCAGCTGCCTTATCCACCCAGAGCTTGTGATTCCTGGACTGGCGAAGAATGGTGTTCCGGCGCATGGTCTTTGCATATGGGTTTAGCTTCAACATGATTCTCAGGTTTTTCAGTGGGTTCTTCTTTAGGACTCTGCGATGAATCTTCTTGCGTGGTGCTCTAAGGGCTCTTTGGATCTCTGGGCTTTTCAAGATTCTGCTAAGATCTGTATTAATCATCTTGTGCATGGGAAGACTGTAGTTACTCTTGAGGGAAGCAGCTTTACGCCAAGTGCCATACAATTCATCTAACTTCCGGAAAGTACTTTCAGTCCAAATGCAGAAACGTCCCACATGCCCACCAGGAGGAAGCTTCAAAATGTTCAGTTTGCTTACATTAAGCAGAGTAATTCCAGGGATGTTTCTGAAGGCCTTGATGATACCATTATCCTCATTATAGATGATGCACGGCCCCCTGCGCTGGATACGGCAACAGTTTCTCGTTTTGCCTTTGCCAGCTCTCATTCCCTGAGAGGCATAGACCTTTTTGATATCATTCCAGGCTTTAAGTTTCTTACGAAGCAAAACAGCTTCCTTGGTCTTCTTGTAGCCTTCAACTTTATCTTCAACTACCAAAGGAAGTTCAGGAACTTCCTCAACACGATGACCTTTAGACGTGACCAGTGCTGGCAGGGCTGAGGCAGCCAGAGCAGAACAGACAGCATATCGTTTTGGGTGTGTTCCCTCTACGATGCCAGCAGCGCCAGGTTTTGGTTGCTGCAAACATTTGGCCTCCACGACACGTTTCCAAAAGCACCCTGGCCAGAGCGGTGAGTCCCACCACCTTGAACTGTGGGAATTTGAGCCACAGCTCTGCCAGTACCCCAAGACTCAGCACTGGTCTGATGACCTGCTAATTCACTGACAGTGTAGGGCTGTTGTTTTTGCGCAAGTCGGTGTGAACAAAGTTCACAATATCTGGTTGAATAGGAGCCTTGAATACAGCAGGCAAAGTGACATTTTTGCCAGATGACTCNCAACTATCTTCAACTACCAAAGGAAGTTCAGGAACTTCCTCAACACGATGACCTTTAGACGTGACCAGTGCTGGCAGGGCTGAGGCAGCCAGAGCAGAACAGACAGCATATCGTTTTGGGTGTGTTCCCTCTACGATGCCAGCAGCGCCAGGTTTTGGTTGCTGCAAACATTTGGCCTCCACGACACGTTTCCAAAAGCACCCTGGCCAGAGCGGTGAGTCCCACCACCTTGAACTGTGGGAATTTGAGCCACAGCTCTGCCAGTACCCCAAGACTCAGCACTGGTCTGATGACCTGCTAATTCACTGACAGTGTAGGGCTGTTGTTTTGCGCAAGTCGGTGTGAACAAAGTTCACAATATCTGGTTGAATAGGAGCCTTGAATACAGCAGGCAAAGTGACATTTTTGCCAGATGACTCCCCCTTTTCGGAGTACACCGGTATCAGTGGGCGAGCACACGCCATGGCCGAGAGAGGAGACAGCCACGCTCCTCTCAGCCCAGCTGCTGCCATAGGAAAAGCCTCTCAGCCTTTTAAAGGATATTAAATAGCAGAAAAAGAGGTATAAAGTTGTTTGCTTGTTTGTTTGTTTGTTTTTAGATGGAGTCTTGCTCTGTCGCCCAGGCTGGAGTGCAGTGACGCAATCTTGGCTCACTGTTACCTCCACCTCCCAGTCTCAAGGGATCCTCCCACCTCAACCTCCTGGGTAGCTGGGATTACAGGCATGCACCACCACGCCTGGCTAATTTTTGTATTTTTTGTAGAGATAGGGTTTTGCCATGTTGCCCAGGTTGTTCTCAAACTCCTAAGCTCAAGTGATCCACAGGCCTTGGTCTCCAAAAGTGCTGGGATTACAGATGTGAGTGACCAAGCCTGGCCCAGATTAATTTATTTAATCCTTGTAATAACCCTGTAAGGTAGGCATTTTACAGTTGGGGAAACTGAGTCACAAGGTTTTCTTTTTTAGTTAGCCTGCCTAAAGTCACATGTAAGTGGCAGAACTAAGATTGGAACCAAGGCAGTCTATGCTCCTAGTCACTCTGCTATGGAGTGTGAATTTAGTATGAATAGCCATCCTTTCCCCAAAATCTGCATCTTTAGCTAAATCCTTTTTTTCTCTCCATGTGACCAAACTTTGCTGATTACCCTGATAACAAACTAGCCCACAGAGCTGAGATCTCCTCCACGCCAGCATGCTGCAGTCTTTTACAATCTAACTAAATTCTAAGCCTAAGCCACAACCACCTCACTCTTCCCTGGACAAGTCTAAAATAGTAAGATCATCCTCATGGAGAAATAGATCATAGATATTAACTGGTAGAACATAAAACAAAAACAGAAAACCACAAAAACATTAGGCCATTGCATTTTCTGTTAATAAAAAGTTGCAGTGCCCCATTGAGTTTTCTGTGTCACCAAACCCTCCCAGTTGTAGTTACACAAAGGCAACTTTGTCTTGAGAAGGCTACTGGGAAGATGGGCCTAATCTTGGCAAGGGCTTGGTGTACCGAGAACCATGTTATTATTTTTAAAACTAAATGACAACACACAAAAAGAAATATTATTTAAGCCACCTTTTCTTTTTTCTTTTTTTTAGATGGAGTCTTGCTCTTGTTGCCCAGGCTGGAGTGCAGTGGCGCAATCTCGGCTCACTGCAACCTCCGCCTCCCAGGTTCAAGCAATTCTCCTGCCTCAGCCTCCCAAGTAGCTGGGACTACAGGCACCTGCCACTATGCCTGGCTAATTTTTGTATTTTCAATAGAGACAGGGTTTCACCCTATTGGACAGGCTGGTGTTGAACTCCTGACCTTGTGATCCACCCACCTTGCCCTCCCAAAGTGCTGGGATTACAGACATGAGCCACCGTGCCCAGCCTAAGCCATCTTTTCAAAAGTCACGGTGCTATTATCTTCACCAACGTGGAACCCTAGTTTTTGAAACATGAATGGTTTACCTGTGCTTACAAGGTTCAAATACACATTTTCAGAATAGGAATTAAATTGATCTAAGAGAAATAACACATGAAAAAACCCTGTCCATTCTGTACTTCTATACTTTTTCTTTTTCTTGGGGCATGTGAAATGCTTTACAAACATGATAGAGCCAGGTCTCGGTACTCTGAAAGGTAGATACTTTTTATTATAATTTTAATACGCTGGCATTTCCTTGGTCAGGTACAGGCATCCTGTTCCTGTTTCAGCTGCACAATGCCCTGCATTCATTGTACACTCACCCACTGCCCATTGGTACATGTACTTAACTCTTGCTCACCCACATGTGGATTATCCATAGCGTCTGGAAACAGGTTGTCTTCCACCCCAGTTGGTGGGTACTCAAGGCAAAACTGACAATGCATCGATGCAAGGCACAGTCAGGAGGCCAAAGCTGTCAGCAACTCCCCTTTCATTCAACGTACACCCACCAGGAACCCACTATGGTCTCTGTGCAGGGCCACCATGTTCATGAGAACCACAAACATACAGTATCCCCAAAGACAAATATCGTGATTTGGGGAGACTGGATGTTGTTTTCTTGATTAATGTGGTTGACTGTAATCTATAAATAAAGCATACATTTTTCAGAACCAGAAATCTCCTGAGACCAAAACATTGATATTTTCCTAAAACACCAAGGGTTTTCAGGATTACACTAGCACTCTGTTTTCTCTTGATGTCATCTCCCTGAAACGGCCTTCAGAAAAGCAGAGATTGTGCTTTTGACTTCTAAAATGACTCCACTCTAAAAGCTTTGATAGGGTGTACCAAAAGAGCTACTATAGTCACAATCACTTCTATGTGATCAGCTTATTTATGTATTTTATTTTACAAACACATAAACCATATGCATCTAGACACACCCACAAATCATTTTTGACATAAACTAAGTTCCTATGAAGACAAAAATGGAAGATTCACAACGACAAAAAAAGACTTCTCCTATTATATGTAAGTTACTTAAACCGAGCTGTAATTCTTTTTTTTTTTTTTCAGATGTCCTTAAACCACACAGAAAGTAGAGGAAAGGCAGAGAGTGGGAGTATGGTTGAAGGGTTTGTGCCTTTTGTAATCAGTTTACTTTTGGTTGTACCAAGAGATGATATCTTGAATTCATTCAAACTAGTGTCTATTGCAGCACACTAGGAACATTCGAATTACAAAAGGGAGGAGGAGCGTCCACTTCCCACAGTTGCTAGTTTCCCTGCAATCCTTTGAGGGCCTTGGTAATCTCCATGTGAGCTTTCTGGTAAATTCCACACTAGGACCACATTCAGAACCTACCTGTTTCTTGGCCATTTATTCCTCTAGACACTCTCTCCCTTTCTACTTTCACTGGAAAATGAAAGTTTTCCTCCCCACACCTTTTCAGAGCAAAAGATACCAGATCCTTAAAAGAAGGTGGTCATTGACTTCAAGGGGAGGAGATCGCCCTCCCCAATGCCTCTCCCCTGATACAGACGCTGATAGAATAGATGGGGAAGCAACTATGAGAGAAACAGAAACAATCAAAACTCCAGCTCAGACGATCTCAGGAGTTTTACTGACAGGATGATTCAGGACCACACACAAAAAATGGCAGGGTGCCATTTCCCTGAATCTCTCCTGCATAAGATGGAAACAACAACTCGAGGTGGCAGCTGAGCAATTAGTTACTGATCACTTCTATGACAATTCTCTGGAGGCTCCAAAGGCCTCCTATCTTAAAACCCAAGTCATCTCTGCATTGCTATTATTGAAAATCTTTATCCAGTTGCTCTTTGAAGCCATTACTTGGAACAGTAATGTTGGGACTAACACACACCTTTTATGATATTAAAATCAGCATCATCATTAAGACACAGAGACTGTTCCCAAGAGGGAAAGAAAATATATCTCCTAATCAGGCCAGTAGCTGAAACACTGCAATATAACCTTTAGCTTGGAATCACTGTGACAAGCACTTAAAGCTGCATTTAATGTCTTCATTGTAACTTCATGAAAGTTTGGCACACAAATTCTACCTTCATTCTAAACATACCCTTTTTCCTAAGTCTCATGAATCCCAAACTTAAACCCTCTTCAGAGTAAGTTATTTTTCCCCAGAATAATGTATCTTCTGGGATAACCTAATCACAGTTTCCCTTGAGCCTGGGTCCAATTTTAAGAAAATCTTCCACCTTCATGCTTGTATCCACTCCCCTGACCTTTTCTGATAAATCAGGAGACTTAAGATTTGGAGGTGGAAACTTACCGAAATAGCCAAATGCTTTTCTATAGCAATGAAAGCTCAGTCATTTGGGACATGATTTAATCTTGAGCTTCGGAGCAGAATTTGAAAAGCAAATTAAATCCTTTTGTAAGAAAATAATTTCGCCTACTTTAACCCAATCTTTTAAAAAAAATCATTAGGTAGAACAGTAAACCAAATAGTCTAATATGAATGTTCTTACCATGTGAGGAAAAAAAATATGAGTAGTCTTTAACACTGGTTAGAGCAAGTGTACAGAACATGTGTCCAGAAGCATGTAGTTCCCTTGCTTTGTGTCTTTATTTCATCCTCAGTATCACCACTGCTTTGGGCAGAATTCTTTCAAAATTTAGGTTAAAGCAGCACAGTGGGGAATCAAAATAAACATGTTGACTATTAAAAATACAGAGATTGGTACAAAAAAATGATGATGATGAATTCTCAATCCTACAAACTTCTGTAAACGCAAAAACCAAGAGGAAGATAATAAATCTTTAATAATTGATTGATATTCAGAATATCTTGATCTAATTAATTTAAGCATGGCCTACCTAGCCAGGTAAAGGACGGCACAGCTAGGCTTATTTCTTCATTTGACACATACTGAAAGTTAATCATGAAGCTAGGTGCTTGAGAAATTTCTGAGATCCCATTCTTCCAGTGTGCAGTAATTGAGTCAAAGAGGCCAACAGTGTGTATATCAGAACAAGATGAAGGGTAAAGCAGACCAGAAAAAAATATTAAAACCCAAACCATCTCTTCCTTTCTTTTTTGCCTTCTGTTTTCCTTTCAGACTGGGTTGATTTTAGTTCCCTCCAATACTTCAAGGCAGCAATCTGACAAAGATCATTGTTTAAATGAATAGCAACACAAACTCCCACAAAGTGATCTCTTCTTATCCTCTAGGTTGAGTACTTTGGTTTATCTAGAGGTTGTGTGTTATGCCGCTGACCACCTTTCACCTTTTAGAATCGGCACCTGCAATTCTCCAATGCTCTGGATCTAATTGCCAACCTTTCGAGCTCAAAACTTCAGCAACCCCTTCATGTTGGGTTGTCAACCCTTTGCTTTCCCTCCCCTGAGAAATTTATATGACCTTGCCTTAAAACTTTGAAAGAATACATTTTTAAATCTATATTCTTGCTAAAGAAAACAGTGAGTCATTAAAATACCACCAGGAAAAAAAAAAAAAAGGTTTGATTTTTAGTTCAGATCGGTAATGACCTGTAAGTACCTTGGTGGTATCTTCCTATCACTTATGCCTTGGGACAGTACCCAGGAGTGGCTGAACTTTTACCTAATTAAAAAATGAGTCATTTATTTGAAAAGTTCCACTTCCATTTATTTTATCTGATTTCTTAAATATCCGGTCAACTGCTAATTTGTCAGATGTCATAATTCGTCAGCTCTACCCTTTTCTACAGGTTGAATTTTTAATTTGAAACAACTACACCTCCACCGAGTGTTACTTGCAGAGGTAAATTACTGCAGGAAGACCCCCCTCTGCCTTGGTTAACACTTAAATGAGATGCCTCCTGTCCAGGACGCTTCCTCAATCTCACTGTAATAATCTGAGTCTAAAGTCACCTGTGCTTCTGGGCGGTCCAATCATGTATTTTCAAGAGTGAAAAAAAAATCAGTTTCTTTTATGGAAAAAGATATATCACTACAGGAAACACGATGGGGCTGACTGTATGATTATCTGCCTTCCCAGAAGCTGACCCTTTTCAAACCTTTTTATAAACACTTTATTTCCCACTAAATATACCAAGAGACAGAAGGTGAGTGATAGCATGAGGGATAAGAGCTAAAAGAGAAGAAAAGAAAAAAATATATACTTCAAAATTGGGACCCAAATGTAAGATTAAGGGACAATAGTTAGAAGGAATACCAAAAAACACCTTACCTTTCCTTGTTAAGTTTTTGGAGCCGCCCACTTCAGAAATTAACACCATTCACAGCCCAGGAGCAACTTAACACAGCTAGGAAGTCACCTACAACATCTTCTCGTCCGCCTTCTTTTTAATGTAAAACCAAAATAAGGAGTGTCCAGCGACTCCCCACCGCGCCGCTTAAAGCAACAGAGCGTTTTAGGCTTAACTCCCAGGCTCTGGGAATTCCAGTGGGTCAGAATTGCTTAACCTTGGAGACCTGCAGAGAGAAAGTCTCCAGGAGGACCGCTCCCCAAACCCTGGTGTCTCTCTATCCCAAGCTGCACATTCCACAGTGGAAAGCGGGAGCTGCGACCCGAAGGCAGCGAAGTTCTCTCGAGCTCAGCTCCGGAGGCCGGGAGCGCGCGGCGGTTCCACACGCAGAGCGGCGCCGGGTCCCGGCTGAGTGGGGCGCTGCGCACCGGAGCGCTCAGCGTCTGGTCTGCGGGCCCTTCCCGGTTCCCTCCCTCTCTCCTCCCGCCGCCCGCCCCCTGCCGAGGCCATCCGCCTCACAGTAGCAAGGTTGTGTCTCGTCTACTCCCTTCCCTTAAACTCACCAAACCAGATTTTTACTCCCAACACCAGCAACTTCCCGTAAATCTGCCCTGAAATTTTATCCTGCTCGCTGAGCCTCCCCTGGCTAAAGGCCAGTGCCACATTCCTCTTGTTTTTAGGAGCGCAGATACCTTTGCTGAAGGTTCAAAGAAAATCGGCCTTGATGGCAGAGATTGGGGGACTTGACCAGACGGACTTCTCTCCCCGCCCCAAAAGTCACATGCCTTTCAGACACCCAGAAGTGGCACCTGCTCCACCTGGGGGCATCTGTCCCAGTCAGACGCTCGGCCCCCTTTCGGCTGTTGGAGAAACCCAGCCAGAACCACGTTGGAGGAATTAGGAACCTGCTGTTGAATTTCAAGCCGATCGGAACCGCCCCGTTCCCCTTCTTACCCCCATAAAGAAGTCGCTGGACGAGGTGGGATCTCCGCGACCCCCGCGTGCCCTAGGAGAGCTCCCGGGGCGTCCTTACCTGGGGCAGAGCATGGCTTGGCCGCACGCAGGCAGGAGCGTCACGCGGACGGGGCCCTGACCTTTGCCGGGGCCTTCGCAGCAGGGCCTGGGGCCTGGGCGCTGCTCGTTCAGAAGTGGCTCATTTTAATGCGCTCTGACCTAGAGTTACGAAGGGTTTCTAGAAAGGGAACAAAAAAACATTGCATTTAGAAACAGCAGCCAAGCTCTCGCTTCACCTTGCCTGCTCTCTGGGGAGTTGGCTCGAACCCCCACCCCATCCCAATCCCCAAGAAACCCAGATGTCCGCAATCCGCGCCCCACCCCCTTCGCCTTACCTGTTTATACAAGAGTTAAGGAGCCTCCCGCATTTCAGTGGAGCGCTAAGCCTGTTTGTAGGCGCGGAATGGGCCAACAGGAATCTAATTCTGTGACTAAACAAACGAGAAGAGGAAGCAGGCACCACCAGGAACCTAAAACAGAGTTGTGATTTCGGGTTGCAGTGTCATTCAGCTGAGGGGAAAAAAAAATACCGGGCTACTTTAGTGAAAGAATGTTCTAAAAATGATTCTTTGCTGGTTGAGTTAACACATGCAAAGAGCTTAGAACGGTGCCTGGCACATAGTGTTAGCTGCCGTTATTGTTCTTATTATTATTTACATTATGGCTTTTTTCTGAAGAAGGGGCGTGTGGTCAGAGTTAGACATGGGCCGTAGCCCCAGCACTGCCACTCACTAGCTGTGAGGCCATGAGCAAGATATTTAATCTCTCCCAGCCTCAGTTTCTGGAAGATTCTAACGATGGGATTTTTACAAACAGTTTACATTCATTGTTGACAGTCTTGAATACAATGGGAAATAAAGTCCCTGTAAAGGGTAGCCAATTGAATTTCATCTCACTTAAAAGTTACAAGATTGACAAGAGAAATGGAGATTAATTTGCCTGCATTCCATGAAGCTCACAAATAGGAAGGAAACTCAGGACCCAGGAATCATCCATCTGCTGTGCTTAATTCTCATTTGTATTTTAGCACTTGACCTGGTGTCTAACCCTGGGAGAGTTACTTATCCCAGACTGGGCCGGACAAATAATGACCCTTGCCGTTTGAAAAGCAGTATGAAAGAGAGGGAAATTATTTTGAAACTCCTCATAAATATTAAAAAGTGATTATTGAAGGCTAAAATGTTATCAATGCCTCCACCCTTTATCCTCCATTTAACTTCACATTTAAAGAAAGAAATGGCCGGGCACGGTGGCTCAAGCCTGTAATCCCAGCACTTTGGGAGGCCGAGACAGGCGGATCACGAGGTCAGGAGATCGAGACCATCCTGACTAACACGGTGAAACCCCGTCTCTACTAAAAAATACAAAAAACTAGCCGGGCGAGGTGGTGGGCGCCTATAGTCCCAGCTACTCGGGAGGCTGAGCCAGGAGAATGGCGTGAACCTGGGAGGCGGAGCTTGCAGTGAGCTGAGATCTGGTCACTGCACTCCAGCCTTGGCGACAGAGCGAGACTCCCTCTCAAAAAAAAAAAAAAGAAAAGAAATCATAATCCCTTTCCATTAATGAGGCCCTTTCTACTTTATGGAGCACTTTCACCCTTCTTACCTTATCTGATCCTTATAAAATGATCCTATGAGCTATTTTGTCCTCATTTTACAGATGAAGACACTGAAATCACACGGGTTAAGTATAAGTCCAAGCACTGGGCAGTGAGGCCGGGACTGGTTCTCAGTTCTAATTTTTTTTTTTAAAGTTGAAAATCAAACTGGATTTTATTAAAATATATATAAATAACCCTCATTTTTGTTTATTTCATCAGTATTGGAAAGTTAAGTGAAAATTAATTAAAAAGTAGTAGCCCTAAGAGAGCGAAATAAAGGCTGAAAGGCAATCAAGAAAACCATAAATTTAAAAGCAGCATTTGCCCCCTTTGGGAAAAAGAATTCCTTAAAACCAGCAAAGAATTCTGGAACATTTTAAATCCTTCTGATCGTTTATCTTCTCTTGAGGCAAAATTTAACCCAGACAAATTCAACATTTCCTGCATTTTAGGTTCATTCCTTGTCAATACCAGCCAGCATGTACTGTGAACAGCAGGCAGTGGGAACTCTTTTAGCAAAGTTCCCTCACCAGACCTAAAGGTTGACACTGCCAGGCACAAACTATGGCTCCACCCCCTTAAGACAACTGAAAAACTCAGCTCCATATTAGCCTGAAGTTTTCTTTTCTTTTCCAGAAGTATCTGGATTATGGCCTCAAAAAAGGCTCACCGTCACAGACTGTCCAAGCTGAAGGATTCCAGAGGGGACATTCTCGCTGGGCACGGTGGCTCATGCCTGTAATTCCAGCACTTTGGGAGGCCAAGGCAGGCAGATTACCTGAGGTCAGGAGTTCCAGATGAGCCTGACCAACGTGGTGAAACCCCATCTCTACTAAAAATACAAAAATTGGCCGGGCGTGGTGGTGGGCACCTGTAATCCCAGCCACTCGGGAGGCTGAGGCAGGAGAATGGCTTCAACCCGGGAGGTGTAGGTTGCAGGGAGCTGAGATTGCACCACTGCACTCCAGCCTAGGTAACAGAGTGAGACTTTGACTCAAATAAATAAATAAATAAATAAATAAAAATAAAAGGAATTTGAAAGTGTGGAGATCAGTGACTCCAGGTGAACCGGAAGTGGAGTCAGGGAAAACTCCTGCTTGAGGAGGCTCAGGTTCCACTTCAGGAAGTGAGTCCTCATCTCAGAGAGGGTCAGTTACCCTTTCTCAGATGTTGCCTGCTCCTTCTTCAGTTTTGCCCACTGACACCTATGAAGTGGGTATATCCTTTCTTCTTTTTTTTTTTTTGAACCCCATATCCACTGGAGAAATGGGTATAATTCTTGTTCCTATTTCTCACTGCCCTCCCCAGGATCATGACAAAAATAAAATAGATTTTTCTAAGTGGCAGGCTATAGCAAAACAAATGTGGACTTTCATTATTTCTTTTTTCTGGCTAACCTTGGCGCCTGTTTTATTATTATTATAATTATTTTAATGCTTAGGCCCACTCCATTTTCCGGGGGCATTTTAGTTTTCCAGACCCTTGTCTTTTACTTTCTGTTTTCTTCTTTTCCTTCTGCCTATGAGGCAATGTTCCAGAATGAGTGCAAACAGCATGAAAATTAGTTTCTAATAGATTTGAGTTTGAATCTCAATTTTTCCTCTGAGCTATGTGATGTTGGACAAATTGCTTAATCACTTTGAGTTTTAGTGTCTTCATTTATAAATTAATAACACCTATCTTTCTGGATTTCTTTCTTTTTTTTGAGACGGAGTCTCACTCTGTTGCCCAGGCTGGAGTGCAATGGTGCGCTCTTGGCTCACTGCAACCTCTGCCTCCCAGGTTCAAATGATTCTCCTGCCTCACTCAGCCTCCCAAGTAGTTGGGATTACAGGCACGCACCACCACAGCCAGCAAAGTTTTGTTTTTTTTGTTTGTTTGTTTTTGTTTTTTAGTAGAGACGGGGTTTCACCATGTTGGTCAGGCTAGTCTCAAACTCCTGACCTCGTGATATGCCTGCCTCGGCCTCCCAAAGTGCTGGGATTACAGGCGTGAGCCATTGCACCCGGTCTTCTTCTTTTTTTTTTTTTTTTTGAGATGGAGTCTCACTCTTGTTGCCCAGGCTGGAGTGCAATGGCACGATTTTGGCTCACTGCAACCTCAGCCTTCCAGGTTTAAGCAATTCTAGCAAGTAGTGGGGATTACAGGCATGCACCACCATGCCCAGCTAGTTTTGTATTTTCAGTAGAGATGGGGTCTCACCATGTTGGCCAGACTGGTTTCAAACCCCTGACCTCAGGTGATCCACCTGCCTCAGCCTCCCAAAGTGCTGGGATTACAGGCATGAGCCACTGCACCTGGCCATCTCTCTGGATTTCTACAAGAGTTAAATGAGAGCTAAAATCTCAGCATGGTCCCTGGCACATAGAAGTTACTGAAGAAATGGTATTTCCTTTTGAATCTGGAAAGAAACCTCCTCCACAGCTCACAAAGAATTGTCTTTCCCATGCTTAAGTCTTAGATCAAATAATGCTATCTAAGACACCCTCATCAAGAGAGGTAAGGCCGGGCACGGTGGCTCAAGCCTGTAATCCCAGCACTTTGGGAGGCCGAGATGGGCGGATCACGAGGTCAGGAGATCGAGACCATCCTGGCTAACACGGTGAAACCTCGTCTCTACTAAAATACAAAAAAATAGCCGGGCGAGGTGGCGGGCGCCTGTAGTCCCAGCTACTCCGGAGGCTGAGGCAGGAGAATGGCATAAACCTGGGAGGCGGAGCTTGCAGTGAGCTGAGATCCGGCCACTGCACTCCAGCCCAGGCGACAGAGCAAGACTCCATCTCAAAAAAAAAAAAAAAAAAAAAAAAAAAAAAGAGAGGTAAGCCACAATAAAAAAATAACCAGTCATGTGCATACCATTTCCACTCATGAGCATAGCATGTACATAGCATTCCCAATGGTAGATTTATTATCACCTTTAATTGTCACAACTGTGAGAGTTAAATATGGATAAGGCAGGGCCAGGCGCAGTGGCTCATGCCTTGTAATCCCAGCACTTTGGGAGGCCAAGGCAGGTGGATCACCTGAGGTCAGAAGTTCAACACCAGGCTGGTCAACATGGTGAAACCCTGTCTCTACTAAATATACAAAAATTAGCCGGGTGTGGTGGCAGGCATCTGTAATCCCAGCTACTCGGGAGGCTGAGACAGGAGAATCGCTTGAACCCTGGAGGTGGAGGTTGCAGTGAGCCAAGATTGCGTCATTGCACTTCAGCCTGGGCAACAAGAGCGATCAGATTAGGAAAGTAAGGTTCTCAGTAATTGCTAGTAAGTTGCAGAGCCAAGTTTTATTTTGTTTGTTTGTTTGTTTGTTTTTACTACTTTTCACTATTCCCCACTACTGAAACTATAGAGATGGGATCTCATCATGTTGTCCAGGCTGGTTTCAAACTCCTGGGCTCAAATGGTCTGGCTGCCTTGGCTTCCCAAAGTGCTAGATTTACAGGCGTGAGCTACCGCACCCGGCCTGAACCTAAGCTTTCTATCGTGGCTGGTGATTATTTCTCTCAACAGGTATTATTCAGAAAAGAAATCTTTTTTTTTTTTTAGAGGTAGTCTTGCTCTGTCACCCAGGCTGGAGTGCAGTGGTGTAATCTCGGCTCACTGCAACCTCTGCCTCCCAGGTTCAAGAGATTCTCCTGCCTCAGCCTCCCAAGTAGCTGGGATTACAGACGTGCGCCACCATGCTCAGCTAATTTTTGTATTTTTTAGTAGAGATGGGGTTTCACCATGTTGGCCAGGCTGGTCTTGAACTCCTGACCTCGTGACCCACCCGCCTCGGCCTCCCAAAGTGCTGGGATTACACGCATGAGCCACCATGCCTGGCCAAGAAATCCTGTTTTAATCCAGAACGTGCAGCTTGACCAGAGAGACCTCTCATCCCCACAGTTTCTAAAGCCTCCACTTTCCCCATCGGGTGGCCACACCCATAGAAGCTTTTTCTAAAACATATTTTTGTTTTCAGCTTTAATATTAAATTCCCACTAAGTCTAATATGTGCAAATTTAAGACGTTTTATTCCAGGGCACTCTTGAACCCAAAGGATTTAGCCCAGGGGCTACCCCTAGAATGCAGTAGACAGCCCATAGGATGAGGGAGAGCCATTCAGAACTCGTTTAGAAGGGAGTCTGGGCCGTCAGTTTCCATGCCACACGGTAGGAGGGCCCCTGACTGAATTTTAAAAATGTACTGAGTTCACAGAAAAGGGAATTAAGTATAGCAGGGGTTCACTTCGAACATTAATCTCAGAAGCCAAATCCTTCATTTTGAGAAAGGC
This sequence comes from Rhinopithecus bieti, assembly GCF_001698545.2. Taxonomy (NCBI): domain Eukaryota; kingdom Metazoa; phylum Chordata; class Mammalia; order Primates; family Cercopithecidae; genus Rhinopithecus; species Rhinopithecus bieti. The sequence continues at coordinate 1,045,722 of NW_016803819.1, forward strand.
CTTCAATGCAAGGAGTCCCTTGACCTTCGTTCTTGCACAAATAGCTCTGCCAAAGCCTGTCCCGCTGAGATGGAGGGAGCACTAACGTAAATTATAGGCTCTTAAAGGTCTGCTCAAGACCACGGAATGATTTTGTTATGGCAACAAATGCTGTTAATTCCTCTGTATCCCTTTAAGACTTATTCCCTACCAGAGACGATCTGCAGATTTCTTTCTATTTTATAACGGAAAACAGCCCCATCTAAGAAGCTCAATCATTCAGCAATAACTTATCAGAAAAGATTGCCAACATAAAATTGCTAACATTTATTAAGTGCTTACTGAGTATTTGCCAGATACTACGCCACACACTTTACATGTATTAACTATGTAATCCTCACAACAAGCCCATGAGCTAGAGACTGTTGTTACGCTCATTTTATACAGAAAGAGACCAAGTAAATAACATTACTGAGTTCCCAGGACTAGAAGGTGGCATAGTTGGGGTTTAACCCAGGCAATCTGGCTCATGAACCTGCTATCCTAACCATGGCCTCCATGGCCTCACAAAAAATTCCATATATGTCTATGATTGTGTTACAAATGTTGTGTGTATTCTAGTAGTGGTATCACTAGTATCACTAGTGTCAAGAATAGTGTCTGGAACATAATGGGCACTCAATAAGTGTCCCTTGAATGAATGAGTGAAAGCGGATGTACATTTAAATGCTATGATCTCAATATTGAGAGGTGTGTGTCAAGAAAGGGTCTAGCTCATCTAGGATGTGAGGGTTAGGAACACATTTGAGAATGATTAAAAGTGTGTTTTCAAAACTATGGTTAATCCAGGCACCGTGGCATGCAGCTATAGTCTCAGCTACTCAGGAGGCTAAGGTGGGAGGATCGCTTGAACCAAGGAGTTCAAGTCTAGCCTCGGCAACATAATGAGAAACCATCTCTAAAAATGTGTGTGTGTTGGGACAGGGAGGGTTAAGGTTTTAATTTGAAATATACTGCAGGGCTGGCCGGGTGCGGTGGCTCAAGCCTGTAATCCCAGCACTTTGGGAGGCCGAGGCGGGTGGATCACGAGGTCAGGAGATCGAGACCATCCTGGCTAACATGGTGAAACCCCGTCTCTACTAAAATACAAAAAACTAGCCGGGCGTGGTGGCGGGCGCCTGTAGTCCCAGCTACTCGGAGGCTGAGGCGGGAGAATGGCGTGAACCCGGGAGGCGGAGCTTGCAGTGAGCTGAGATCCGGTCACTGCACTCCAGCCTGGGCGACACAGCAAGACTCCATCTCAAAAAAAAAAAAAAAAAAAAAAAGAAATATACTGCAGGGGATGATGATTTTATAGGACAGAATTAATTGCAGATGTGGCCAAATTTACCGACTATAAAATCTACATCAAAATAACGTGAACATTCTTGCCTCTGCTTCTATTATTTTTCTGCTTGGAATACCTTTGTGTCCACCATGTATCCATCACCTGTATACACTTAGTCCTCCAGAATACAGTCTGGGCTGGGTGCGGTGGCTCACTCCTGTAATCCCACCACTCTGAGAGGCCGAGGCAGGCAGATCACTTGAGGTCAGGAGTTTGAGACCAGTCTGGCCAACATGGTGAAACCCTGTCTCTATTAAAAAATACAAAAATTAGCTGGGCATGGTGGCATGCACCTGTAGTCCCAGCTACTTGGGAGGCTGAGGCAGGATAATTGCTTGAACCCACGAGGCGGAGGTTGCAGTGAGCCAAGATCATGCCATTGCACTCCAGCCTGGGGGACACAGTGAGACTCTGTCTCAAACAAAGAAAAAAAAAAAAGACACAGTCTGGGCTGGGCACAGTGGCTCACGCCTGTGATCCCAGCACTTTGTGAGGCTGAGGCAGGCAGATCACTTGAGCTCAGGAGTTTGAGACCAGCCTGGGCAACAGGTCAAGACCCTGTCTCTACAAAACATACGACAATTAGCCAGGCAGGGCTGGGAGCAGTGGCTCTTGCCTGTAATCCCAGCACTTTGGGAGGCCAAGGCGAGCGATCACCTGAGGTCAGGAGTTTGAGACCAGCCTGGCCAACATGGTGAAACCCCATCTCTACTAAAAGTACAAAAATTAGCCAGTGGTGTGGTGGCGGGCACCTGTAATACCAGCTACTTAGGAAACTGAGACAGGAGAATAGTTTGAACCCGGGAGGCGGAGGTTGCAGTGAGCCAAGATGGCGCTATTACACTCCAGCCTAGGCGACAGAGGGAGACTCAGTCTCCAAAAAACAACGACAAAAAAATTAGCCCGGTGGGGTGGCACCCACCTGTGGTGCCAGCTACTCAGGAGGCTAAGGTGGGAGGATCGCTGGAGCCTGGAAAATCAAAGCTACGCTGAGCTGTGATTCTGCTACTGCACTTCAGCCTGGGTGACAGAGCTAGACTCTGTGCCCCAAAAATAAATTAAATTTAAAATAAATAAAAATGTAAAAAGAATACCATCTGTCCCCACACAAAGTAATAGTAAATGTTTGACATGTTGGATTTGATTTGGTAATTACACTGATTTGATCATCACACATTGTATACATGTATTGAAATATCACACTGTATCCCATAAATATGTACAGTTATTATGTGTCAATCAAAAACAGTAAAGAAAAAAATACACACACACACACAGTCTGGAGCCAGATGCTTGAGTCTGAATCCCATCTCTGCCACTTACTGGGTGAATATGGGCAATTAACTTAGCCATTCATGGCCTTTAGATTCTTTAGCAGTACCCACTTCCTTGGGAGTATTAAGAGGATTCCACGTGTAACTGTAGGTGCAGTCTTTAGAACAGCACCAGACCATTGTAAGTCTCATCTAAGTATTTTCTGTTATGATTATTCATCTAAACATCCAGCTATTGTTTCATCCAACAAACATTTTTCAAGCATCTATTATGTGTCAGGTTCTGTGCATCATGCCGAAGATAGAAAAGTAAATGAGCTGACCAGACACTGTGGGTCATGTCTGTTATCCCACCACTTTGGGAGGCTGAGATGGGTGGATTACCTGAGGTCAGGAGATCGAGATCAGCCTGGCCAACATGGTGAAACCTCGTCTCTACTAAAAATATAAAAAAATTAGCCAGGCATGGTGGCAGGTGCCTGTAATCCCAGCTACTCAGGAGGCTGAGGCAGGAGAGTCACATGAACCCAGGAGGCAAAGGTTGAAGTAAGCCATTGCATTCCGGCCTGGCAACAAGAGTTTTAAAGAGGAAAAAAGATAGAGAGAGAGAGAGAGAAAAAAAAAAAGAAAGAGAGAGAGAGAGAAAGAGAAAAGAAAAAGAGAGAGAGAGAGAGAAAGAGAGAGAAGAAGGAAGGAAGGAAGAAAGGAAGGAAGGAAGGAAGGAAGGAAGGAAGGAAATAGAGAAAGAAAGAAAGAGAAAGAAAGAAAGAAAAAGAAAGAAAGAAAGAAAGAAAGAAAGAAAGAAAGAAAGAAAGAAAAAAAGAAAGAAAGAAAGAGAGAAAGAAAGAGAAAGAAAGAAAGAGAGAAAGAAAGAGAAAGAAAAGAAAATGAGCTACGGTGCCTATCCTCAAGGAACTCGTATCTTATGAAGGCAGGTAAGCAACCAGCCAATGGTTGTATGGCGTGTAAGCCCAGGATGCTGTGTGAGTAGTTATATATTCTTTGTTTGTTTGTTCTGCTTTTGTTTTTTTGTTTTGGGGAGTACTTATATATTCTGGCTTAAAGGGCCAGAACTGGGGGAGAGCTGAGAGGCTTGAAGTTTGCCTGCAAGCTAGCGAGGCAAAGAAGAGAAGTGCATTTCAGGTGAGCAAAAATCACCAAGGAACCAAATAAATTGTAGATTCGGGTGTATAAAGGCAAGGAGTTTTCTGTGCTGGAGGGTTGCATGGCAGTGATGTGAGATGAAATTGAGAGACAGACAGGGGTCAGTTCATGAGGAAAAGTGTCTGCCATGCCAGGGAGTTCAGAAAGGTTTCAAACAGGGAATGCTGAGATCAGATAGGCATATCCATCCGAGTCCAGGGTAGTGGCAAAGTAGATGGAGAAGAGAGGATTCACGATATATTTAAAATATAAGAGTCATGGTATTATGGTAAGAGTCAGATAATTGGGGGTAAGATAGAAGACAGCAGAAAAATTTGGAGTAGAGATAATCATTCATTCTGTAAATATTCATTGAACTCCTACTATATCCCAATCATTTTTCTAGACCTGGAGAAAATAGCAGTGAACAAAATAGGCATAAATTCTGTCCTCACGGAGCTTGCTTCTGTTGGGAGCAGACAAACAAAACACAAGTAAGTAAAATATAAAGCATGCTTAATGATGGTAATTACTATGAAGAAAAACAGAGCAGAAAAGGGAATAGAAAAAATAAAGCAGAGACAAAATAAAGCTGAAAGCTGGTTGCAATATTTCAAAGGTGATAAGGAAAGACTTCTCTGAGAAGGTGACATTGAGAGAAACTAAAGACAGTGAGGGACAGATTAATGCAGATACTCAGAGGAAGTATACTCCAGGCAGAGCAAGAGTGTGCTTGGTGCCTTTAAGAATAGCTAGAATTCGAGGCCGGGTGCGGTGGCTCACCCTGTAATCCCAGCACTTTGGGAGGCCGAGGCTGGCGGATCATGAGGTCAGGAGATGAAGACCATCCTGGCTCCATTAGTAGAGATGATGAAACTCCGTCTCTACTAAAAATACAAAAAATTAGCCAGGTGTGGTGGCGGGCGCCTGTAGTCCCAGCTCCTCGGGAGACTGAGGCAGGAGAATGATGTGAACCCCAGAGGTGGAGCTTGCAGTGAGCCGAGATTGCACCACTGCACTCCAGCCTGGGCAACAGAGCGAGACTCCATCTCAAAAAAGAAAAAAAAAAAAAGAATGGCTAGAATGCATGTTCACCATGGAATACTATGCAGCCATAAAAAAGAATGATTGGCCAGGCATGGTGGTTCGTGCCTGTAATTCCAGCACTTTGAGAGGCTGAGGTGGGAGAATCACTTGAGCCCAGGAGTTCGAGACCAGCCTGGACAATGAAGGGAGACCCTGTCTCTACAAATTAGTTGGTGGTGCATACCTGTAGTCCCAGGCACTCAGGAAGCTAAGGTGGAAGGATTGCTTGAGCCTATGAGGTCGGGCCTGCAGTGAGCTGTGATTGTGCCCCACTGCACTTCAACCTGGTGACAGAGTAAGACCCAAAAAAAAAAAAAAAAAGAACAAGAACAAAATCACGTCCTTTGCAGGAACATGGATGGAGCTGGAGGCCAGCATTCTTAGCAAACTTAACTCTACACCACTGAGCCTGGTATTCTCAACAAATTATCCAGAAAATCACTAGCCATTTATCAGGCTTAGCACCAAAAGAGAAACTTATCCGCCATCTCTTTTCTGGTTCAACCATTTTATTTTAGAGGTAAGGAAACAGACCTGGAAAGGTAAAGTGACTCCTCCCAAGATTAACCAGCCTCTAAAAGGCAGTGCCAGGACTCAGACAACTGACACTAAATCAGTGTTTCATTTCATCATCACATCCTGGAGGAACAGAACACCAAATACTACATGTTCTCACTTGTAAATGGGATCTAAATAACGAGAACCAATGGGCATAAAGAGGGGAACAGCAGACACTGGGGCCTGCTGGAGGGACATGGGAGGGGATCAGGAAAAATGACTATCGGGTACTATGCTTAGTACCTGCGTGACAAAATGGTCTATACACCAAACCACAAATGACACGAGTTTGCCTGCATTAACAGACCTGCACATGTATTCCTGAACCTAAAATAAAAGTTAAAAAAGAAAAGGAAAGGTCGGGCACGGTGGCTCATGCCTGTAATCCCAGCACTTTGGGAGGCCAAGGCGGGCAGATCACCTGAGGTCAGGAGTTCGAGACCAGCCTGGCCAACATGGCAAAAGTCTGTCTTCACGAAAAATATAAAAATTAGCTGGGCATAGTGGTGGGCACCTGTAGTCCCAGCTACTCCAGGAGGCTAAGGCAGGAAAATCACTTGAACCCAGGAGGCAGAGGTTGCAGTGAGCCGAGATGGCACCATTGGACTCCACCCTGGGTGATAGAGTGAGACTCCCTCTCAAAAAGAAAAAAAAAAAAAAGGCAGCTAGAAGAACAGGGCATGGTAGCATATGTGTGTGATCCCAGCTACTCAGCTCAGGAGCCTGGGCAATGTACCGAGACCCCGCCACAATTTTTAAAAATTGGCAGCCAGCACAGTGGCTGTGCTTGGGAGGCTAAGAGAGGGGAAGGGCTGGAGTCCAGGAATTCAAGGCTTCAGTGAGCCATTACTGTACCACTGCACTCCAGCCTGGGTGACAGAGCAAGACACTGTCTCTTAAAATAATTAAAAGTTTAAAATTTAAAAAAATTTCGCAAAAATGCATATTTAAAAAAGAGAAAGAAAAAAGAAAGAACAGCTAGAAGATTTGGACTGCAGTAGCCAGAGTGGATAGAAATAAGAAATGAGGGCCGGGCGCGGTGGCTCACGCCTGTAATCCCAGCACTTTGGGAAGCTGAGGCGGGTGGATCGCCCTGAGGTCGGGAGTTTGAGACTAGCCTGGGCAGCATGGTGAAACCCCGCCTCTACTAAAAATACAAAAATTAGCCGGGAATGATAGCAGGCGCCTGTAATCCCAGCTACTCAGGAGGCTGAAGCACAAGAATCGCTTCAACCCGGGAGATGGAGGTTGCAATGAGCTGAGATCGCGCCACTGCACTCTAGCCTCGGTGACAGTGAGACTCCATCACACACACACACACACACACACACACAGAGGGAGAGAAAAGAAAAAGAAATAAGAAATGAGGTAGGAAGATAATGGAGCCAAACTGTGTACAACCTGCTAAGGCTTCTGGTCCATTGTAAGGACTTTGGCTTTTGCTCTGATGGCACGCAGAGCCATTGAGTAAAATAGTGACCAGTCAGATGCTAGTGGGGGTTTTTTGGTTTTGGTTTGTTTGTTTGTTTGTTTGTTTGTTTGTTTTTAGACGGAGTCTCACTATGTTGCCCAGCCTGGAGTGCAGTGGCACAGTCTCAGCTCACTGCAACCTCTGCCTCCCAGGTTCAAGCAATTCTTCTGCCTCAGCCTTTTGAGTAGCTGAGACTACAGGTGCCTGTCACCACGCCCAGCTAATTTTTGTATTTTTAGTAGAGATGGAGTTTCACCTTATTGGCCAGACTGGTTTCAAACTCCTGACTTCGTGATCCGCCCGCCTCAGCCTCCCAAAGTGCTGGGATTACAGGTGTGAGCCACCATGCCCGGCCATTTTGGTTTTTTTTTTTTTTTTTTTTTTGAGAAAGAGTCCCTTGCTCTGTTGCCCAGACTGGAGTGCAGTGGTGCAGTCTCAGCTCACTGCAACCTCTGCCTCCCAGGTTCAAGTGATTCTTATGCCTCAGCCTCCCCGGTGACTGGGATTACAGATGTGCACCACCACGCTCAGCTAATTTTTGTATTTTTGTTAGAAACAGGGTTGCACCACGTTGGCCAGGCTGGTCTCAAACTCCTGACCTCAAGCTGTCCACCCGCATCAGCCTCCCAAAGTGTTGGGATTACAGGCATGAGCCACCATGCCCAGACAGATGCTAGTTTTAACAAGGTCACTAGTTCTGGGTGCAGTGTTAGTGCACATAGCAAGAGATCAGACCAGCAGCAGAGGCACCAGTTTGGAGGTCATTGCAGTAGTGCCTGAATTCATCTTCAAACTTCCGAACTTCAAAATTCCCACACATACAGGCCTAATGAGCCTCATCAGGTGCACCTAGCAGGCAGAAGAATGTCCCATAGATAGGCACAAGTTTGATGTCTTGGCAGCGAATTGATAGGGCTTGAAGCCAAGAGATCACCCAGAGTGTTGGTTGAACAAGAAGAGGATAGGACTAGGGACAGAAACTGTGTTCTGGCAAAGGGACAAGAGCACATGAAGAAATTAAGAAGAAAGCGTTAGTCCAGGAAATTATTAGATTCAAGAAGGAAGGCGCATTTACAAAGTCAGCTGAGGCAAAGGGTTAATAAGACAAGGATTGAAAACTATCATTTTGTTTTGCAACTGGGAGATAATGGGTGCCCTTGACAAGGGTGGTTTCTGTGGAGTGGTAAGGCTGAGCAGTGACTGGGAGGAAGGTGGGAAGACAGCAAGCAAGACAATCTGCTTGACTAATGGGGCCATGAAATGAAGAACAGTGGTAGGGTAATCACCAGTGGATCAAAGGAGAGCTGGCCTTTTGAGATGAGCATGTCGATAAACTGAAGAGAAAAGCCAGTCAGGTGGGATTGGGTGTCTTAGACACCCAGGACAATCATATAATCATTCATTCATTCATTCACTTGTTCAACAAGTATTCATAATCTATCAAGAGTCAAACACTGGGCACACACAGATAAATAGAAACATGAGGCCGGGCGCGGTGGCTCACGCCTGTAATCCCAGCACTTTGGGAGGCCAAGACGGGCGGATCACGAGGTCAGGAGATCGAGACCATCCTGGCTAACACAGTGAAACCCCGTCTCTACTAAAAAATACAAAAAACTAGCCGGGCGAGGTGGCGGGCGCCTGTAGTCCCAGCTACTTGGGAGGCTGAGGCAGGAGAATGGCGTAAACCCGGGAGGCAGAGCTTGCAGTGAGCTGAGACCCAGCCACTGCACTCCAGCCTGGGCGACAGAGCGAGACTCTGTCTCAATAAAAAAAAAAAAAAAAAAAGAAACATGATCCATCCCGCTACCTTGGAACTACACGTATAACTATACAAAGTGAGGAGCACAGTAGAGATGGTTGCAAATGCCAGAAGAATCTGTTAATTGTGCCTGTGGGGAAAAGGGAAAAGTAAAGAGAAAATTCCTAGAGGTGGTAATACTTGGACAGGGATCTTTTTTTTTTTTTTTTTTTTTTTGTTGAGACGGTGGAGTTTCTCTCTTGTGCCCAGGCTGGAGGGCAATGCACGATCTTGCCACCACAAATCCTGCTGCCTCCTGGGTTCAAAGCCAATTCTCCTGGTGCCTCCCAAGTAACTGGGATTACAGGCCCTCTGTATTTTAGTAGAGATGGAGTTTCACTACGTTGACCAGGCTGGTCCTGAACTCCTGACCCCAGGTAATCCACCCGCTTCGGCCTCCCTTTTGGGATTACAGGAGTGAGCCACCATGCCTGGCCTTGGACAGAGAATTATTATTATGTTTTTATTGAAATAAAAAATTTTAGGTCAGGTGTGGTGACTCATGTCTGTAATCTCAGCACTTTGGGAGGCCAAGGCGGGCGGATCACTTGAGGTCAGGAGTTTGAGACCAGCCTGGCCAATATGGAGAAACCCAGTCTCTACTAAAAATATATTAAAAAATTAGGGTAGGTGTGTTGGTGCGTGCCTGTAGTCCCAGCTACTTGGGAGGTTGAGGCAGGAGAATTGCTTGAACTCAGGAGGCGAAGGTAGCAGTGAGCCAAGATGGCACCACTGCACTCCAGCCTGGGTGATAGAGTGACACTGTCTCAACAACAACAACAAAAAATACAAAACATTGCTGGGCATGTTGGTGCCCACCTGTAGTCCCAGCTACTCAGGTAGCTGAAGCACTAGAATCACTTGAATCTGGAAGTGGAGGTTGCAGTGAGCAGAGATCACGCTACTGCACTCCAGCCTGGATGACAGAGCGAGACTCCATCTCAAAAAAAAAAAAAAAAAAAAATGTAGAGATGGTCTCACTCTGTCACCCAGGCTGGAGTGCAGTAGTGTGACATAACTCACTGCAGCCTCAAACTCCCGGACTGGACTCAAGCAATCTGCCTGTCTCAGCCTCCCAAGTAGCTGAGACTACAGGCATGTACCACCATGCCCAGCTAACTTTTCTTTAAATGTTTTGTAGACATGGGATCTTGCTATGTTGCCCAGGCTGGTCTCAAACTCCTGGGCTCAAGCCATCTGCCTGCCTCGGCCTCCCAAAGCACTGGGATTACAGACATGAGCCACCATTCCCAACCTGCACAAAGGAATTAAAAATGAGAAAATGAAGGCTGGCAGGGCATTCTAGCCAGAGGAACAACATGAACAACAGTGACAAGATTGGGGTTTGGGGGTAGGGGTTGGGATTAGAAAGCATTTAGTATCTGGTGTGACTGAAGCCTAGGAGTGTGGTAAAGTGGCAGGATTTGCAGCTAGTAAGATGGGTTGGAGCCAGGTCATTAAGATCTTTGAAAGGAGAATGGGTTTTTTTGTTTGTTGGTTTGAGACAGTCTCACTCTGTCACCCAGGCTGGAGTGCAGTGGTTCAATCTCAGCTCACTGCAGCCTCTACCTCCTGAGTTCAAGCAATTCTCCTGCCTCAGCCTCCCTAGTAGCTGGAATTACAGGCGTGCGCCACCACGCCTGGCTAATTTTTGTATATTTTGTAGAGATGGGGTTTTACCATCCAGACTGGTCTCAAATTCCTGGAGCTCAAGCCCACCTTGGCTTCCCAAAGTGCTGGGATTACAGGTGTGAGCTACCGCACCCAGCTGGTTCTTGTTTTTATGGGTGACAAGACTTTGAGCAGAAAAGTGACATAATCAGGATGTATCTTAGAGAAAAAACCTCAAGCACACCACAGAGAATAGATTGAAAAAGGAACTTGGGAGCAGAGAGATTGGTTATGAGGAGATTGCAATTGTCCAGGTAAGAGATGACAAGGTCCACAGGGCAGTGGCTGTTTGAGATGTTGAACGTGGTATCTATTATAGATGATCTCATTCTACTCCTTTTCCAGTGTGTCTTCCTGTACTAAAAGGCTGGAAAGCTGAAAGCTACCTTTCCCAGACTTCCTTGCAGTCAAAGTTCCAAATGTAATGGATGTTCTGACAAACAGATCCATCTGGGCCAGGTTTAGAAGGTAAAAACAAGGGAGAGGCTAGGTTTCTGGCTGTTTCTGCTGTTTCTCCAGCAAGTACAGGCGCACACACATAGGGTGTTCCTGCAGGTCCATCCTAGTGTGCTGCTCTAGTTTTGTGGGTGTTGAGAGAACACAGGGCACCCATCTTTTGCTGGTATGGCCCTGGCAGACATAGCATGACTCTGTCCCAGATGCGGCAGTGGCGGCTTTTCTGATCCCTAAAAAATGAAAGTGGCCTGTCCATGAACACAATAGTTACACGGGTAGTTTTCTGATTCCTCACCTTCCTGGATGGGGCTGATGGAGCCGCTCCTGTGGCAGGCCAGTTCTGCAGTGTTACTATGGACGTCATGCCCAAAGTTCCAGCCAGGTACCTGCTCTTCCAACAACTGTTTAGGGCCGGGCACGGTGGCTTACGCTTGTAATCCTACCACTTTGGGAGGCCAAGGCGGGCAGATCATCTTGAGTTCAGGAGTTCGAGATCAGCCTGGCCAATATGGTGAAACCCCGTCTCTACTAAAAATACAAAAGTGAGCTGGGCATGGTGGCAGGCACCTGTAATCCCAGCTACTTGGGAGGTTGAGGCAGGAGAATTGCTTGAACCCAGGAGGCAGAGGTTGCAGTGAGCTGAGATTGCGCCACTGCGTTCCAGCCTGGGCAACAGAGCGAGACTCCATCTCAAAAAAACAAAACAAAACAAACAAACCAAAAATATCGTGTAAGCACCTACTTGCATAAATAAATCCCTTTCTGCTTAAAATAGCTACAGAGTTGCTGGGTGTGGTGGCTCACGCCTGTAATCCCAGCACTTTGGGAGGCTGAGGCGGGCAGCTAATGAGGTCAGGAGTTCAAGACCAGCCTGGCCAACATAGTGAAACCCCATCTCTACTAAAAATACAAAAATCAGCCGGTGTGGTGACACATGCCTGTAATCCCAGCTACTCGGGAGGCTGAGGCAGGAGAATTGCTTGAACCCGGGAGGTGGAGGTTGCAGTGAGCCAAGACCGCACCATTGCACTCCAGCCTGAGCAACAAGAGCAAAACTCTTGTTACATATATATATATATATAGAGAGAGAGAGAGAGAGAGAGTATCATTGTGGTTTTCATCTATTTGTTTTTTTGTTTGTTTGTTTGAGACAGAGTCTCGCTTTGTTGCCCAGCCTGGAGTGCAGTGGCGCGATCTTGACTCACTGCAACTTCCACCTACTGGGTTTAAGTGATTCTCCTGCCTCAGCCTCCCAAGTAGCTTGGATTGCTTGAATTATAGGCACCCGCCACCACGTCAAGCTAATTTTTGTATTTCTAGTAGAGATGGGGTTTCACCATGTTGGCCAGGCTGGTCTTGAACTCCTGACCTCAAGTCATCTGCCCACCTTGGCCTCCCAAAGTGCTGGGATTCAGGCGTGAGCCACCGCGCCCAGCCTCATTGTGGTTTTCTACAATAAATCTGGACAAGTAGAGGATTTTCCTTTTCTTCTTTTATTTTGGAGAATCAGCCCAGGCAACATAGTGAGACCACATTTCCAAGGTTGCAGCAGTAGGAAGGTCCTTTGAATTCTTTTGACAAATAACAGCCTGGTACTACAAACTTGAGATGGGGGCATGTGTTTTCTGTTTTTACAGCAGAATTTAGGGATTTACACAATTGTCATAAAGTGTGTGCCTAAGTGAATTCATTTCTCTTTTTTTTTAATTTATTCGTATTTTTTAAGACAGGATCTCACTCTGTCTCCCATGCGGAAGTGCAGTGGCATGATCACGGCTCATTGCAGCCTCGACCTCCTAGGCTCAGGTGATTGTCCCACCTCAGCCTCCCAAGTAGCTGGAACTACTGGTATGTGTCATCATGCCTACCTAATTTTTAAAAATTTTTTGTAGAAATGAGGTCTCACTATGTTGCCTGGGCTGGTTTCAAACTCCTGAAATCAAGCAATCCTCCCACCTTGGGCCTCCCAAAGTGCTAAGATTGCAGGCAAGAACCACCTCGCCTAGTCTGGTGCCCATTTTCTAAAACCAAAAAGGCCCTTGGTAAGACTTAAGATGCATTTGAACATGCCTTCATTATGGCATTGGTGACATCTGGTTATAGTTAATTCAATGCAAATATTCCTGTTCATCTGGATTATAAGCTGCCTTCTGGGGGTGTAGAAACTGCCTTGCTGAGTTGCATTTCCCCAGCGCCAAGTAAAAGTCCATGGGGCAGGGACTCAAGGAATGCTTGATGAATGATTTAAGGAAGTTTCTGAACTGTGGCTCAAATAACACATTTTAGTACTGGCTCTGCTTCAATTTCCTCAGCTATGAAATGAGTTTCCAGGAAATAAGTTCTATTATTCCTTCTTACCTGTAAACATTTTTTGATCCCTAATGGGAAAAGACAAAAGAAATCTCTTTTCCAAAGAGCTTCTTATCTAAATATTTTCTGATGTCTAATGAGAAAAGACAAAAAAAAAAATCTTTCCTAAAAAATGTTTAAGTATAGCTGTTTAATGAATTCAGTTGGGTTGTATCTCCAGCAGGAGGATGGACTGACTAGACCTCCAGAGAATCTTTATGGACTCTATTATGAGATCCTATTATCTTTCCTCTATCTTGAGGTCTGTGTCAGAATCATTGGGTGTGAGGCCCCATTTTGGTGACTGAGTTGTTTCTGTTTTCCTCTTGTTTACCATCAAAATATTTCCCCTTTCCATGGGGATTTTCTGAAAAGGTCACACGGCCACTTCAGAAAGCCGTTGTCTTGTTGAATGACAATGATAGCCTCTTTCTCTGGTTGGCAACCAGAGGCAACTGCTGTCTGAACTAGTCAGAAAGAGGAGCTTAGGCCACTCAGTTGGCCAAGGCCGGAGGGAAAGTCCAGTCTTCTCCGATGACATCAGGACGCGGCAAAATGTCTTCCATGAAAGTGATGATTCGGCAAAGTTCCACCAAGGCCTTGCTGGAGCAGCAGGGGAGGAAGGAAGTGTCTCCTGGGACCAGCTTGGACTTATAGAGAAGGAGTTCCAAAATATTTCAGAGCATCCGGTCAACCACTCCTTTCCAATCCTCTTCCAAAGTGTATACACAAGATAATCTCGTGCCCTTTTGGATCCAAAATAATCCTGCGCTAAGCACAGTAAACAGCTCTGGGTAGAGCTGTGAGTATAAACCAAACTAGCCATCCATCATTCAAATACCTTCTGAGTCCTTGCCCTATGCTAGACCCTGGCTGGCTGTTAGACTCAGGATGGTGAGTGAGATCACAATCCACAACTGATGGTCTGGTTGGGTACACATAGGCATACAAAGTTAATGCTATAATAGCACAAGGGCCCTGCTTTGCCTGGGAGTACAGAAGAAGGAATGATTCATTCACATCCCCGTAAGTGCGAGCAATTCATCCATGTGGTAAGCTGGCCAAGGCTGGTGTCTCTGTGTCACTCTGCCTTCCCAGATCACACCCTACTTCTTGCCACTTCAACAGATAGCCCATCATTTGTGGTGCTGTTTCCTTCTTTTTTTCTTTTTTTATTGTTTTTAAAATTTACTTTATTTATTTATTTTTTTGAGACGGAGTCTTGCTATGTCGCCCAGACTAGAGTGCAGTGGCGCCATCTTGGCTTGCTGCAACCTCTGCCTCCCAGGTTAAAGCGATTCTCTTACCTCAGCCTCCCGAGTAGCTGGGATTACAGGCACCCGCCACCATGCCTGGCTAATTTTCGTATTTTTAGTAGAGACAGGGTTTCACCATGTTGGCCAGGTTGGTCTTGAACTCCTGACCTCAGGTGATCCACCCACTTCAGCCTCCCAAAGTGCTGGGATTACAGGCGTGAGCCACTGCGCCCAGCCTGTGGTGCTGTTTTCATGTCTCAGTGCCTTTGGTCCATGTAGCAGATGCTATGGGGCCTCGCTGATAACTGGCTGCATTGACCTGTACACACTGAATACTGCTGTAAATATCTACAACTCTCCTGCGGCTTTTCTTTGGTTCTAAGAACATTTAGGCAGGGCAAGCTGGAAGTATCCCTGGAAGCAACTCCCCTGACCCACCTTCTTTGCTCTTCTACTGGGATGACTCCAAGACTTGCTCTACATCAACTTCCAGAGCTGCCTGGTAGGACTGAGCTCCAATCGCCCACAGTGATAACCATCTTGTTGACATGCCATGCCCTCCTTACATTCCCTGCTGCACTCCCCACACCCCTCTGCGGTTTCTTGGCATCATCTCCCAAATTCATTACTGCCCTCAAGTTCTTGTTTCTGGGCCTGCTTCAGGAAGGACTCAAACACAACAGTCACTTCTTTCTCCCACACTTCAGTCCTCATGCCCTTTGTTCCCGGTGTCTGAGCTCTTCCTTCTGAAAGGCTCTGCGGACAGTCACCTCCTTTGTGATGCCATCTTTGCTCCACCAGGTTCCACCATCTGCAGTGTGATGGCCTCCCTCTTCCGAGATCCTTGACCTTATCACAGACCTCTCTTCTTCTTTTGAGACAGAATCTTACTCTGTTGCGCAGGCTGGAGCGCAGTGGCACAATCTTGGCTCACTGCAACCTCCGCCTCCCGGGTTCAAGCGATTCTCCTGCCTCAGCCTCCCGAGTAGCTGGGATTACAGGTGCACACCATCACGCACAGCTAATTTTTGTATTTTTAGTAGAGGCGAGGTTTCACCATGTTGGCCAGGTTGGTCTCAAACTCCTGACCTCAGGTGATCTGCCCCCCTCGGCCTCCCAAAGCGCTGGGATTATGGGCATGAGCCACCACACCCGGCCAACACAGACCACTCTTAAGATGTGAATCACATAGCATTGTGAGCATCTGTAGGCTTATTTGACTTTGCCTGGTAGGAACTATGACTTATGCATCTTTGTAAACTGAGGCCCTAGTACAGTGCCTCATACAGAGTAGATGTCTAATAAATATTTGATGAATGAATAAATGACCCCTTTGCTGTGATTTCCTGGCTTTAATTCTTGGGTACACAGTAAGAAGTTGGAAGCGGTGTTCCTGACCCCAGCTCTGGGCCAAGGGGAATTCTTGGTGTGCTTTCAGGAAAGGTTAGGAAATCTCTCCTTCTCCCTCCCATAGGGCTGACTCTGATTGTGATCTTATTGCAAAGAAGAACCTCCCTTTCCAGGCAGACTTGCCCA
Source organism: Rhinopithecus bieti (assembly GCF_001698545.2). Classification (NCBI taxonomy): domain Eukaryota; kingdom Metazoa; phylum Chordata; class Mammalia; order Primates; family Cercopithecidae; genus Rhinopithecus; species Rhinopithecus bieti. The sequence continues at coordinate 1,061,689 of NW_016803819.1, forward strand.
GGCCATTAGGAATCAATTGAGTAAATTCCAAGGGTGTGAGGCCAGAGGACTGGTGCAAATGCTGCTAAACTGTGGTGAAAATCTCTGCAGATCAGCCTGAAGCATCTCAAAGATGCCATCAGTCCTTAAGAAAGCTTTTATCTTTGTAGTTTTTATCACAGGGTGACAGCAAATACCAGCTCTGGTAGTAAACCAAGGACTGAATAAATAGCCCCCAAAAAGATAGAATCCTGTAAAGGAATTCCAGACTGTTTGTTGGGTGAGTGGGCAGCTGGTCTTTGGGGAAGGCTGGTTTCAGCTGACTTTTTATGCTTTGCCTGAGGTGTTATTTTAAAATTTCCCTGCCAAAGAAGACCTGATTCCCTCTGAAGAACCAAGATGAGCAGGAATGGAAGATGCAGGCCGATCCCCTGCCATGTTAGACTTCAAACAAACGAACAAAAACACAAATTCCAGAGCCAGGAGAAGGAAAGTTAGTCTTCCCTGCTGGGTGGAAATGGAAATGAACCAAACAGCCTGGAGTGTAAGAAACAGGGAGTTGGCCTAGGAAAATGAGCTCGTGTTTAGCCACGCTGTTAGTAGAAATGAGGAAAGAGCCGCCGGGCACAGTGGCTCACGCCTGTAATCCCAGCACTTTGGAAGCCTGAGATCATCTGAGCTCAGGAGTTGGAGACCAGCCTGGCCAACATGGTGAAACCCCATCTCTACTAAAACCATAAAAATTAGCCAGGTGTGGTGGCATGTGCCTGTAATTCCAGGCACATGGGAGGCTGAGGCAGGAGAATCACTTAAACTCGGGAGGCAGAGGTTGCAGTGAGCCAAAATCGTGCCATTGCACTCCAGCCTGGGTGACAGAGCAAGACTCCATCTCAAAAAAAAAAAAAAAAAAATGACTGTCATGGTTTCATTTAGGTATGTGTTCAAAATAGAAATCATAATAATTAAAAACTCTGTATAGTACTGGGCACAGTGGTGCACACCTGTAGGCTAGCTACCCACAGGGCTAAGGTGGAAGGATCCCTTGAGCCCTGGAGTTTGAGGCCAGCCTGGGTGACAGAGCAAGACCCTGTCTCAAAAAAAAAAAAATTGTTTTTTTGTTTGTTTGTTTTGTTTTTGAGACGGAGTCTCGCTCAGTCTCCAGGATGGAGTGCAATGGCGCGATCTCGGCTCACTGCAACCTCCATCTCTCAGGTTCAAGCAATTCTCCTGCCTTAGCCTCCTGAGTAACTGGGATTACAGGCATGCGCCACCATACCCAGCTAATTTTGTATTTTCAGTAGAGATGGGGTTTCTTCATGTAGGTCAGGCTGGTCTCTAACTCCCAACCTCAGGGGATCTGCCTGCCTCAGTCTTCCAAAGTGCTAGGATTACAGGTGTGAGCCACCGCGCCCGGCTAAACAAAAAAGGTTTATTTTATTTTATTTTTATAGAGACAGGGTATCTCACTCTGTTGCTCAGGCTGGAGTGCAGTGGTGCAGTCATAGCTCACTGCAGCCTCAGGTGATTCTCCCACCTCAGCCTCCTGAGTAGCTAGGACTGCAGGCATACACCATGCCCAGCTTTTTTTTTTTTTTTTTTTTGGTAGATATGGGGTTTCTCTGTGTTGCCCAGGCTGATCTCGAACTCCTGATCTCAAGTGGTCCTCCTGCCTCAGCCTCCCAAAGTGCTGGGATTACAGGCATAAGCCACTTTGCCTGGTCAAAAAAATAAATAAATAAAGAGGAATTAAAAATGAAATAAATAAATACAACTCAGTACACGATTCCTATTTTTCTCCTCTGTGCGTTTGTAGACTTACTGCCTTTGGGTGCATTGTGAGGCAGGCATTGCAACTGTGGGAGAAAGAAGGCGGAAAGGATCGAATTTAAAGAGGCCTAACTTTTGGAAAATCTCCCAATTTGGATTTAGTAGTGTGCTTGGCTTAAAAGGAAGAAAGAAAGAAAAAAGGAAAAAAAAAAAGAAGGGAGGGAGAAAGGGAGCCTGTAGGCATGGGATTTAAATGTTCCCACTTCCTAATCTTGGTAAGGACCAGAGAGAGACACCAAAATATCACGAGATTGGCAAGTACTGCCCTACTTTCAATTCAGCTCAAAGCAGGAAGGCTTAGGTATGTCACGAGAAAGCCTCTTGTTACCACCCTAAGACCAGAACAAAAAAATTGTGAGGAGACTCCCATCTTGAAAGCTGTGATTTCCAAAGAGGCCTTGGTAGTCTTATGACTGCTGTGTCTCAAGTGTCACAATTGTGTAACCCACTGATATTTAAAATGATGCTTGAAGGCGGGGCATCGTGGCTCACGTCTATAATCCTAGCACTTTGGGAGGCCGAGGCAGGCAGATCACCTGAGGTCAGGAGTTCGAGACCAGCCTGACCAACATAGTGAAACCTTGTCTCTACTAAAAATACAAAAATTACCAGGGTCTGGTTGTGGGCACCTGTAGTTCCAGCTACTCAGGAGGCTGAGGCAGGAGAACCGCTTGAACCCAGGAGGTGGAGGTTGCAGCGAGCTGAGATGGTGCCATGGCACTCCACCCTGGGCAACAGAGCAAGATTCTGTCTCAAAAACTAAAAACTAAAATAAAATGATCCTTAAATCCATCACATGGGATTAGGGAGATAATAAACATTCGTTTAAGTAAAAGGATAGAGGAGGGATAGCACGCAAGGAAGAGCAAAGCAAAGAAGAAAGAAACCTGGGTGTGAGTATTGCACATGCGAGTTCTAGTTCTGACTCCTTCTCCAGTTTTCCCTTCACTGGTTTGAACTCACTGGAGTAACTTGACCCCCTCTAACTCTCCTCTGTTTCGAGAAGAAACTGTGCTAGATAACACCAAAAAGAACTCCCAGCTCCAGAAATATAAGGGAGTCTTCAGAGGCTGCCAAAGAGGTAGGCCATTGATTGTAATTTCAAGCTGTTTGGCTAAAAGATGAGTCAGAAATCAATCCAAGAACTATTTGTATTGCTACGCATTTCAAACTCTCTAATTTGAGTTCTAGTAAATGAAAGGAAAAGAAGAAGAAGAAAGATTGTGAAGTAAACAGAAATAAGGGAAACAGCATGTAAAATTTTTAAAAAAGAAGTATTTTAATAAGTTAAATAAGAAAACTCGGTACTTTTATTGCACTAAAAGAGTTCTTTTGGGTGGCAAGACCACCCAAAAGAACAGTGGAGGCTGGGTGCGGTGGCTCACGCCTGTAATCCCAGCACTTTGGGAGGCCGAGACGGGCGGATCACGAGGTCAGGAGATCGAGACCATCCCAGCTAACACGGTGAAACCCTGTCTCTACTAAAAATACAAAAAATTAGCCGGGCGTGGTGGCGGGCGCCTATAGTCTCAGCTACTCGAGAGGCTGAGGCAGGAGAATGGCGTGAACCCAGGAGGCGGAGCTTGCAGTGAGCTGAGATCCAGCCACTGCACTCCAGCCTGGGCGACAGAGCAAGACTCCGTCTCAAAAAAAAAAAAAAAAAGAACAGTGGAGGCCGGGCGTGGTAGCTCACACCTGTAATCCTAGCACTTTGGGAGGCTGAGGCAGGCGGATCACTTGAGATCAGGAGTTCAAGACCTGCCTGACCAACATGAAGAAGCCCCATCTCTACTAAAAATACAAAATTAGCCAGGCATGGTGGTGCATGTCTATAATCCCAGCTACTCAGGAGGCTGAGGCAGGAGAATCGCTTGAACGCGGGAGGCAGAGGTTGCAGTGATCTGAGATCATGCCACTGCACTCCAGCCTGGGCAACAAGAGTGAAACTCCATCTCAAAAAAAAGAAAGAAAAGAAAAGAAAAGAAAAAGAAAGAGAACAGTGGAAAGGACTTGGGCAGGTTTTTTTTTTTTTTTTTTTT